>NC_064623.1:142262735-142565766 GCF_023898315.1 Schistocerca nitens | reverse complement strand
ATTACACGAATACCGTCTAAATCGCAACCGTGATCACAAAAGTGTTTCCTGGACCTGATCTTTATAAATGTGTAGACTTGTAAGCGAACAGCATTGCACCATCGCTGGCTCGTAACAATTGAAAGAAAACGAAACAGGGACTGAACAACTTTAAATTTTAACGCCGTCAGCGTTACGAAATCTGAACGACGTAAGTTAATTAATTAAATATTAACAGGAAGAGAATTATTAAATTTTAAAGATTAAATCATAGCAAGAATTTAAAGCATTTTAGCAAAAATGGCTCTGAGCACTATGGGACTCAACTGCTGAGGTCATTAGTCCCCTAGAACTTAGAACTAGTTAAACCTAACTAACCTAAGGACATCACAAACATCCATGCCCGAGGCAGGATTCGAACCTGCGACCGTAGCGTTCTTGCGGTTCCAGACTGCAGCGCCTTTAACCGCACGGCCACTTCGGCCGGCTAAAGCATTTTAGCATCATTACGTTTCTTTGCATTACTACTTGAGTATCAGATACCATCATATCTATTTAAAAGACAGTGCGTAAATAAAATTGCCACCTTTTATAATTATTATTGTAGCAATTCATAGGGATGTTTAGGAGTGTGGATATCTCGCGTGCAGACGTATGACACAAGTGACATCCAACCACGCGGGCACGTTCGAAGACCGTGAGATCTGCTGAGCGCCCCATTCTGCTCTCTCACGGACTACTGTGGTCGTTGATAAGGAGTACTTCGCAGTAGGTGGCAGCACAATGCACCTAATATGCAAATCGTATGTTTTGAGGGGTGTTCGGATTATTTCGATCACATAGAGTATCTCCACCCCCTCGTACTCTTACTGATTTGTCGGCAACCCTGGCGGATTGATGGTGTCTACTACCTTAGCACTACCTCAGACATTAGTCGAGTCCCTGCCACGTCGTGTTGCAGCACTTCTGCGTGTTCGCGGAGCCCTACACGACGTTACGCAGGTGTACCAAATGGTTCAAATGACTCTGAGCACTATGGGACATAACATCTGACAAGGGAACCTCCCCATCGCACCCCCCTCAGATTTAGTTATAAGTTGGCACAGTGGAAAGGCCTTGAAAAACGGAACACAGTTTGTATATTTTGCTTATTTTTTTCATAGTTCCACATAATTTCTTCCTGTTTTCTCGATTGATCCGTGTTCAGTTTTTCAAGGCCTATCCACTGTACCAACTTATAACTAAATCTGAGGGGGTGCTATGGGGAGGTTCCCTTGTGAGGTCGTCCACGAGACTCAGAGGGCCATAGACACGGGTTTACAGGTAGATGCCGTGTTTCTTGACATCTGCAAGGCGTTCGATACAGTTCCCCACAGTCGTTTAATGAACAAAGTAAGAGCATATGGACTATCAGACCAATTGTGTGATTGGATTGAAGAGTTCCAGCATGTCATTCGCAATGGAGGGAAGTCTTCCGAAGTAAGAGTGACTTCAGGTGTGCCACAGGGGAGTGTCATAGGACCGTTGCTATTCACAATATACATAAATGACCTTGTGGATGACATAGGAAGTTCACTGAGGCTTTTTGCAGATGATGCTGTGGTGTATCGAGAGGTTGTAACAATGGAAAATTGTACTGAAATGCAGGAGGATCTGCAGCAAATTGACGCATGGTGCAGGGAATGGCAATTGAATCTCAATGTAGACAAGTGTAATGTGCTGCGAATACAAAGAAAGATACATCCCTTATCATTTAGCTACAAAATAGCAGGTCAGCAACTGGAGGCAGTTAATTCCATAAATTATCAGGGAGTACGCATTAGTAGTGATTTAAAATGGAATGATCATATAAAGTTGATCGTCGGTAAAGCAGATGCCAGACTGAGATGCATTGGAAGAATCCTAAGGGAATGCAATCCGAAAACAAAGGAAGTAGGTTACAGTGCGCTTGTTCGCCCACTGCTCGAATACTGCTCAGCAGTGTGGGATCCGTACCAGATAAGGTTGATAGAAGAGATAGAGAAGATCCAACGGAGAGCAGCGCGCTTCGTTACAGGATCATTTAGTAATCGCGAAAGCGTTACGGAGATGATAGATAGACTCCAGCGGAAGACTCTGCAGGAGAGACGCTCAGTAGCTCGGTACGGGCTTTTGTTGAAGTTTCGAGAACATACCTTCACCGAAGAGTCAAGCAGTATATTGCTCCCTCCTACGTATATCTCGCGAAGAGACCATGAGGATAAAATCAGAGCCCACACAGAAGCATACCGACGATCCTTCTTTCCACGAACTATACGAGACTGGAATAGAAGGGAGAACCGGTAGAGGTACTCAAGGTACCCTCCGCCACACACCGTCGGGTGGCTTGCGGAATATGGATGTAGATGTAAATGTAGATCAGTCCCCTAGAACATAGAACTACGTAAACCTAACTAACCTAAGGACATCACACACATCCGTGCCCGAGGCAGGATTCGAACCTGCGACCGTAGCGGTCGCGCGGTTCCAGACTGAAGCGCCTAGAACCGTTCGGCCACACCGGCCGGCCAGGTGTACCAGATTCTTTGGCTCTTCAGAGTTGATGCGTTGGAAGAGCGTGTCAGATTTCTTTTCGAGCTTTGGTAGGATGGTACTGTAGCGCCGCAGATCTGAAGGCAGCCCGCGGCGCCCGAAACCGGTGGTTTGGCGATTGTTTATTTAGAATGGTGCCGGCGCCAGGTGGAGGTTTGGAAAGACACGGGGAATGCCGCCCCGGGTCAGTGACCGGGTGCGCGCCCGCCTAGCCTAGGCCGCACCGCTACGCCGCCGCTCCGCCGGCAGCCAGCCCAAGGTCGTGCGCCGTACACCTGCGTCACGCGCCGAGCGGCCGCCATTGCGTCCGACCGCGACGCCACTCGCGGGACACCGACGGCGGCAAAGTTCCGAAATCTATTCTTCGCTATCGTGATTACACTTTAGGCTGGAACAGATTTTCCTAGTACCCTAAAAGATTTTGGGTGCAGACACACATCTCCGCCAGCTGTTCCGACTTGGTCGGAACGGTGAAGTGAGCTGAGCACCACCCAGCAACTGCGACTGCTTTTCCGTGGAACATTCTCTTCCCCTCTCCTTTTCTTATTTACTAGGGTCGCCTACAAACTAAGGCACCGCATTTTCTTCTTCAACAATTCTTTATTGAACAATGAGAATTACACCAACACCGACTCAAAGGAAGGCCTCGGCGCTTGTTCGTGACGTCACGTCAGCTAGGCACAGCGAACGTGTGGTGTGCGTACTGTAAGACCTTCGGTACACACACCATCAGATTATTTGACTTGTCGCTCTAGCGAAGTAGGCGAGTGTCAGCAATATGTCTTGTGGTCTTTTCGTGGCGTGTTTATCTTCTGCCGTTAGGTCACACGACAGAAATGCCAGTTGCATGCTTAAGTAGCAGATTGACGGTGACCAACTTTAAACAGAACTTGATTAATTTTCACACACATTTATTAAAATAATAACAAGCATAAAAATTACTTAACTTGGTTCTGGATGCTATTTACAATTGACAATCTGAAGTTCCTTTGGTATTGGTACGTTAATCTTATTCTCACATATATCTCTGATACTTGACAAAAGTATGGCTCTGAGCACTATGGGACTCAACTGCTGAGGTCATTAGTCCCCTAGAACTTAGAACTAGTTAAACCTAACTAACCTAAGGACATCACAAACATCCATGCCCGAGGCAGGATTCGAACCTGCGACCGTAGCGGTCTTGCGGTTCCAGACTGCAGCGCCTTTAACCGCACGGCCACTTCGGCCGGCTGACAAAAGTGTCTAAACATTTATCTTCATGGCTATGTACAGGAATATGATAATCTTATTAGGCGCAGACTGAAACTTGACTATAGACTGGTACAGACTGGTGCAGACAAATGCAGACCAGTACCGACAAATGTAGAACTCGTTAAAATACCTCGCAAGTTCATGTATCACTGCGCGAGTGTGATCCGCGAGGAGAAAAGGTTCTACATTAGCAGCAATCTCATTGGCTGTGTTACATATTGATACGCGGATCGGCGGAAGCAGAATTTGGTTCATCTCTATGGCAGCGCCATCTCGTAGTGCGGAGATGGACAAGCGCTGCGCCTGTTCTGTTGTGCTTAGCGGGGCGCGCGTTAGTGGGAAATTTGTGTACGCGCTGACTACATGGAACTATGTACACAACAGTTAGGTTTAAATATTTCTAAGTTCTAGGGGACTGATGACCTCAGAAGTTAAGTCCCATAGTGCTCAGACCCATTGAACTAAAATTGCCACATACGGATTAACATACCGACCACATGAAGATACGGAACAGGGCCAGGAGAGAGAGAGGAGGAAGATGCAGCCACAGCATAATTCGGTATTACTAAAATCAAACAGATAAAAAAGAAACGCTTCAAAACGACAAATCGCGATTTTACCAACACGCTCCTCTTGGTGGTGAACATGTGCACGTGTATCCATGGGCGTACCTAGCGAGGGGCAGGGGGGGGGGCAGGGGGGGTGCAGGGGGGGCAGCTGCCCCCCCTAGAAGATATTCGCAGTTTTTTACTAGTTTACTGTTTTATTTAATAAGAAATGCTGCATGTTGTCTCGAGTCCTTGTTTCCTGAGACTAGTATGACCCGCCCCCGCCCCCATCCCCAGTTCAGATCCTGGGTACGCCCTTGCGTGTATCTCAAAAGAACTCGCGAGTGGACAGCCGGAATTCCCCCACTTGCCCGCCAGTGGTCGGCGAGGGGCCGCGCTGGTCTCACGGCAGTGAACTCTCGCCACTGTGGGAATAACCCGCCAGCTGACGGCGCCCAACTCGCGGGTCCAACTCACCGCATCAAGCACTCGCTGCTGACGCGGCGTAGCTTTGCGTTAGTCTATACTGCGACGTCAACCGCACGAAACGGAATGACAAGGAAAGCGACGTCGTTGTCAGATCGTCGCGTGTTCTCTCAAGTTCTCTCGCCGTGAAGCGTTGATGGTGTGCTTCCGCCCACGTAAACACAGGGCTGGCGCGAGCCCAAGTGCCGCCCTGTGCGAGTTGCTGAACTGCCGCCCCCCCCCCCCCTTCACCGTTTTTTTCTTTTCTTTTTTTTTAAATACGTTTGTGGAATTTTATTTAAACAAATCTGTATGAGA
The DNA here is from genome assembly GCF_023898315.1 of Schistocerca nitens. Lineage (NCBI taxonomy): Eukaryota > Metazoa > Arthropoda > Insecta > Orthoptera > Acrididae > Schistocerca > Schistocerca nitens. The sequence goes on along the minus strand of NC_064623.1, from coordinate 142,560,631 downwards.
TGTCAGCAATTAATTGCAATTTTTGTTTTTACTTTTCAGATCTACCTAGGTTTCGGCCACTGAGTTGACAGTTACGTTCCGCATGACGGTATAGATGTAAACATAACTCAAAGCATTTAGAATAGCCACACTGTGCACGACATCTATGTAGATCTGGAAAATAAAGACAAAAATTGCTACTGATTGGTGACATTCTCTACAGATTTGTACAAAACAGTCGCTGGGCACAAGCTCAAAAATGGAGTCAAAGAAATCTAGCTAATTTTAATAAACCTCATGAATTTACAAAAATGTTCAAATGTGTGTGAAATCTTATGGGACTTAACTGTTAAGGTCATCAGTTCATAACCTAAAACAGAAATGAGCTTCCAACCTAGCAAGGAAACCCTTAGAAGCAATGTTCTGTCTATGGATTTTCGTTTTACAAGGTGTCAAAATTAACGTTTTATTTTGTGCGGACGAGAGGGAATTGTTGCTAAAAGACCATATTTTCTCAGGTTTTCATCATAATCAAAGTGACCAGTAGATTACTAAGATGAAACATGGATTCACAAGCATTATACAGTAAATTAATGTTGCTAAAGTGATAGTGTGCGTGTAGTATTGTCGAACAGAAGTGTCGGTCAGAGTTTAATTGTTGTTCATGCAGGCGGAGACACGTGTTTCATGGCTCAAAAACCAAAACGACCGGATATCACTCAGAAACGGATAGCAAAAATTTTCAAAAATACGTCGAAACCCAACTTATGCCAGGTTTATTAGCAATGTCTTTATCCCTTGTAGGGATCCCTAGCCATTGTAGGTGTTGGACGTGTTTGACTGTAGTAATTTTCAACCATTGTTTTCCATAATGCGGAAGGAATAAAACACTCGGAAACTGCCATTGAAGGGCTTAGCAAAATTGCTTCAGGCTTAACATGTAACCGCAGTATCGAACATTGCACTCGAATTTCCAAATTAGATCTCGTCTTCTGCAAAATTAGTTGTCAGTAGACGCACGGCGCGTAACAGGCTGGCAGCGCACCACTCATATCAATACTGGCGTGTACGCCAGACTGCTTCCCCGCTCTCTGTTCCTCCGGCGTAAACACGACGGTGCTGCCACAGTGGCGAGGAAGAAATTACTCCTCCTCCCTACCCTTGTTCAACAGGAGCGGCCGGCAGGTAGCCGAGGCGCCATGACACAGTTCCCGAAGCCGCTCCCTCCGAGGTTTGGTTTCGAATCCCTTCAGGCACAAATGTTGAGTTTGTCCTACAAAAAACCGCCCCTCGGAAAGTGCCGCCACGTTTCGCACGTCCCTTGCGCCGGCCCTGTGTAAACATGTGACCTTCTTACAACCCAACGTACTTCAGCAAAAATACTTCAGCGTACGTTCTACTGACGGGCTACGTTTTAGGAATGTTACGTGGTTGCAAGGGATGAGACGACGAAATTTTTGTACACATTCGTATGTTTTTCCTTTCTTACCTTTATAGCGTAATGACACTATTCTAAGGCTTTCGCATGAATGAACGTTTCTAAATGCGTTCAGTGCAGTGACGGTACTTCTGTGAAGATATTTCTGACGATGATGGCATGGGCCTTTCAAGCGCATTACACTGCTGGCCATTAAAATTGCTACACCAAGAACAAATGCAGATGATAAACGGATATTCATTGGACAAATATACTATACTAGAGCTGAGACGTGATTACATTTTCACGCAATTTCGGTGCATAGATCCTGAGAAATCAGTACCCAGAATAACCACCTCTGGCCGTAATAATGGCCTTGATACGCCTGGGCATTGAGTCAAACAGAGCTTGGATGGCGCGTACAGGTACAACTACCCATGCAGCTTCAACACGATACCACAGTTCATCAAGAGTAGCGACTGGCGTATTGTGACGAGCCAGTTGCTCGGCCACCATTGACCACACGTTTTCAATTGGTGAGAGATCTGGAGAATGTGCTGGCCAGGGCAGCAGTCGAACATTTTCTGTATCCAGAAAGGACCGTACAGGACCTGCAACATGCGGTCGTGCATTATCCTGCTGAAATGTAGGGTTTCGCGTGGATCGAATGAAGGGTAGAGCCACGGGTCATAACACATTTGAAATGTAACGTCCACTGTTCAAAGTGCCGTCAATGCGAACAAGAGGTGTTTAAAGAGATGGGGCCCCTCCACGCCCGCACCAACGTGGTGACCAAACCAAAAGTTCTACTGTCACCTGCGTAAACATGATAGTTATCTAGTAAGTGGATCACAGGATGCTGGGCTGTGATGTTATCCGTGCGTCTGGGTAAGTCTACGCATTAACACGGTCCGTCAGGTGATAGTTAGTGGACAAAACGCGAGTGAGGGTAGCGATTTGAAGACCAGAAGGAAAAAAGTGCCATGGCTCGTGCCGTGGGAAAAAAACCTCTGCGACAGTGGGATGGGTAGTAAGAGCAGTAGTGGCTTACTAGCTGCGATAGTTCATGCAAGGTTGGAATTGTTAGTATGGGTATCATGCATCGTTACCGTGGCAAGCGATGGCGATGTATCCCAGTTGCTGCAGCCGCTACATTCCTGGAACAATCGTTATACAGTAGTGGGAGATCGGCCATAGATCATCTCACTGTGTGGGGGATGTGTGGAGCTTGTCTGCATGCAGTGTACGGTTCGGTTTCCCTGCGCGGTGCCAGTTATTCGGCAGTGTATTCCAGCTGGATATCCAGTAATGGCGTCTGATTAACAGGGGCTCGCCTGTACCGTTATGTTTGCGTATGCTTGGCCATAGATGTTAGGTCCTTACAAGTATGTCTTTTGGTCTTTTATGTTTCCGTCTATGGTTGTGGTCGTAGTTCCCCAGATTCAGAATAAACGGGTTCTGCGAATGTCTGGAGTTTCTGTACAGTCTTGTGGTGAGTTTGTGAATTACCTCCGTGAGAGTCTCAAGTCGGTATTCCCGGTGAAGGTCCGCAATGCGTGTGTATCGTGGAGCATTGCTTATGATTTTGAGTACTTTGTTTTGTATGAGCTGCAGACGGCGCAGGCGTGTAGGCGCAGCGTATCCCCAGACAGGAGCTGCTACATCATCAGGGGTCGGATAAGTGTCATGTACATGGACCTCGACACCCTTCTGTTCAGTGTGCTACGCCTGTTGAGCATAGGGTAGAGCTGTTTGAGCCTCGCGCTAGCTCAGTTGGTCATGTGTTGTATGTGGTCCCCCCAGAGTAATTTCCGGTCCAGCCAGACACCGAGGTATTTGACTTCCTCACGGAAACGTATTTGGCGTGCAAGTAGAGTGATTGGTCTGCAGTATCGGTGTTTGCACAGTTGCTTCGGTCTTCTAGTGAACAGAACGGCGTCGCACTTGTCGACGTTTACTCTAACACGCCATTTCTCCAACCAAGGCTCGGCCACTCTGAGTCCAGTCTGTAGGCGTGACGTAATGTTTGATGGTTTCCAATCTTGCGCGAGGATGGCTGTGTCATCCGCGTAGATTGCCATCGTTGTGTTGTGTGTGGTTGGAAGATCGTTTATGTAGAGGTTAAACAGTAGTGGCCCTAGGATGCTTCCCTGGGGTACTCCCGCGTGAATACCGTGTCGTGTTGATTGTTTTCCCTGCACGTCAGTGTTGAAACTGCTGTCTGTGAGGTGTGAGTGTATTAGACGCACCAGTCCGTCGGGGAATCCCGCGTCGCTGAGTTTGCGAATGAGGCCGTTGTGCCATAGACGGTCGAAAGCCTTTTCGATGTCCAGAATCACCGCCCCTGTAGCTTTAAAGCCATATGTCATATGTTCAACGACCCGTAAGACTTGTTGTGTTGTGGAGTGGTGATTCCTGAAGCCGAATTGCTCCGGTCTCAGGATGTCATTTGTTATGCAGTGCCTAGTGATGCGTTTGAGAATCACCTTCTCAACAATCTTAGTGAGCGAGCTCAGAAGGCTGATGGGTCGGTAATTTTGTGGGAGGCTGTGGTCTTTCCCCGGCTTCCTGAACATCAGGACCTTAGCCGTGTGGGGAAGTGTTGGTGTTTTAGTATGGCATTCGCTATGTGTGTTAGGTACTCAGTTGCTTTATCCGTGAACTCCTGGAGGACACAGTTTTGAATGCCATCATGACCAGGGGCTTTCCTAGCAGCGGAATGCATTATAGCCCAGGAGACGTCGGCTGTGCTAGCATGTCGAATGTCGTCGCGCGATGGTTGGGCTAGAATGCGTGTAACCTACTGGTCAGTAGCAAGTGTGAACACTGGATCTGATGGTACCAGGTTCGGTGTGAATGACGCTGCGAGTGTGCGGGCCATTAGTTCTGCTTTCTCTTCCGCTGAGTATGCAGGTCCGTCAGGCCCTTGGAGCGTTGGGGTGTATATTTTCTCCCTGGTGAAGTGTCGGGCTAGTTGCCACACGCCAGGTCGTGCGGTGTCCAGCCCTTCGAGTTTTTGGTTCTACTGTTGTGTTCTATGTGTTTGTATTTTATCTTGTATGATGCCCTGTAGCCTGTTAATGTGCCGTTTGAAGTACTGACGCCTGGTGCGCTGCCATTGTCTCCCGAGGCGATTCCTCATTGAGATTAGGCCCAGGATTTCCTGGGGCAGGGCCGCACTGCGTTGTTGTGAGGTGCGATCAGGTATGGTGCCTGCCATTGCGTCCTGGACGGCGTTAGTGAGGGTTTCTACTGCCTCGTCAATTTGTGCTGTTTCATTAATTTCGTGTATGGGTGGGATGTGGCTATCGAGCGTAACCAATGGCACCCCATACCATCACGCTGGGTGATACGCCAGTATGGCGATGACGAATACACGCTTCCAATGTGCGTTCACCACGATGTCGCCAAACACGGATGCGACCATCACGATGTTGTAAACAGAACCTGGATTCAGCAGAAAGAAATGACGTTTTGCTATTCGTGCACCCAGGTTCGTCGTTGAGTACACCATCGCTGGCGCTCCTGTCTGGGATGCAGCGTCAAGGGTAACCGCAGCCACGGTCTCCGAGCTGATAGTCCATGCTGCTGCTAACGTCGTCGAACTGTTCGTGCAGATGGTTGTTGTCTTGCAAACGTCCACATCTGTTGACTCAGGGATCGAGACGTGGCTGCACGATCCGTTACAGGCACGCGGATAAGGTGCCTGTCATCTCGACTGCTAGCGATACGAGGCCGTTGGGATCCAGCACGGCGTTCCGTATTACCCTCCTGAACCCACCGATTCCATATTCTGCTAAGTCATTGGATCTCGACCAACGCGAGCAGCAATGTCGCGATACGATAAACTGCAATCGCGATAGGATACAATCCGACCTTTATCAAAGTAGGATTTCTCCTCCTTACACGAGGCATCACAACAAAGTCTCACCAGGCAACGCCGGTCAACTGCTGTTTATGTATGAGAAATTGGTTGGAAACTTTTAACACGTTGTAGGTGTCGCCACCGGCGCCAACCTTGTATGAATGCTCTGAAAAGCTAATCATTTGCATATCACAGCGTCTTCTTCCTGTCGGTTAAATTTCACGTCTGTATGACGTCATCTTCGTGGTGTAGCAATTTTAACGGCCAGTAGTGTAAATTAGTGCTTTTGCATTGTTTGTCGCTGAGTCTTCATTTCAGTTTTCAAACTGAGTACGGATAATCAAGGATAAATTTAAAATTACCATTGACGCCAACTAAAATTACATCGTTTGTTGGTCTTCCGTCCGAATTCTGTTTCCTAAGGTTCTCCACGATACGCTGCCTGTTCGCCTCTGCATAACTACTGTAACCCACATCCACCTGAACCTTCCAACTCTAACCAACCCTTGCTCTAGAATTTTTACCCCCACTGACCTCCGTTACGAAATGGTGACTTCAGGATACATCCTACCCTATCTTCTAAACATGCTGTGCAACAGAGCACTTTTCTCACCGATTCCATTTGTTACGCGATTTAACCATTTCATCTTTAACATTTTTCTGTAACGCAACATTACAAAATCCTCAATTCTCTTCTTGTGTGTAATTTTTTTCGTCCATCTATAACTTACATGCAACGTGATACTACAGACAAGTATGTTCAAAGAAGACGTCTTAACTCCTATTTTTATATGTCAGCGTATTTCTTTTCTTCAGAAAAGCATTCCTCCAGCGTATAATTTGCATCCCCTTATTCTCTTCAGTCGTCAGTTCTTCAGGTATCCAAACAGCAAAACTAGTCTTTTACTAGCCGGCCGGTGTGGCCGTGCGGTTCTAGTCGCTTCAGTCTGGAACCGCGTGACCGCTACTGTCGCAGGTTCGAATCCTGCCTCGGGCATGGATGTGTGTGATGTCCTTAGGTTAGTTAGGTTTAAGTAGTTCTAAGTTCTAGGGGACTGATGACCACAGCAGTTAAGTCCCATAGTGCTCAGAGCCATTTGAACCATTTAGTCTTTTACTGTCAGCTTCTCGCATTTTAATCAAAATCCCTCAACTGACTGAATTCACACTCCATTACCTCGTTTTACTGTTACCGATGTTCATCTTACAGCTACTTTTCAAACTATTATCCAATCCGACCAACGTCTTTCAGGCTCTTAGCTGTTTCTAACAGAACTACAGCGTAATCAGCAATTATATTTTTCTTTTATTTCTCCTCCCTCAATTGTAATTTATTTCGAAGCACTGTGCGTCTAGCACCGAACTACCATTCTGCGCTCAATTCCCACCGTGCGGCCATAATCACGTCGGACACCTTTTCACATGAGTCACCTCAGCACAACTCACAGCTCTGCCAAAGGACTGCACTTTTACACCTAATGTACTGATACTACCGCCATATATATATATATATATATATATATATATATATATATATATATATATATCGCTATCCTATGACTTTTGTCACCTCAGTGTGGAGACTTCGACATACCGTATTTTAAGGAATGTAAAACGCTACGGACTATAAGACGCACCTTAATTTATAAGCATTTTTAAAAAAAATTACATTTTTACCTTGTTATTAGATACTATCTTAGTATATATATAGTTACGGCTCACCGGCCACTTGACCAACTTCTTCTTCTGTGCGAATGCACAAACAGTGCCCGAACTCTCACGGGAACAGGCAACGCGCCGCGAGTAATGAGTATAATGGGCGGGGGCACTACGAATGTAGTGCGGGACAATACGATGAGAATGTGGGTTTCACGGGAGGAGTGCCAGAGATAAATCCTTGCAGACGCGCTGTTCTCTGTGTTCTCGGTGGCTCAGATAGAGCGTCTGCAATGTAAGCAGGAGATCCCGGGTTCGAGTCCCGGTCTGGGCACACATTTTCATCTGTCCCCGTTGACGTGTGTCAACGCCTGTAAGCAGTTAAGGGTGTTCATTTCATTGTAATTGCATTGTTATTATTAGCCTGCGAAGCCGAACTGACCTTTAAAATCCCTGAAAATCGTCGTCTGAACTTTCTTCTTCTTCTTCTTCTTCCTCTTCGTAGTCATCGTCGACCGCTTCATATATAAAATTGTGTTCACTGTCACAGAGAGCGTTAATTATGCTGAAAGATTTAACCATAATGTTTTTTATCACTCTGGACTACGACTGTTTTATCTCCTGACACACTTTTTTGACTAGGTCGTGAATTCATGCTGGGTTTCATCCATCGTCCATTTGTTCCATTCCTCTGTATGATACACTTCAAACTGTTTATTTATCGAGACACCAAAAGGTGCAATTGTGAAGTAAGTCCTTCTGGAATGACAGCGAACTCTCTATTTCCCTGCCTCAATTACTTTTTCACAGAAACTTCCAAATGGCTACTGAACTGATCTAGCACAAGAAGAGTTCTTGAATAAAGCACCTTTGCTTCCCTCATACACTCTGTTAATCCGTAATTTAATGCCACCGTCGTCCACCCAACGAATATCATGTACGTGAACAACAACACTGGCGGTATTTCAGGTTTTGGCATTGTTTTGATTTGAAAATGATAATTGGATTAACACAACATGAAAGGACAGCAGCCTAGTGCATTTTTTCGTGTCCACTTGTTGTTACAGTTACAGTTTCAACACCGTTAATGGCAGCAGTTCTGTTAATCGGTATATCAAGTGTCAGTTTCGTCAACATTCACTCTTTGGTTTAGTTCCACACTAGTCTTCTTACGATGTTGAATATTTACTCTTCATACGCATGTGGTTTTTTCTGGCATGTTTTGGTTTTGCTTCACATGCAAAATCCATGACGCTTCACAAACCTGTAGTATCAACCAGCTCCGTCCTTAATGTATGTTAAGTTCCACTGCAGCGCTAGCTTACGAGTGTGTGAATCATTTTTGTGCTAATTTCAGTGCCATTTCAACGGTGTCCTTGAATCCATTTAAATGCGTCATCGCCGGCCGGTGTGGCCGTGCGGTTAAAGGCGCTTCAGTCTGGAACCGCGTGACCGCTACGGTCGCAGGTTCGAATCCTGCCTCGGGCATGGATGTGTGTGATGTCCTTAGGTTAGTTAGGTTTAATTAGTTCTAAGTTCTAGGCGACTGATGACCTCAGAAGTTAAGTCGCATAGTGCTCAGAGCCATTTGAACCATTTGAAATGCGTCATCTTCTAGTTTGGCCATTTTGCATTCAGTCCTATATTTACAAATTTAGTCTTCCTCACTTTCTTGAGTTCTTTACTAGACCGCTACTAATCACGAATGCTTTTGCGTGTTGGTGAAGGCCCGAAATGTCACTCAGCTACTCTGTTTCCATTTTCTTCTGCATGTTCTATTACTTTGAATCTATAGCCCGCGTCAGAATAACTTTTATTTTTTTTTCCGTCACGAAACTACTTAATAACAAAAATATTGTACTCTTATCGATAATACAAATTACTTTCCAATTCAAGTTCACTGGCACCACAGACCGCAATGACTCGCCATAGGCTAGATATTCTGGGTTTGTCATAGCGGTGCGGGAAGGAGACAGCGTTAGAAAAATCTTGTCAATCCCCTCAGCTCATGTTCGTCGCATCGGTGCACTGTTGCTGCCTGTCGAATCCACTGTTGCCAGACAGAAAGAGCTTTCCCGCGGCATCGAATATCTGGCCGTTTTCAAGACTGGCGGGGATTTTAAATCAAATACTGGACACTTTTGTATTAATTTCGAGTGTAGGACGCACCTCAATATTGGAGGCAATTTTTTGAAGAAAATGTTGTGTCGATAGTCCCGCGTAGTCAGGGCGTACAAACTTTCCCACTAGAGCGCGCCCCGCTAAGCACAACAGCGCAGGCGCAGCGCTCGTCCGTCTCCGCACTACGAGATGGCGCTGTCATAAAGACGGACCAAATTCTGCTTCCGCCGATCCGCGTATTAATATGTAACGCAGCCAATGAGATTGCTGCTAACGTAGAACCTTTTCTCCTCGCGGATCACACTCGCGCAGTGATACCTGAACGCTCGAGGTATTATAACGAGTGTACAGACCTCCGATTAGTCAGTCTGTATTAGTCTGCCTTTGTCTGCACCAGTCTGCATTAGTCTGTAGTCAAGTTTCTGCGCCTAATAAGATTATCATGTTCCTGTACATAGCCATGAAGAGACATGTATAGACACTTTGTCAAGTATCAGAGATAAGTGAGAATAAGATTAACGTACCAATACCAAAGGAACTTCAGATTGTCAATTGTAAATAGCATCCAGAATCAAGTTAAGTAAGGTTTATGATTATTATTATTTTAATAAATGTGTGTGAAAGTTAATCAAGTTCTGTTTAAAGTTGGTCACCGTCAAATCTGCTACTCTAAGCGTGCAAGTGGCATTTCTATCGTCTGATCTAACGGCAGAAGATAAACACGCCACGATAAGACCACGAGACATATTGCTGACACTCGCCTACTTCGTTAGAGCGACAAGTCAAATAATCTGATGGTGTGTGTACCGAAGGTCTCACAGTACGCACACCACAGAAAAAAGTGCGTCTTATAGCCCGTAAAATTCGGTATGCCCTAAATGTCCCTGGGAAGTGTGTGTGTTACGCGGTCGCTGAACATTGTACACTAGAGCAAACTGAGTGTTCTACACAGTGCCTCGGTGGTGCCGGTATCTTTTTTTCCGTGTATCTGGAGGTAGAGCCATTGCTGAATAACAGAACGGGAACAGGGGCTTTTGTGGCGCTGTGAAGACGCCACTGTGGTGACTCAGCAGGGGGGCCAACTGCAGAAGGCGAATAGCGGGAGTCGGCGGCCCAAGTGGGTCGCAGCGGAGGAAGAGCAGATCCCGCGCGGGAGGGGTCATCGACTGCGTGGGTTGGCGTTGCGTCAGCGCGGCGCGGCCGTGTTCCCGCTGACCCGCCGTCATCTCCGCGCATAGCTGCGTTCCGGGTCGCGCGGCACACTTCCAGCTCCTGACGATGCCGCCTTTCTCTAGGAGCGAAACGTCACGGCGCTGCAGGAGCGCTCCACATCCGTGCGCGACTGTCCTCCTCGCACAGAAAGGACTGTGTCGAGGTTTCGACCGAGCTAGATACCGGAGGCCAATTTTACGCCGTGTTTCTCGATTACAGGAAAGTTTTCGAAGCAATTTCGCTCGTCACGTAGTAAACGAGGTACAGAGTGCGGGCAAGGTGTTTCCGTGACTGTATTACTAACCGACTAACACGGTTCATGGTTCACGGTTCATGGTCAGAGTCCCACCTGCAGGTTATCTATCCAGTACCTGCCTGTGGAAAAAAAAACCCCAGATATTCAATACTTTATATAATGACTGACAGAATTTCAAAATTAAAATGCTGTCATAATCTACTGGTTAAAAGATTTAATCTTTTGTGAATAATTTAATACGATAAGACAAGTATTACATTAGAAACTGTGTATATGTTCTGAGGCAGCGTAAGTCACAAGGCGATAGCTAACCAGATTATATTCACCCAGCATTTGAGAATGAGACCACTCAGCGACTTGCAGCAAACTTTGCTGATAAATCGAGTATTTCGAATCTTCTTCTCGCTGACCCCATCCGCCGCCCTCTCCCAACACACAGAAAATAATGAGAGCAAAAATTTTTATCGCTTAGTACGTTTTCACTATTCGTGCAGCAAACTTAGAGCATCAACCGTAAAGTTTCAGTTTATCACTTCTTCACTACCAGCCCTATACGTAACAAGTTTTGAAGCCAGTGTCCACATATAGCACTGATGTACCTGCAACATTATACGATTTTAACACAGGTTCGCCGGCCGGAGTGTCCTAGCGGTTCTAGGCGCTACAGTCTGGAACCGCGCGACCGCTACGGTCGCAGGTTCGAATCCTGCCTCGGGCATGGATGTGTGTGATGTCCTTAGGTTAGTTAGGTTTAAGTAGTTCTAAGTTCTAGGGGACTGATGACCTCAGAAGTTAAGTCCCATAGTGCTCAGAGCCATTTGAGCCAAACCTCCCTCGTGCCAGTTTTTTTTTTTTTTTTTTCTCTCAACAACATTATGAACTGTCCGTCCGGTCATTGAAATGTTTGTTCCCTTTCTGTAGCTTTGGCAGTTGTCATACTATACATTGGTTATAGAATATGAGTCATGTGGTAAGAATACGTTACCTGCATCCATTCATATCCATTGTGCATTCCGACGGACCTGGGAAATTCCAGCTGGGCAATGCGACACCCCAGACGTTCAGAATTGCTACAGTGTGGCTCCAGAAACATTCTTCTTTATTTAAATACTTCCGCTGGCCACCAAACTCCCCAGAGACGAACATTATTGAGCATATCTGGGATGCCTTGCAACGTGCTGTGCAGAAGAGATCTCCACCCCCTCGCACTCTTACGGATGTACAGACAGCCCTGCAGGATTTATGATGCGAGTTCCCCCTAGCACTGATTGAAACATTAGTCGAGTCCATGCCACGTCGTGTTGGGGCACTTCCGCGTGCTCTCGGGGACCGTACACGATATTAGGCAGGTGTTCAAATGGCTCTGAGCACTATGGGACTTTACTTCTAAGGTCATCAGTCCCCTAGAACTTAGAACTACTTAAACCTAACTAACCTAAGGACATCACACACATCCATGCGCGAGGCAGGATTCCAACCTGCGACCGTAGCGGTCACGCGGTATTAGGCAGGTGTACCACGTTGTTGAGCTCTTCACTGTGTACCACATATTTTGATACTCCCAAACTCACTCGTATCTTAGGGTAATTTCCACTGACCTATGATCGTGAAATTTGGCAAGAAGCCAGGTTTCACAGTGTATACTAAAAGGGAAAAAAATCAGAAAATTGTAATTTTGTAAATATGTCACACGAAAAAAATATTTCTTTGTCCTTTTAATCCGACTTCAGACCTTAAAATTAAGTCATTCTGGAAAGTCTTGGAATTCCCGACACCGAAACCAATGTCGATAACAGGCAAAAATTGACATTCTAGGTTCCCGGAACGGACGAACTGTCTATACAGGGTGAAAAGTATTTAAACCAACAAACTCTGGGAGGTTGTAGGGGACTGAAATGTGCCGGCGCCCCGTCATGTTCGAACCACATGCGTTGTCTCGTAGGGAGCGGGACGTCTTCCAGCAATTCTGGCAATGCGCTGGCGAGAAAATTGTAACAGTGCCTGCAATTTAATGGCCTATGTAGCAGATACGGCCCAATTAAACAGTCCCCAACAACACCGATCCACACATTAACGAAGAACACCACTTGATGAGCGCTAGTAACTGTGGCATTTGGGTTATCCTCACTCCAAACATGCGAATTGTGCATGTTGAAGACTCCATCACCCCCGAACGTTGCACCGAGCGAGGTGGCGCAGTGGTTAGCACACTGGACTCGCATTCGGGAGGACGACGGTTCAATCCCGCGTCCGGCCATCCTGATTTAGGTTTTCCGTGATTTGCCTAGATCACTTCAGGCAAATGCCGGGATGGTTCCTTTGAAAGGGCACGGCCGATTTCCTTCCCCATCCTTCTCTAAACCGAGCTTGTTCTCCGTCTCTAATGACCTCGTTGTCGACGGGACGTTAAACACTAATCTCCTCCTCCTCCTCCTCCTCCGAACGTTGGTTCATCGGTTAACAACACAGAGGATGGAAATGTAGGATGCAATTCACACTGTTCCAGGTACCACTGCGAAAACTGTGCTCTGGGTGGATAATCAACTGGTTCCAGGTTGTGGACACGCTGTAAGTGAAATGGACGTAACAGTTGCTCTCGAAGGACTGTTCTCACATTCATCTGATTCGTCCCCATGTTTCGTGCGATTGCATGGGTGCTGATTGAAGGATCCCGCTCCACATGCTGCGAGACAGCTTCCTCAAATTGCAGCGTTCTTACCGTGCGACGGCGTCCCTGTCCAGGTAATCTGCTAAATGACCCGGTCTCACGCAGACGTTGCTACACAGCAGCAAAGGTCGTATGATGCGGGATACGGCGATTAGGATATTGTTGTTGATAATTCCGCTGTGCAGTTTGTCCGTTGTGGTGCGCTACGTAGTACGCACCAACTCACTCCAGGTGTATCGCTCCATTAGTAAACAGAGACAATGCACTGCTACACTGGTGGACAGCAGTTGCCTACAACTGAAGAGCGTAATACGGCCTCCACCGGTTTAAATAATCCTCATAGGAAAAAATGACATTAGGGAAAAATATTTGTTTTGATGTTCCCTACAACCTCCCAGAGTTTGTCGGTTTAAATACTTTTCACCCTGTATCCATAATTAAGTTTGTACGGAACCCACACTGCACGCGTCCCACGCGGATCTGGCCATTTTTTTTTCCTTACTCAGTTTTGACAATTTGCTGCGTGACAGAATACACGGGTTGTCTTTTGTTAGGTCTCGGTGTCCCACTCTTTTGCAGCAGATTCTCCGGCGGATGCCTCGAAATGCCTGTGAGTGGGGGCGCTTCTTGCCTCGTCTCGCCGCGTCGCTCCATTAAGCGCCGCTGCTCCAGCCCACTTCCTTCGCGTTCCTCCCCTATCTACTGCAGGTCCTGTCCAGGACACGACAGCTGCATCAGCTCTTAATACCTCCCGTCACAGCACTGCGGCCACTAAAGTGCGTGTCATTTACGACGGCAGCCGAGTTTAGGTTCGTTCTGCGCACCTGACGTCACAAAACACAGTCAGCCAATGAACAGAGAACGACGTTGCCAGACCTCGACTGCAGTGCAGAGCACGAACGAGTGTCTTCAGTTTTAGAAACGTTCAGTCATAAATAAAGTAATAGGACAAAAGCAATGTCTTGATAGCAGACTTTCCTTTATAGAAAGTTTGGGAAAAAGCATTCGTTATACCAATTGCTTCATATTCTATTAATTAATTAAACCAGACAAGCAATAAGACTCCTAATTCAGGTGATAGCAAGGAAAGGTGTTTGTATCATTCTCACTAACCGCTTTTCCGCAACAAAGAACAGCGGTAATTGTTTATTTCCTATTGTACTTCGATGAAACGTGAGTAATTCATGGTCATACCAACAGTGTTTATGGGTATTTTGTGTGACATCTTAGAGTCCTCCAGGAGTTCAATTGCACGATGAGCTGCGTCAGTGTGATGGTTAAGGTATTAGACTGCCAACTGAAAGGTTCTGAGTTCAAGCCTTATTCGGTGCTAAATATTTCTTTATTTAAAAACAATATCGAAGTGTCTTACTTCATGAATTTTATTCGTTTGAATGTAATTATTTGACGCTTATTACAGTTGCAGAAGAGGAATATATTTCGCAAGCTTACGTTTAGGGGAGAGCGCGCAGTTTATGAAGTAAAGCCACCATGGCCTCATTAACCCCTTTGCTGCTACAGAGACGTGCTCCCCGCATTCCGCGATGTGCGCGATTTTGTCATTATTGCGCTGCTCGCCTGTGCAGACACATGGTGTTTCGACTGCTTTGACACACTTATCATTCGATTTCACAAAAACTATTTGGCCCAAAAATTTGATTTTTACACAACTTCTTGACTGATACCTTCTCCCCATAAATGACTTCGATGTTCAACGCAATTATTGGGCAGCATTGAATGTAGTAAACCATTGCACGAAATTTTGAAGAGTTTGCAGCGGTAAAAGTCCATAGCGTATACTTTCCTTATGGTCGATTTTAGTTGCCACAATGTTGATAATGAAATGTGGACGCCGGCCGGAGTGGCCGAGCGGTTCTAGGCGCTGCATCTCTTGGCGCGTGCGTCGTTTGCAACTGGCAATGCAGCAATCTCCCGCGTCTGAGCGGGCATGCGCGAGCCGCCAAGATAAAAGAATTGAACTATAGCCCTGTAAGACGGTGTTTCATGAGGAACAGTAAATACGAGTATATTACAACGTGGCAGTATCGACTAACGTCAATAATACATTCCATATAATGTGTGTCGAATTCTTATGGGTTTGAGTGTTCCAGGTGGTAACGTGGACAAATTTTCATTTCGCATGTTGGTACTTCAGTTGATACGGGTTTGTTTATCGACTGTAATTTTATTTCTAAAGTTCAAATTGTGAATTTTTGCTCGACTTGGTGTAATGGAAGTTTTAAACTGTGATTCTACGAGGGCAGTTCAATAAGTAATGCAACAAATTTTTTTTCTCGGCCAATTTTGGTTGAAGAAACCGGAAATTTCTTGTGGAATATTTTCAAACATTCCCGCTTCGTCTCGTATAGTTTCATTGACTTCCGACAAGTGGCAGCGCTGTACGGAGCTGTTAAAATGGCGTCTGTAACGGATGTGCGTTGCAAACAACGGGCAGTGATCGAGTTTCTTTTGGCGGAAAACCAGGGCATCTCAGATATTCATAGGCGCTTGCAGAATGTCTACGGTGATCTGGCAGTGGACAAAAGCACGGTGAGTCGTTGGGCAAAGCGTGTGTCATCATCGCCGCAAGGTCAAGCAAGACTGTCTGATCTCCCGCGTGCGGGCCGGCCGTGCACAGCTGTGACTCCTGCAATGGCGGAGCGTGCGAACACACTCGTTCGAGATGATCGACGGATCACCATCAAACAACTCAGTGCTCAACTTGACATCTCTGTTGGTAGTGCTGTCACAATTGTTCACCAGTTGGGATATTCAAAGGTTTGTTCCCGCTGGGTCCCTCGTTGTCTAACCGAACACCATAAAGAGCAATGGAGAACCATCTGTGTGGAATTGCTTGCTCGTCATGTGGCTGAGGGTGACAATTTCTTGTCAAAGATTGTTACAGGCGATGAAACATGGGTTCATCACTTCGAACCTGAAACAAAACGGCAATCAATGGAGTGGCGCCACACCCACTCCCCTACCAAGAAAAAGTTTAAAGCCATACCCTCAGCCGGTAAAGTCATGGTTACAGTCTTCTGGGACGCTGAAGGGGTTATTCTGTTCGATGTCCTTCCCCATGGTCAAACGATCAACTCTGAAGTGTATTGTGCTACTCTTCAGAAATTGAAGAAACGACTTCAGCGTGTTCGTAGGCACAAAAATCAGAACGAACTTCTCCTTCTTCATGACAACGCAAGACCTCACACAAGTCGTCGCACCCGAGAGGAGCTCACAAAACTTCAGTGGACTGTTCTTCCTCATGCACCCTACAGCCCCGATCTCGCACCGTCGGATTTCCATATGTTTGGCCCAATGAAGGACGCAATCCGTGGGAGGCACTACGCGGATGATGAAGAAGTTATTGATGCAGTACGACGTTGGCTCCGACATCGACCAGTGGAATGGTACCGTGCAGGCATACAGGCCCTCATTTCAAGGTGGCGTAAGGCCGTAGCATTGAATGGAGATTACGTTGAAAAATAGTGTTGTGTAGCTAAAAGATTGGGGAATAATCTGGTGTATTTCAATGCTGAATAAAACAAGCCCTGTTTCAGAAAAAAAATGTGCTGCATTACTTATTGAACTGCCCTCGTAATTTGCTGAACAATTTTACTGTTTTATTTTTTTGTTAAGCCTCGTCGTCGGATTTCCTGTGGAGGCCGAGTTGCCACTGTTGTTACGGTAGGCCGTGTTTGTGAGATCGTAAAATGGCTTCTGGTGCAGTACACCGCTAAGACAATTTCTCCCTGCCACTGTTACACAGCTATGCCCCGTTGTCAGGTAACAGGATAGGACAACGAAGATTCTACAACACTCCAACAAATTAGTAACCAAGTCACACTGATGAGTTGAAAAGGTGTACTTATCCTTGTAACTAGTTGAAATATGAAGTCGGCAACACTGCTTATAACACAAAGCAAAATAGGCCCTCAATGGCTAAGTGGAAATAATCGTAGCTAAACTTCACAGTACACAGCAAATGCAATTTACGATGATTGTCTGTTCACTTCTAAGAGCTCACTAGACGACGTTCCCTGTCTAACAAGGGGAAAGCCACGGCGTTTGGAACGCAGATTTACTGCAAACTTCGTATACTCGTAGTACTCCATTAGGACAACGAAATGTGTAAGCAGTAGCGCGTACTTCTCAAGCGTTATTGAGGAAATCACAAGATAATTTCGATCGCCAAATGTCATCAAATATATATATATATATATACAGGGTGAGTCATCCAACGTTACCGCTGGTTCAAAATGGTTCAAATGGCTCTGAGCACTATGGGTCTCAACTGCTGTGGTTATCGGTCCCCTAGAACTTAGAACTACTGACACCTAACTAACCTAAGGACATCACACACATCCATGCCCGACGCAGGATTCGAACCTGCGACCGTAGCAGTCGCACGGTTCCGGACTGCGCGCCTAGAACCGCGAGACCACCGCGGCCGGCGTTACCGCTGGATATATTTCGTAAACCACATCAAATACTGACGAATTGATTCCACACACCGAACGTGAGGAGAGGGGCTAGTGTAATTGCTTAATACAAACCATACAAAAATGGACGGAAGTATGTTTTTTAACACAAACCTACGTTTTTTTAAATGGAACCACGTTAGTTTTGTTAGCACATCTGAACATATAAACAAATACGTAATCAGTGCCGTTTGTTGCATTGTAAAATGTTAATTACATCCGGAGATATTGTAACCTAAAGTTGACGCTTGAGTACCACTCCTCCGCTGTTCGATCGTGTGTATCGGAGAGTACCGAATTACGTAGGGATCCAAAGGGAACGGTGATGGACCTTAGGTACAGAAGAGACTGGAACAGCACATTACGTCTAGTGTGCTAACCACTGCGCCACCTCGCTCGGTAACTGGAATCTTAACAGACGGATGGTCACAGAGACAGTCGGTACTTTTGTAATGGAAACAATGCTGCTGGTTGTAGGGCATACGGTAAACGAGATTCGCCAACGGTTGTTATGCTTGGCTAGAACTTTGAAGGGTCACTGTCCGGGTGCGCCGAGTACTGTTGGCTAACGGGCTGCACTCAGACCTTGTGAGGCCGATTAGGGGCCTATTTGACAGAGAAGTAGCGGCCCCGCTGACGAAAACCGACAACAGCCGGGAGAGCGACTGGTGTGCTGACCACATGCCCCTCCGTAACCGGATCGGGTGACACCTATGAAACGAAGATGACACGGGGTAGGTCAGTACCGTTGGGCCTTCAACACTTGTTCTGACGGAGTTTCAGTTTCCAGTATCAATTTAGACAATGTTTACTCATTCTGGAAACATCCCCTAGGCCAGGGCCGGCCAAATGCTGCACAGTGTCCAGACGTGCGGAAGTGCTGCACATGTGCGCACGTGTGCGACAGCGAGCGACAACGACATCTGTTATTTGACATGTGTCCTAAATGAACGGCGGCGGCTCCACTTCCCTGTTTATGTGGTACAAGCAAGAGCGCAACATACCCAGTCTCGTTTATCCCTGGTAACCGTAACCTTAACAGAGAAGTACTGAGAAATGGCAGGTACTGTGAAAAAGCAAAGGACAGGAGATCTATGTTCTCAATCGTTTAAAAATGACTGGGAAACACAATGTTTGCTACGCCGCCGAATAATAGGCGGCCAGCGTAAGTTTTCAATTGAAAGACACTACAATACATTTCACAAAGACGAGTGTAGTGTACTCAAGAGTGAAGAACGGCAAGCATAATTAAATGTCCTTAAGAAAGTGGATGAGACACATCAACTCGATTATCATTTCTCATGACCAGTGATATTCCTTTCATAATTAAAAATTATTGTTTACTAACTGTGCATTAGTGGCTCATTCTGCTCCATGTTACATTATTATCAGGAAAGTTGGTCATTAAACCGATTGTTCCAACGTATACTTCCATTTAAGGTTTTTTTAATGTGTGAAGGGCTACGCTCAGCTGAACTCGATAAAACGTGACATTCATCTAATTGTCGGTTATTATGCAGATTTCAGACGGAGTTGATGAAAGATGTAGCAATAATGGTATTGAAATAACAGGTGATCATCGACAGGTCTGCGGTTATCATTCTGTTCAGAGGTCAGTGAGACTCTGCGGTTATCATTCTGTTCAGAGGTCAGTGAGACAGAAATTATGTGGGTGTAACTGAGGGCACCGAGAATTAGTTATAGGAAACCTTGAATTAGTTTAATGTTATTTGAAATCATGAATATGGTTCGTTGGAAGTCGCTAAGTGCTCTCTCTCTTAAATACACTCCTGGAAATGGAAAAAAGAACACATTGACACCGGTGTGTCAGACCCACCATACTTGCTCCGGACACTGCGAGAGGGCTGTACAAGCAATGATCACACGCACGGCACAGCGGACACACCAGGAACCGCGGTGTTGGCCGTCGAATGGCGCTAGCTGCGCAGCATTTGTGCACCGCCGCCGTCAGTGTCAGCCAGTTTGCCGTGGCATACGGAGCTCCATCGCAGTCTTTAACACTGGTAGCATGCCGCGACAGCGTGGACGTGAACCGTATGTGCAGTTGACGGACTTTGAGCGAGGGCGTATAGTGGGCATGCGGGAGGCCGGGTGGACGTACCGCCGAATTGCTCAACACGTGGGGCGTGAGGTCTCCACAGTACATCGATGTTGTCGCCAGTGGTCGGCGGAAGGTGCACGTGCCCGTCGACCTGGGACCGGACCGCAGCGACGCACGGATGCACGCCAAGACCGTAGGATCCTACGCAGTGCCGTAGGGGACCGCACCGCCACTTCCCAGCAAATTAGGGACACTGTTGCTCCTGGGGTATCGGCGAGGACCATTCGCAACCGTCTCCATGAAGCTGGGCTACGGTCCCGCACACCGTTAGGCCGTCTTCCGCTCACGCCACAACATCGTGCAGCCCGCCTCCAGTGGTGTCGCGACAGGCGTGAATGGAGGGACGAATGGAGACGTGTCGTCTTCAGCGATGAGAGTCGCTTCTGCCTTGGTGCCAATGATGGTCGTATGCGTGTTTGGCGCCGTGCAGGTGAGCGCCACAATCAGGACTGCATACGACCGAGGCACACAGGGCCAACACCCGGCATCATGGTGTGGGGAGCGATTTCCTACACTGGCCGTACACCACTGGTGATCGTCGAGGGGACACTGAATAGTGCACGGTACATCCAAACCGTCATCGAACCCATCGTTCTACCATTCCTAGACCGGCAAGGGAACTTGCTGTTCCAACAGGACAATGCACGTCCGCATGTATCCCGTGCCACCCAACGTGCTCTAGAAGGTGTAAGTCAACTACCCTGGCCAGCAAGATCTCCGGATCTGTCCCCCATTGAGCATGTTTGGGACTGGATGAAGCGTCGTCTCACGCGGTCTGCACGTCCAGCACGAACGCTGGTCCAACTGAGGCGCCAGGTGGAAATGGCATGGCAAGCCGTTCCACAGGACTACATCCAGCATCTCTACGATCGTCTCCATGGGAGAATAGCAGCCTGCATTGCTGCGAAAGGTGGATATACACTGTACTAGTGCCGACATTGTGCATGCTCTGTTGCCTGTGTCTATGTGCCTGTGGTTCTGTCAGTGTGATCATGTGATGTATCTGACCCCAGGAATGTGTAAATAAAGTTTCCCCTTCCTGGGACAATGAATTCACGGTGTTCTTATTTCAATTTCCAGGAGTGTAGATCAAAAACATTACTCGTATTTACGTGCCGTCAGTCAAGCTGCCTGTTGTTAACTGTATTACTTGTCTTACTGGGTTAAACTGTTAACATAAAAGTAGACGTCTCAATGAGTAGACTGTGACAGTATTTTAAATGTTTAATACGCGAAATACCTTCGCATGGTTGGCTTGCAAGCTGTGGAAAGAGCACTAGAGTGCGCCGGTACAGAGTATCCCAGCAAGTGGATAAAGCGACATCTGTGGGTAGAAACATGCACTACATGAACGCTGACGGCTGCGGCGTGCACGCTGTGACCCGGAAGTTTCACATGTGCAGGAGCACCGCACGCGTGCACAATTTCTGGACGGCCCTGCCCTAGGCTGTGGCTAAGCCATGTCTCCGCAATATCCTTTCTTTCAGGAGTGCTAGTCTTGCATGGTTTGCAGGAGAGCTTCTGTAAAGTGTGGAAGGTAGGAGACGAGGTACTGGCGGAAGTAAAACTGTGAGGACGGGGCGTGAGTCGTGCTTGGGTAGCTCAGATGGTAGAGCACTTGCCCGCGAAAGGCAAAGGTCCCGAGTTCGAGTCTCGGTCCAGCACACAGTTTTAATCTGCCAGGAAGTTTCAATGTTTACTCATATTTGCATTAAACTGTGTGACTGGTCATATTTCGTTTGAACATGCAAATAAACAGAGTGTATATGAAATAGAAATTTGGTATTCTCGGCACACTATGTACACTGTTCATCGCGGAATATTGAATTCCCTAACGATCTCCGAAACAAAATGTCCCATACACTATGTGATCAAAAATATCCGGACAACTGGCTGAAAATGACTTACATGTTCGTGGCGCCCTCCATCGGCAATGCTGGAATTCAATATGGTGTTGGCCCACCCTTAGCCTTGATGACGACTTCCACACTCGCAGGCATAAGCTCAATCAGGTGCTGGAAGGTTTCTTGGGGAATGGCAGCTGCGCTGAGGAGAGGTATCGATGTCGGTCTGTGAGGCCTGGTACGATGTCGGCGTTCCAAAACATCCCAAAGGTGCTCTATAGAATTCAGGTCAGGCTCCTGTCCAGGCCAGTCCATTACAGCGATGTTACTGTCGTGTAACCACTCCGCCACAAGCCGTGCATTATGAACAGGTGACCGATCGTGTTGAAAGATGCAGTCGCCATCCTCGAATTGCTCTTCAACAGTCGGAAGTAAGAAGGCGCTTAGAACATCAGTGTAGGCCTGTGCTGTGATGGTGCCGCGCAAAACAACAAGGGGTGCAAGCCCCCTCCACGAAAAACACGACCACACCACAACACGACCGCCTCCGAATTTTAGTGTTGGCACTACACGCAGATGACGTCCACTGGGCGTTCGTCATTGTTTACATCAGGTTTGTTCTTACGATGACAGAGTAAAGAGCCAGCCGGCCTCCTTGTAGGAAGGGAGTGCGGAAGCAGTCGGCAGAGCGGACTGTGGCAGCCTTGTGGGCTAGCGGCAGCTCGGCGGTCAAGGTCACACAGCGCGC
Organism: Schistocerca nitens; assembly: GCF_023898315.1. Taxonomy (NCBI): domain Eukaryota; kingdom Metazoa; phylum Arthropoda; class Insecta; order Orthoptera; family Acrididae; genus Schistocerca; species Schistocerca nitens. The sequence goes on along the minus strand of NC_064623.1, from coordinate 142,538,265 downwards.
CGGCCCCCACATTCCTTCCCGCTCGCGCCGCCGCCGAGTTCCATCGACTGCGCCGTTGCGTAAGGACGGTCGCCCTGGCAACGGATTCCGTCACGTACCGCTAGTGGCTCAGACAGCCGAGCGCGCTAATTACGCTGACGTGCAGTAACAGCGACAGCTGCCTACCTGAGGTCACACTTACACGGGGAGCTGCATAACGGCACATTTTCGACAGACTACATCTATATAGCTGGGCATTAACCTTTGCAGTACCGACGCATTTTCCGTGACGCGCGTTAACACTTTACACAAAACTTCTGGGCTGATGGACCGTGCTCGATCCATAAAACTTTCCCCTAACGTTTCATTTCTGACTGTGCGATACGTCTTGTGGTGTGCGTACTGTAGGACCTTCCGTACACATACCATCAGATTATTTGACTTGTCGCTCTAACGAAGTAGGCGAGTGTCAGCAATATGTCTCGTGGTCTCATCGTGGCGTGTTTATCTTCTGCCGTTAGGTCAGACGATAGAAATGCCACTTGCACGCTTAGAGTAGCAGGTTGACGGTGAGCAACTTTAAACAGAACTTGATTAGTTTTCACAAACATTTATTAAAATAATAACAAGCATAAAAATTACTTAACTTGGTTCTGGATGCTATTTACAATCTGAAGTTCCTTTGGTATTGGTACGTTAATCTTATTTTCACATATCTCTGATACTTGACAAAAGTGTCTATACATTTATCTTCATATCTATCTGCAGGAATATGGTAATCTTATTAGGTGCAGACTGAAACTTGACTATAGAGTGGTACAGACTAATGTAGAACTCGTACAGACTGGTACAGACTAATGCAGACAGGTACAGACTGGTGCAGACAAATGCAGACTGACTAATCGGAGGTCTGTACACTCGTTATAATACCTCGCGCGTTCGTGTATCACTGCGCGAGTGTGATCCGCGAGGAGAAAAGGTTCTACGTGAGCAGCAATCTCATTGGCTGCGTTACATATTAATACGTGGATCGGCGGAAGCAGAATTTGGTCTGTTTCTATGGCAGCGCTTTGCAGCGTTACACCCAAATACTTAAAGGACTTGCCGGCCAGAGTGGCCGAGCGGTTCTAGGCGCTACAGTTTGGAGCTGCGCGACCGCTACGATCGCAGGTTCGAATCCTGCCTCGGGCATGGATGTGTGTGATGTCCTTAGTTAGGTTTAAGTAGTTCTAAGTTCTAGGGGACTGATTACCTCAGAAGTCCCATAGTGCTCACAGCCATTTGAACCAATTTGAACTTAAAGGACTTGACGGTGTCAAGCAGGACACCACTAATACTTATCCGAATATGACAGGCTTGATCTTCCTACTCATCCGCATAATATTTTGCACATTTAGGGCTAGCTGCCATTCATCACACCAACTGGAAATTTTGTCTGTGTCGTCGTCGTCGTCATCTTGTATCTTTCTACAGTCACTCATCTTTGACACCTTAACATACACCACGGCATCGGCAGCAAACGACCACTTTCGTTAAAGTAATTGCAAACAAAATATTTTTTACTTACGGGGGGGGGGGGGGTGGCGTTCAAAGAGTAATACCACACATATTTTTCTGGACGCAGTTTCGCTTTATTTAAGATTCCAGTACACCACATTATTCCCCTCTCTTTTGGCTACAAAGCCCCATTTTTAAACATGATCTCCATTTAATGTGACGGCCACGTGTTACGAGGAGGGCGTGTACGCCCGCATCGTACCACATTATTGATCGACGTCGAAGCCAGCGTCTCGCTGCATCAATAGCCTCCCCATCATCCACGTACCAGATAGGGTTGATAGAAGAGTGAGAGAGAAGATCCAACGGAGAGCAGCCCGCTTCGTTACAGGATCATTTAGTAATCGCGAAAGCGTTACGGAGATGATAGATAAACTCCAGTGGAAGACTCTGCAGGAGGGACGCTCAGTAGCTCGGTACGGGCTTTTGTTAAAGTTTCGAGAACATACCTTCACCGAGGAGTCAAGCAGTGTATTGCTCCCTCGTACGTATATCTCGCGAAGAGAACATGAGGATAAAATCAAAGAGATTAGAGCCCACACAGAAGCATACAGACAATCCTTCTTTCCACGAACAATAGGAGACTGGAATAGAAGGGAGAACCGATAGTGGTACTCAAGGTACCTTCCGCCACACACCGTCAGGTGGCTTGCGGAGTATGGATGTAGATGTACTGCTTCCCGCAGAGCGCAGCCTTCAATGGGCCAAACAGATGGCAGTCGGAAGGAGCGAAATCCGGCTGAAGGGTGGATGCGGCAGGACAGTTATATGTAGTTTTCTGAGATCCTATCGGATGCGCGGACTTATGTAAGACCTTGTATTGTCACGAAGAAGGAGAAATTCGTTTGGACCTTTCGGCAGCGAACACGCTGAAGCAGTTTCTTCAACTTTCTGAGGGAAGCACAGCACAATTCCGAGCTGATCGTTGCACCATGCGGGAAGACATAAAGCAGAGTAACGTCTTAAGACTTGTAGAAGAGCGTTGCCAAGACTTTACCCGGTGGAGATGCGGAAAAGATATGGTGTGGCGCCACTCTGTGGTCGCATTTTGTTTCCATTTCATAATGATGAACCCGTGTTTCATCGCCTGTGACGATGTTCGACAAAAAATCCTGTTGACCAGCCTTGTAAAGCGCAAGCAACTCAGCACAGATAGTCCTTCGTTTCTCTTTATGGTCTTTTGTTAGGCGACGAAGAACCCAGCGGGCACACAGCTTTGAGTACCGGAAGTGTTGGATGAGTGTGTCAGCACTAACAACAGAGACGTGAGTTCAGCAGCGAGGTGCTCGATTGTGATCCGTCGATCATCTCGAATGAGAGAGTCCAGGCCGGCCGAAGTGGCCGTGCGGTTAAAGGCGCTGCAGTCTGGAACCGCGAGACCGCTACGGTCGCAGGTTCGAATCCTGCCTCGGGCATGGATGTTTGTGATGTCCTTAGGTTAGTTAGGTTTAACTAGTTCTACGTTCTAGGGGACTAATGACCTCAGCAGTTGAGTCCAATAGTGCTGAGAGCCATTTGAACCATTTTGAGAGTGTCCAGGTGTTCCAACGTTGCACGAGTCACAGCCGTGTGCGGCCGACCGGCACGCGGCGCATCGGATAGGTTTGCGCAGCCTCGTTGCGATGATGACAGAAGCCTAGCCCAACGACTCACCGTGCTTTTGTTCGCTGCCAGGCCTCCGTAGACGTGTTTCAAGCGCCAGTGAATACCTGCAATGCTGGACCCTCAGTGACAGCAGTGACAGCGCTTCCGACGCCATTTGGAAGGCTCCATACAGCGTCACCACTTATCGCAACTTCATGAAACTAGTGGGCCTGAAGCTTGAATATGCTACGATGTCTCACAACGAATTCAGTATTTTTTTAACCGAAATTGGTCGAGAAAAAAATATGTTGCATTACTTATTGAACGATTCTCGTATCGTTCTCTCTTGCTTCCTGGTCATTAACCAAGCTCGGGTCTACTGAAGCTTATGCTTTTGTGTTGGTTGTTTGTTACCATCAGATCAGCTGCCCACGACACAATTTCTGCAGACAAGTGACAAAATGGGGATTAAAATTCTTCTGGGTATCATGGCGCGTCATTGCTAAAAACTAACAACAATAATAAACTAAAACCGACCTTTCGACCGAATTGCAACGGCCTTGCTCAGGGCACGACTGGTTTTGCATGGGGTAGGTGCTTCTATATAGCCGGCCGGAGTGGCCGAGTGGTTCTAGGCGCTTCATTCTGGAACCGAGCGACCGCTACGGTCGCAGGTTCGAATCCTGCCTCGGGCATGGATGTGTGTGATGTCCTTAGGTTAGTTAGGTTTAATTAGTTCTAAGTTCTAGGCGACTAATGACCTCAGAAGTTAAGTCGCATAGTCCTCAGAGCCATTTGCTTCTATTTATTACAGACGTCACTGTTGTAAAACTTTTAATTGGTCCTCTAATATGAGGTAAGGGAAGATGCAAAGAAAGAGGCTATTCGTGGATGTCCATGTCGTCAACGATTGGTAGCTGACTGCCAATCAGCGTTCGGCTTCTGGTCGGCTAGTTTTCCTCCTGGTGTGCGCGGAAGGGACTGACAGTTGCTCTACAACTGTTTGTGCAGATACGCCCGTGTCCCGTGTAGCTTCTGCCCCGCGACCGCTCGCGGCCCGTTGGACTGGGACGGCCGGCAACCAGGACGCCGGGAGTTAGTAGCCATCTTCTCTGTTGATGTTGTCAGGTTGTTTAATAATTTCGATCGCCTCCCGTATTTTGTGTTCTCGCATCCACGATTCTTTCGCCAGTACTCGGGCCTCCTGGAACCTGATAGGTTGTCCACAGTCACGGTGGTGTTTCGCCGATTTGTTATGTTGTTGTAATCGTACATAGCGTTCGTGCTCTGCTGACAGGTCTCTCTGTTTCTCCTATGTAGGCAGCTCCGCACTCACACCGTAGTTCGTAAGAATGTTAAGAATGTTGACTACATCCTTGGTGGAACCTATCATTTCGTGGATCCTGTGATTGCTTCGAAAAATCGGTTTGAAACCTCGTCGGCGGAGGACGTTACCTAGCCGTTCACTGACGCCTTTTACATATGGCAAGTGTACCAGTGGAAGCTTCTCTTCTTTGTCTTCCTCACGCGTTCTGCTCCCTTTGGTTTTAGCTACCTTGCTTATGATTTTGTCATCATAGCCGTTGGCACGAAACGTGTGTTGTAGCTCCTTTAATTCTTCTTTGATGTTATTTTCTTCGCTTATCCGGTAGGCTCGGGCAGTTAATGTATGCAGGACAAAATACTTTTGAGCTGGGTGGTGGTGGCTCTCCGCGTGCAGGTAGCGATTAGTGTGCGTTGGTTTCCGGTACACTTTGTGTCCCAGTTCACTTACAACACACGATGAACGAAATAATTACGGACACTCTGTGTGAGCAAAAGTGCCATTAAATGCCAGGGGAAGCGGATGCGCGAGTGTGAAAGGAGGTGGAGCAGAGAAGCAGTGACAGCAGAAAAGAACATTCGATGCAAACTGACTGCGAAACCCATCGGGGATACTTCAGCCCTTCTACAGCTGCCCAAGTTGAGCGACGTGAGCGTGAAGCGGAAACGCGAAGGATCACTCACGGCTAAACCAAGGCTAGCCAGACTTAATCTAGTGATGGACAGGGAGCGTCGAGCACTGCGGTGGGTGGATGTACAAAATCGCACGAAGTCAGTTGTGTACTGTGTACAGTACACGAGCAGTTCGGGGATTGTAGGTCAGAATGACAATACAGCTTATCAAAACGCGGCAGCTGTGAGGAGATGGCTTGTAGGCAATACCATTTCCCAAATGGACCGGTCTTCCCTGAGTCTCGACCTGAACCCAATGGAACTCCTCTGGGATGAGTTACGTCGACTCCGCTCTAGATCGCAATGTCCATAACCACTGCCCTCTCCAGATTCGTCTGTTGTGAAATAACAGGCTACCATTCCTCCACAGACTGATAGAAACCTTATTGAAAGCGTCCTCAGCAGATTTCAAACTGGTACAATGGCGAACGATAGACACATTCTGTGGTGTCACCGCCAGACACCACACTTGCTAGGTGGTAGCCTTTAAATCGGCCGCGGTCCGTTAGTATACGTCGGACCCGCGTGTCGCCACTGTCAGTGATTGCAGACCGAGCGCCGCCACACGGCAGGTCTAGAGAGACGTCCTAGCACTCGCCCCAGTTGTACAGCCGACGTTCATAGCAATTCTACACTGACAAATACGCTCTCATTTGCCGAGACGATAGTTAGCATAGCCTTCAGCTACGTCATTTGCTACGACCTGGCAAGGCGCCATTACCAGTTATATTGAGCTTATTATAAACCTGTACCGTCAAGAGCGATGTACACCAATTATGGATTAAAGTTAAGTATTACATCATCTACGTACTTTATTTGCAATTCTCAAGACATTGTCCTGTTCCAGACCTCACGCCAATCTACGTGAGCTTAAAAGCGTGCATTTCGGCCTCCTCTAGCCACACGGTGTTGGCTCTTCTGCCAACACTTCACATTCCATACTGATGTCCAGTAATTGATGTCCGGAACTTTTCATCACATAGTGTATCTGAACACATGTATCACGTAACTATGAATTAATATCGAGAACTTTTAAAAACATTGGTATCGACTATTACAGTAATGCAAGTTTACCTACACCCCAAGATACTGTACAACATACAACGTCGACTTCGCTGCAGATCACAGTCTCAAACTCCGCTCTTCAGATAGAATGGGCAGTCATTTCTCCACAGACATTCATACACCTTGCTGTGGCCGTCTCCACCAGACATGACGGCGCCTAGAGTAGCAGCAACCAAACTGACAGCCTGCAGCCGCGGGTTGCCCGCGGCCACCAGGGGCCATTACCGGCCCACATAAACAGAAGGAAGAGGTCGCTGCAGATCCCGGAACTATTTTCACACGTCAAACCACGTGATGGAAAATAGTTCCGAGGTACTCGTCCGCCGAAACGCTATGAAGGCTGGCACTGGGCCGCACATCGACAGTTCATCGACCGCCAGCAGACGTGGATAGCTGCTGTCCCGGCAGCCCGCCTTGGATCCTATCATTGATCTGTGGATTAGGCTTGGCACATCGGAAAAGTCTCTGGCGGAGACTAGTAGGAAATTATTTCAGTTGTTTCCTATATTATTCTTCAGAATGAGATTTTCACTCTGCAGGGGAGTGTGCGCTGATATGAAACTTCCTAGCAGATTAAAACTGTGTGCCCGACCGAGACTCGAACTCGGGACCTTTGCCTTTCGCGGGCAAGTGGTCTACCAACTGAGCTACCGAAGCACGACTCATGCCCGGTACTCACAGCTTTACTTCTGCCAGTATCTCGTCTCCTACCTTCCAGACTTTACAGAAGCTCTCCTGCGAACCTTGCAGAACTAGCACTCCTGAAAGAAAGGATATAGCGGAGACATGGCTTAGCCACAGCCTGGGGGATGTTTCCAGAATGAGATTTTTCACTCTGCAGCGGAGTGTGCGCTGATATGAAACTTCCTGGCAGATTAAAACTGTGTGCCCGACCGAGACTGGAACTCAAGACCTTTGCCTTTCGCGGGCAAGTGCTCTAGAGCACTTGCCCGCGAAAGGCAAAGGTCCCGAGTTCGAGTCTCGGTCGGGCACACAGTTTTAATCTGCCAGGAAGTTTTATATTATTCTTGTATGGATCACTGTTTTGTGTTGGTGTTATACTTGGAGAATTTGTTTTGGTTAATTGAACAGTCCAATAAATTGTTTTCGGACTTTGATCGTTAGTTTCTTCAAATTATGCAGCATATCACACCTCATTCAACGTGTCCCCAGCAGAGTTCACGCCCCATATAAATGTCCACTAATGGATGTCTCGACACTTTTGATGATATAGTGTATGTGACCATACACTGATTAGCCAGAACATTATGACCACCAACTTACTATCGACACAAACCCGTACAGCATCGCCTGGAGAGGAATGACTGCTAGTGAGACGCACACACAGTGCATGTAGTATCAGTGGGCGTGATGTCAATGTGTAGAATGGGGAAGGCTCACGATCTGTCTTAGTTTGACTGAGGACAGACGGTGATGGCCCAGAGGCTCGGCATGGCTTGTCGGGTCCCTGAGGAGTGCTGTGACGAGTGGCGAAACAAAGGTGAGACCACGTCCAGGCGTCGTGGGGTTTGGCGGCCACCATTCATTACAGATGTCGGACATCGTACACTGTGCAGACCAGTAAAACAGGCTAGGCAGCGGACTGTACTGGAACTGACCTCATACTTTAATGCTGAGCAGTGTACGAGTGTGTCTGTACACACAGTACACCGAACACTTCTGACGATGAGTATCCGCAGCCGACGTCCTATGTATGTGTCAATGTTAACACCACGACATCGGCAACTACGACTGAAATCGGGATGTGACCGCCGGCACTGGACGTTGGCCCAGTGGCAGAGCGGTGCGCCGTCTGATGGATCCCGATACCTCCTTCATCGTGCTGACGAGAGAGAGCGAATCCGCCGTCTTCCAGGACAACAGTACCTTGACGCCTGTACTGCGGGACAGAGACAACCTGGCAGTGGCTTCATTATGCTCTGGGGAACATTCACGTGGGCATCCATGGGTCCACTGGAAATCGTGCAAGACGCCTTGGCGGCCAAGGAGTATCGTACACTGGTTGCAGACACCCCTTCATCTACATCTACATCTACATTCATACTCCGCAAGCAACCTGACGGTGTGTGGCGGAGGGTACCCTGAGTACCTCTATCGGTTCTCACTTCTGTTCCAGCCTCGTACTGTTCGTGGAAAGAAGGATTGTCTGTATGCCTCTGGGTGGGCTCTAATCTCTCTGATTTTATCCTCATGGTCTCTTTGCGAGATATACGCAGGAGCGAGCAATATACTGCTTGAGTCCTCAGTGAAGGTATGTTCTCAAAACTTCAACAAAAGCCCGTACCGAGCTACTGAGCGTTTATCTATCATCTCCGTAACACTTTCGCGATTACTAAATGATCCTGTAACGAAGCGCGCTGCTCTCCGTTGGATCTTCACTATCTCTTCTATCAACCCTATCTGGTACGGATCCCACACTGCTGAGCAGTATTCGAGCAGTGGGCGAGCAAGCGTACTGTAACGTACTTCCTTTGTTTTAGGACTGCATTTCCTTAGGATTCTTCCAATGAATCTCAGTCTGGCATCTGCTTTACCGACGATCAACTTTGTATGATCATTCCATTTTAAATCGCTCCCATTGCCAAGTTAAAACTTTTATTTCCGTTTACCGGACAATTCTATGTATGTTGCGACCTGCAATTGACAGTAGTGGTCTAGTATTTTCTACTACAGCTATTAGCTAGACAAATGAACATTGCTGGAGACTGGCAGGGCGGTAAAAAAGTAACGTGCCGCACCGTAATACATTTCGAATTGCGTCGAGGGGCGTTGTGTCTGTCGCTACAGGCGTGAGGCGTGCGTGCAGGCACGGCGGAAGGAAGCGCGCCCGCACGGCGCAGGAAGACGGCGCACGCCTTCTGGGTCACGGCTGTTGGCTGCCGCATCGCAACGGTATAATACGTTCCGGGCGCTAGCGCGCGGTAGGCGCACTCCACGGCAAAGCCGGCCAGGCCGGTCTCAGCGAGGCGAGCGTGCAGCTAGCGGCCCGCGCCGTATTTGCTCGTCTCGCGCACGACTGTATTACACAGATGTAGCACATGCTGGTCTAGTATTGTTGTGTACATAGTTCCGCGTAGTCAGCGCGCACACAACTTTCCCACTAGAGCGCGCCCCGCTAAGCACAACAGCGCAGGCGCAGCGCTCGTCCCTCTCCGCACAATGAGATGGCGCTGCCTTAGAGACGGACCAAATTCTGCTTCCACCGATCCGCGTATTAATATGTAACGCAGCCAATGAGATTGCTGCTAACGTAGAACCTTTTCTCCTCGCGGATCACACTCGCGCAGTGATACCTGAACACGCGAGGTATTATAACGAGTGTACAGACCTCCGATTAGTCTGCATTTACCGAGCGAGGTGGCGCAGTGGTTGGCACACTGGACTCGCATTCGGGAGGACGACGGTTCAATCCCGTCTCCGGCCATCCTGATTTAGGTTTTCCGTGGTTTCCCTAAATCGTTTCAGGCAAATGCCGGGATGGTTCCTTTGAAAGGGCACGGCCGATTTCCTTTCCCATCCTTACATAACCCGAGCTTGCGCTCCGTCTCTAATGACCTCGTTGTCGACGGGACGTTAAACACCACTAACCTAACCTAAGTCTGCATTTGTCTGTACCAGTCTATAGTCAAGTTTCAGTCTGCGCCTAATAAGATTATCATATTCCTGTACATAGCCATGAAGATAAATGTATAGACACTTTGTCAAGTATCAGAGATGTATCTGAGAATAAGATTAATTTACCAATACCAAAGGAACTTCAGATTGTCAATTGTAAACAGCATCCAGAATCAATTACGTAATGTTTATGCTCTTTATTATTTTAATAAATGTGTGTGAAAATTAATCAAGTTCTGTTTAAGAGCTGGTCACCGTCAATCTGCTACTCTAAATGTGCAAGTGGCATTTCTATCGTCTGACCTAACGGCAGAAGATAAACACGCCACGATAAGACCACGAGACATATTGCTGACACTCGCCTACTTCATTAGAGCGACAAGTCAAATAATCTGATGGTGTGTGTACCGAAGGTCTTACAGTACGTAAACCACAAGTATGACGCCTTTTCTCAAGCGTTTTCGAGAAACTGAGGTTCAAAATATTATGAGCCATTGTCGAGCAGCGGTGTTAACAGTCTGAAGACCGAAACATCCTGGCAGATTAAAACTGTGTGCCGGGCCGAGACTCAAACTTGCCCGCGAAAGGCAAAGGTCCCGAGTTTGAGTATCGGTCCGGAACACAGTTTTATTCTGCCAGGAAGTTTCATATCAGCGCACACTCCGCTGCCGAGTGAAAATTCGTTCTGGATGCAGTTTAAAGACCATGTCACAGGACCATGAGGACCAGCATAGTTCGCTCACATTTATTTTATTTTTTCAATTATTTTTTTCCTTTATATGTCTCTGAGATAACAAGCTATTGATGATGCTGAGGGAATTAGATTAGGAAATGAGACACTTAAAGTAGTAAAGGAGTTTTGCTATTTGGGGAGCAAAATAACTGATGATGGTGGAAGTAGAGAGGATATAAAATGTAGGCTGGCAATGGCAAGGAAAGCGTTTCTGAAGAAGAGAAATTTGTTAACATCGAGTGTAGATTTAAGTGCCAGGAAGTCGTTTCTGCAAGTATTTGTATGGAGTGTAGCCATATATGGAAGTGAAACATGGACGATAAATAGTTTGGACAAGAAGAGAATAGAAGCTTTCGAAATGTGGTTCTACAGAAGAATGCTGAAGATTTGCTGGATAGATCATTAACTAATGAGTAGGTATTGAATAGGCACAACTTGACTAGAAGAAGGGATCTGTTGGTAGGACATGTTCTGAGGCATCAAGGGATCACTAATTTAGTATTGGAGGGCAGCATGGAGGGTAAAAGTCGTAGAGGGAGACCAAGAGATGAATACACTAAACAGATACAGAAGGATGTAGATTGCATTAGGTTATTTATTTATTTCTCGTTCAGCTACAGGCAAAGCGTAATACACTTACAAACATCAACATAAAAATTTAAATTAACATTAACAATGATTTACAATAAAATTTTCAGGGTTTCCAGCCACAAAAGTGCTTGGTCACTTATCACATGTATGTCCATCAGATTTCCTCCCTTAAGTCCGTGTACGTCGCACTCAACTATATGCTGCATGGTTTGACTCTCTCCGCACTCACAATTGGGGTCCTGGGAGAAACCCCACTTTTTCAACAAATATCCGCACCGACCAACACCTGTCCGCAGACGATTTAGAGTTACCCACACTCTACGTTGGAGTTGGAAGCCTGGAACTCGTTGAGATGGGTCCTCAATAAGGAAACTGTTATTCACTTTGCTTTCCTGCCATTGCTGTTTCCACAGGTTATCGATATCAATCTGTTGTTTGAGTTCTTTCCAGAAGGGGTTTCTTGACATCAATCTGTCAGGGGGAGGAGGTAGGTCCCTGAACTTTTCTTTGTACCTCTGGATTGCTCTTTCACGTCTAATCGAGGGTGGTTCGATATTGGCAAGGACGGGCAGCCAAGGTTTCGGGGTGGGTCTTACTGTTCCTGTTATGAGCCTCATTGTCTCGTTAAGTTGCACATCAATATATCTGACATGCCTACTGCGGGCCCAGACGGGTGCGCAATATTCCGCTACACTATACAGAAGTGCCAGTGCTGATGTGCGTAGAGTTTCAGTGGAACATCCCCAGGTTGTTCCTGCCAGTTTCATTATGATGTTGTTTCTTGTTTTCATTTTTTGGGCGACTTCGTACAGGTGGCTCTTATATGTGAGAGTGCGATCTAGCTTAACACCCAGATATTTTGGCGTTCTATCGTTTTTCAACAATTTACCTTTTATTTGCACTTTTAGCTCACGATTTGCATCTTTGTTACACAAGTGCATTATTGATGCCAAGGATTTAGTCGGATTTACTTTGAGGTGCCAGTTGTCATAATATTGTTGTAGTCGTTCCAGATCCCTGTTTAAAATTTCTTCCAGTTCTTCGAAAGTGTTGGCGTGAGCCGCGATAGCGATGTCATCTGCATACATAAAAGAACGAGATTCCAGGTTTGGGATGTCCGCTATGTATAAATTGAAAAGGCATGGAGCCAGCACAGACCCTTGGGAGAGACCATTTTGTAGTGTCCTGTAGCTGCTTGTTTTCCCATTCAGAGATACCTTGAATCTCCTGTTTATCAACATATTTCTGACTAGATCTATGATCTTCTTGCATTTCACGACTTTTGACAGTTTATACAGTATCCCTTTTGTCCATACGGTGTCGTATGCTGAGGTGAGATCTAATAATACCATGCCCGTTTTCTTTTTGTTTTGGTAACCTCTTTCAATGAAAGTGGTTAGGGCGAGAACTTGGTCGCAGCAGTCTCTTCCTTTTCGAAAACCGCCTTGCTCTGGGGGAAGAGCAGCTTTCTATTCTGCCTAGGATGACTCGTTCAAACAGCTTGTAAGTGGTGCACAATAAAGATATCGGTCTATAATCTTTAGCATTCTCTCCTGTTTTCCCTGGTTTCTGGATGGCTATGACTTGTGCGTTTTTCCATTGCTTTGGTAACCGGCTGGTATCTATGATATTAGAGAAAAGAGAAGACAACCATGCTCTTCCCTTTGGCCCGAAGTTCTTCAAGAATTCTGGAAGAAGGCCGTCACAGCCAGCTGCATTAGGTACTGGGAGATGAAGAAGCTTGCACAGGATAGAGTAGCATAGAGAGCTGCATCAACCAGTCTCAGGACTGAAGACCACAACAACAACAACAACAACAACAAACTGCTTATCCTCAGCCAAGAATCCGTCCTGATATGTCAATTTTTAGGGTTCCCGTACCTCAATCGGTATAAACGCAACCGTTAACTTTCTTGTCTGTCTGTCCGCTGAAAACATTTTTCCATAGAAACGGGGCGACGTACCAAGTTGAAATTTACGTCGCATACTAAGGTCTATGGTTCCATGGCGGGGCCGATAATGTAAGCTTTAAAGGGGGGTAGGACGTCAAACGGACCGACTTGGAGCAGGAGAGGCACCACAGGACATTTTAATTTCCACTGTCTATACTTTTACAAATAAATTCATAAAACTTTGTCAGCATGACCAGGAAGAATTCAGAATTCACACTCATAGCAGTGGAAGTTCGAAAACATAACGAATAATTTTTTTTACATGTGAAATTTCATCATTTTTTTCACTTACTAATGGCCGTGTTTGTTGCTATAGGTACACTTTTCTTCATAAGTAAGAGAGATTCTTCGATGAATTGTGCACAGCATATAAACCATACTTAATGGTGTATAAAACTCTAGAATTTTCGAAATCTATTAAAAACTGTGGTAAAAATTGAGGTAATTAACTACAAAATTTGTGTTTTTTCTAAACATGAATTTTAAAATATAACAGTTCATTCGTTTTTTCATAAATTAAATAAATTCTAGAGTTCCATACACCTGTAAGTATGGTATGTATGATGTGCAAAATTTATCGAAGAATCTCTCTAACTTATGAAGAAAAGTGTACCTATAGCAACAAATGCAGCCATTAGTAAGTGAAAAAATGATGAAATTTCGCACGTAAAAAAATGTTTTGTTATGTTTTCGAACTTCCACTGCAATGACTGTGAATCCTGAATCCTTCCTGGTGATGCTGACAAAATTTTAAGAATTAATTTGTAAAAGTATAGACACTGGAAATTAAAATGTGCTGTGATGCCTCTCCTGCTCCAAGTCGGCCCGTTTGACGTCTTACCCCCCTTAAGTCAATGCAATCAAAAGATATGCCCATTAATTTCACAAGGTTTCGTAATCGCAGACTCACCCGTCAAAACATATACAGTATTTCCGTAAATCTAGAATCATTAAATTAGGCAGGCAGCAAGCTCTCGTGGTAAAAGTAAAGGGAAAAAATCCAATAATTGTTGATTTGTAATTATATCACACGAAAAAAAATTATTTTGTCATTCTCGAAAGTCTTGGAATTCCCGCGACCGATATCTTGCCAGTATGGATAACGGCCAAAATTTGTCGAGGTTTTTGATTCTCGGGGTGCATGTACTGGCTAAATAATTAAGTGTGCACGGAAGCCTTGATGCGCGAGTCTTACTCGCAAGTACGCGGAAAAAATTGGTAATTTGCGTTAAGGTCCTATGGGACCAAACTGCTGACGTCATCGGTCCGTAAGCGTTCGCACTACTTAATTTAGCTTAAACTAACTTGCGCTAAGGACAACACACACACCCGTGGCTGAGGGAGGACTCTTACCTCCGACGGGGGGAGTTACCCGGAGCGCAACAGGACTCCTCAGGTCGCGTGACTACCCCGCGCGGCGCACTTACCCGGATTTTTGTACGTGACTCGCGCCGGTCCAGCACTACGGCAAGTGATGTTTTTGTGCCGCCCTTAGTCTAAGAGGAGATGGAAGAGGTGCTACCAGAAACTGCCACACGGCAATGTCTGAGCTCAATGTAAATCAGCGAAATAAATATTGCCAGTGGAACCTGCATCCCCGGTTGTTTAATGAGTCAATATCCATAGATAGAACAGTTTCAGACCTCTGATTGCTTTACTATGGGGCTTAACATCTGTGGTCATCAGCCCCTAGAACTTAGAACTACTTAAACCTAACTAACCTAAGGACATCACACACATCCATGCCCGAGGCAGGATTCGAACCTGCGATCGTAGCAGTCAGTATTACGTAAAAAGGGGGATGTAACAGATGAGACTTCTGCAGTTCTGAGTGAAGCCTTATGCGCTCTTATGCGGCATCGCGTTGCGTTCATTACCTTGTCGGTGGTTAGGCAGCGTCAGGGAGCAGTGGGTGGCGCAGCTCCACACACCTCGCCGTCTCGGAAGCAACTCTCTCTAACCTCTCCTTACTACAATTTCCCGAAGTTGGTTTAAGAAAAAGGTATCTGGCTGTGTTTTCAACTGACCAATCAGTGTCTCAGTGTTAACCTTATGCTCCGCCTACAAAAATTCTGTCTATCCAATCAGAAACGTTATACTTTTCGTGGTGGGGCAATGTGTTTAATGTTTCCTACGTAACAGAGATGCGTATATTCTCACGCTAAAACTTGCAGCTGGTGTGGCCCTTTTAGTGTTATCGTAAGATCTATACCGTTCTTCTGGAGGGCTCTAACATGGGCTGGGGGGGGGGGGGGGGTCTTGGCGGTCGGCCGGAGATGTGGGTGTCCGTCCCTTATAGTAGGGCCTTCTAGCTTACACGACTCTGCTCTCGGCTTCTGTTCTCGTTTCTCCCCTCGGAACTGCGTCTGTTTCACGGTGGGAAGGTATCACATGCATTTAGGCGTTGTTGTGTTAGTCTGTGGTATTCCATCTGTTCACTCGTTGATCGTATTACTTTGGTTAACTTAATGTCAGGATTTATTCGGAGCTATGTTACTCCCGGATTTGCTATCATGTCAGGGTTTTCATGGAAGGTGTTGGATTTGCCTGACACCTTACAACGTAATGCCTGAAATTTGGTATTCTCGGCACACTCTTGACACTATGGATCTCGTGCGTCTAGCTGCAATTTCCACTTGACGTTCAGTGTGTATTAATTCCGGTCTTGTGGCCATAATCGCGTTGGAAACCTCCTCTCATGAATCACCTGACTACAAATGACAGCTCCTCCAGTGCACTGCCCTCTTATACCTTGTCTTGTGTTCGTGATACTACCGCCATCTGCATATGTGCATGTTGCTATACCATGACTTTTGTCACGCAGTGAAGGTACGTTATTAGCTGTCACAACGGCAGAATCGTGCTATAGTTTGAGCTACGTGCTAGAGAAGTCGTATTGACGTCCTGCTCACCAAATTCGCCCAACCTGGACCTGCTGTGACACTTCAAGGTCGCTGCGGGGCGCCACCTCAGCCCCACAAAACCACAGGGCCGAGATTTAGGGAAGTGCGTGACGTGTGCTTAAGCCGTCGGCACTCGGACCGTGCACCCGAACGTTGAGCGCTGAACGTGCCGAGTTTCTGACGTCATAGCGTGGAATAGCACGTTCGGGAGTCTTTACGAACGTGCAGAGCAATATCTGGCAGGTCAGATATTCTGAGCGTGCGTCTGAGCGTTGACCAATGAGATGGCACAACGCCACCTACGTCACACGCACGCCGTCTCCCTTCAGTACAGAGTTGTGAGGCGCCATATTGGCATTCATTTCAAACCTATATGTATATGTGCCGTTTCTGAGCACCAGCAAATTCAGAATCATTGGAAAACCCGTTGTTAACTGTGTGATTTGTTCCAATAAAATAACGAGAAACATCATATTCATGGCAAAAGAATTATTGTAACTTGCGTCTTATGAGAGTAGGCTATTGGAAGGCAGTGACACACGAAAGATCCACCAAAAACGCATTGTTCTTGGTACAATTTGTTATAATTAAATTTCAATTAATAACATATCTACGATATATCGTGAGCAGCTGCGGTACGAGAGGTCCTTGGTTCAAGTCTTCCCTCGAGCGAAAAAAAAAGAAAGTTGCCGGCACGGTAGCTCAGCGTGTTCGGTCAGAGGGTAATTTTAGTAAGTAACTAAAACATTTTGTGCCTGTATTACTCTGGTAATTTCACTGTTACTTAAGCTTTTGTGTTTCTCACTTCCGATGCTAAGGCTTTTCTAATGAAAGTGTCTCCCTGTTCAGGATTTTTTACTTCTGATGAAGGTATATTTATATGTACCGAAACCTTGGTCAAGAATTTTAATAAATTTTTATCCTGCAACTGTTTTGGCTGTCATCCTTTATCGTGAAAAAAAACTAACAAATCAACAACGAACTTTAATGGATGTCTAACGACGTCCGCCCCGAGCAGATGCAACGAACTAAAGCGAAAAAAAAGAAAAAAAAGAGAGTTGCGTGATTGTCTCGTATTGAGTCCTAAATTTTATTTCCTAACATTAGCGGTTTTATTAGGTTCTGATAATTTATTATTAGCTTAATATAAGTATATACTATGATATTTGATGTTATGTAAATATAAGTTCAACTTTTTTTGAGGGGTGACTTTATTCGATTGGCTTAATCTACAGGACAGCTTGCGCTACTTGTATAAAGATATTTTGCTCCTATTTCTTTTTCGCTTCGTAATTCACGTGTTGCAAAGATTCTGCTACTGGGTAGGAACACTGATCAAGTAAGACTGACCTTGGGGTTTTAATAATGTGTGGGAATGATGAAATAATGTTTATCTTATGCGGAGAAGTGTTCCAAATTTGTACCGCACTGTTTGTAATGGAACTTTTACAAGCCTCTGTCCTTATTGATTGCACATGGTACTTTCCTTTTCGTGGACGATGGAGGAAATGTGCGTTTTAATAGAGCTAACGTGGGAATTTTGCACCCGCCCGTTGAGTAAACAGTGTGATTTATGAACTAGAAACATCCCTCAACTGCCGCTGGAGTGCGTTGCGCTCGCGTATACCACGTTGGGGTCCACGTACCGTATGCACGAGTCGCATCATTCCTGAGCGTTCAGCAGCACGTTGAACTTGGCACGCTCAACGTTAACGTTCGACAGCACGGTCCGTGTGTCCACGGCTTTAGGCTACTGGTGCCACACGCCTACGGTAGCCTGTCGGATCCAGGCCACGCGGCTTAGCTGGTCTCTGGAGTCGCTAAGAGCTATTAAGCAGGTGAATATATATTTTCGTTCGTTACTGTATGACGCCATCTTACAGGGGAAGTTTGCTACCAAAGAGCCACCTAAAAATAATAAAATCCTGAAATATTATAAAAACTTTTATATTCAATGTAGCGTGAACCTTATCTTTCGCATTTCACAATAATAGACACGGAAGTCACAAATATTCACTGTTAATGCAATATTTGAAAAACGAAACATGCAAGGAAGGCGGCTGGTTTCCTTTACTGGACCGAGCAGTTTGCGTGAATGGGCGAGTGTAATAGCTGTTTACGACTGTACACATGTAAATACGAGGTTGAACAGTTCATATATATTTTTTTTCGTCTCTGAAAGCGAATAATATGCTTTCGAAAGCAAGGTGGGTAACAGTAGAAAGGTCGCCTTCGAAGGCATTTACAAACTATTAGGGAACATATAATGAAGACCATTGGTTACATTTTGTTCATAGTGGCCTACTTTGGCTTAAGATTCAACAAAATTCGAGATGGCTCATTCGAGGCAACTCACTCTACATCACTTAGCAGTTCCTAGTCTCCGTCCAGATAGACGGCAAATCATCGAGTAAAACTGAAGTGATACCAGGTGTTCCCCAGGGAAGCGTCCTGGGACCTCTGCTGTTCCCGATCTACACTCCTGGAAATGGAAAAAAGAACACATTGACACCGGTGTGTCAGACCCACCATACTTGCTCCGGACACTGCGAGAGGAATGTACAAGCAATGATCACACGCACAGCACAGCGGACACACCAGGAACCGCGGTGTTGGCCGTCGAATGGCGCTAGCTGCGCAGCATTTGTGCACCGCCGCCGTCAGTGTCAGCCAGTTTGCCGTGGCATACGGAGCTCCATCGCAGTCTTTAACACTGGTAGCATGCCGCGACAGCGTGGACGTGAACCGTATGTGCAGTTGTCGGACTTTGAGCGAGGGCGTATAGTGGGCATGCGGGAGGCCGGGTGGACGTACCGCCGAATTGCTCAACACGTGGGGCGTGAGGTCTCCACAGTACATCGATGTTGTCGCCAGTGGTCGGCGGAAGGTGCACGTGCCCGTCGACCTGGGACCGGACCGCAGCGACGCACGGATGCACGCCAAGACCGTAGGATCCTACGCAGTGCCGTAGGGGACCGCACCGCCACTCCCCAGCAAATTAGGGACACTGTTGCTCCTGGGGTATCGGCGAGGACCATTCGCAACCGTCTCCATGAAGCTGGGCTACGGTCCCGCACACCGTTAGGCCGTCTTCCGCTCACGCCCCAACATCGTGCAGCCCGCCTCCAGTGGTGTCGCGACAGGCGTGAATGGAGGGACGAATGGAGACGTGTCGTCTTCAGCGATGAGAGTCGCTTCTGCCTTGGTGCCAATGATGGTCGTATGCGTGTTTGGCGCCGTGCAGGTGAGCGCCACAATCAGGACTGCATACGACCGAGGCACACAGGGCCAACACCCGGCATCATGGTGTGGGGAGCGATCTCCTACACTGGCCGTACACCACTGGTGATCGTCGAGGGGACACTGAATAGTGCACGGTACATCCAAACCGTCATCGAACCCATCGTTCTACCATTCCTAGACCGGCAAGGGAACTTGCTGTTCCAACAGGACAATGCACGTCCGCATGTATCCCGTGCCACCCAACGTGCTCTAGAAGGTGTAAGTCAACTACCCTGGCCAGCAAGATCTCCGGATCTGTCCCCCATTGAGCATGTTTGGGACTGGATGAAGCGTCGTCTCACGCGGTCTGCACGTCCAGCACGAACGCTGGTCCAACTGAGGCGCCAGGTGGAAATGGCATGGCAAGCCGTTCCACAGGACTACATCCAGCATCTCTACGATCGTCTCCATGGGAGAATAGCAGTGTGCATTGCTGCGAAAGGTGGATATACACTGTACTAGTGCCGACATTGTGCATGCTCTGTTGCCTGTGTCTATGTGCCTGTGGTTCTGTCAGTGTGATCATGTGATGTATCTGACCCCAGGAATGTGTCAATAAAGTTTCCCCTTCCTGGGACAATGAATTAACGGTGTTCTTATTTCAATTTCCAGGAGTGTATATGAACTGGGTGACAATCTGAGCAGTTCTCTTAGGTTGTTCGTAGATGATGCTGTAATTTACCTTCTAGTAAGGTCATCCGAAGACCAGTATCAGTTGCAAAGCGATTTAGAAGAGATTGCTGTATGGTGTGGCAGGTGGCAGTTGACGCTAAATAACGAAAAGTGTGAGGTGATCCCCATGAGTTCCAAAAGAAATCCGTTGGAATTCGATTACTCGATAAATAGTACAATTATCAAGGCTGTCAATTCAACTAAGTACCTGGGTGTTAAAATTACGAACAACTTCAGCTGGAAAGACCACATAGATAATATTGTGGGGAAGGCGAGCCAAAGGTTGCGTTTCATTGGCAGGACATTACCAAAGAGCCACCTAAAAATAATAAAATCCTGAAATATTATAAAAACTTTTATATTCAATGTAGCGTGAACCTTATCTTTCGCATTTCACAATAATAGACACGGAAGTCACAAATATTCACTGTTAATGCAATATTTGAAAAACGAAACATGCAAGGAAGGCGGCTGGTTTCCTTTACTGGACCGAGCAGTTTGCGTGAATGGGCGAGTGTAATAGCTGTTTACGACTGTACACATGTAAATACGAGGTTGAACAGTTCATATATATTTTTTTTCGTCTCTGAAAGCGAATAATATGCTTTCGAAAGCAAGGTGGGTAACAGTAGAAAGGTCGCCTTCGAAGGCATTTACAAACTATTAGGGAACATATAATGAAGACCATTGGTTACATTTTGTTCATAGTGGCCTACTTTGGCTTAAGATTCAACAAAATTCGAGATGGCTCATTCGAGGCAACTCACTCTACATCGCTTAGCAGTTCCTAGTCTCCGTCCAGATAGACGGCAAATCATCGAGTAAAACTGAAGTGATACCAGGTGTTCCCCAGGGAAGCGTCCTGGGACCTCTGCTGTTCCCGATCTATATAAATGAACTGGGTGACAATCTGAGCAGTTCTCTTAGGTTGTTCGCAGATGATGCTGTAATTTACCTTCTAGTAAGGTCATCCGAAGACCAGTATCAGTTGCAAAGCGATTTAGAAAAGATTGCTGTATGGTGTGGCAGGTGGCAGTTGACGCTAAATAACGAAAAGTGTGAGGTGATCCCCATGAGTTCCAAAAGAAATCCGTTGGAATTCGATTACTCGATAAATAGTACAATTATCAAGGCTGTCAATTCAACTAAGTACCTGGGTGTTAAAATTACGAACAACTTCAGCTGGAAAGACCACATAGATAATATTGTGGGGAAGGCGAGCCAAAGGTTGCGTTTCATTGGCAGGACATTTAGAAGATGCAACAAGTCCACTGAAGAGACAGCTTACACTACACTCGTTCGTCCTCTGTTAGAATATTGCTGCGCGGTGTGGGATCCTTACCAGGTGGGATTGACGGAGGACATCGAAAGGGTGCAAAAAAGGGCAGCTCGTTTTGTATTTTCACGTAATAGGGGAGAGAGTCTGGCAGATATGATACGCGAGTTGGGATGGAAGTCATTAAAGCAAAGACGTTTTTCGTCGCGGCGAGGTCTATTTACGAAATTTCAACCAACTTTCTCTTCGGAATGCGAAAATCTTTTGTTGAGCCCAACCTACATAGGTAGGAATGATCATCAAAATAAAATAAGAGAAATCAGAGCTCGAACAGAAAGGTTTAGGTGTTCGTTTTTCCCGCGCGCTGTTCGGGAGTGGAATGGTAGAGAGATAGTATGATTGTGGTTCGATGAACCCTCTGCCAAGCACTTAAATGTGACTTGCAGAGTAATCATGTAGATGTAGACATGTAGATGTGGATGCAGATCACGTAACTTTATACTGTGAACATGACGATATCACGTTAATAGCTCGTGTTTTACAATGAGAGCTGCAGAAATTTAATCAGTACGAAGTTCCAAATCTGAATACTAGTCACTTAGAAGAACATAGTGGAAATCCTACCACTTTCCACTCTTGCTTCATGTCTTAGTGGAACAAATCCCGATTAAGACTGCGATTCTTTTACGGCTACTGGTCGTACGCCTATTTTCAGTATCTTCAGAGAAATCGAGCCGGCCCACCTACGGCCTTACACTATAATCTGTGAATGAATTTTATTGCGTTTGTGATCACCGCATCATGAATTTCAAGTTACAGTTCCGGGCTAGTGGAGGGTGCGGTGCGGCGCCGTTAGAGTGACACACGCGGTACGACATTCCCAGACGTCCATATGCGCATCGCCTTGGTAATTAAGTACGCCGCACGGCAAAAGCAGTGAAAGTCCTGATGGCCAGAAAAGTGCGGCCGGAAGTGGGAGTGTGGCAGGGACAGGGGGAAACGCGGAAGACAGGGGTGGGGACCGCGGTGGACACACAGGCGTGTCCGGCCAGTGAAAACCCCTCATTTGGGGACGTTCTGCGCCGAGGTGCGACTACTGTCCCACTGGGGACTCAGTCGCTGCGTGGACGTGGACTGGTGAGCGCCGGCAGACACCACCGTGAGTACTTCACCTCACCAGCGGCTGCACTAGTCTAGGGACACCTGTCAGTGGGCATTACAATGGGGTGTTCCGACCCTTCACCTTTATGACGGTTTTAACTGTGTAGGGGACTGTCAGCGAAGTATTTAAATGTCTGTGAATGAATGACAGAGCATGATTCCTCAAGAGGCGAAACCACAGCAGGACACCGTTGGTGTGGACTGAAGTCAACTTTGTAATTCATCCTGAAGGTGTTCCATTGCGTTCAGACAGGAGCTCTGGACAGGCCACTCCATTTCAGGAGTTCTGTTGTCCACGAACCAACCATTGCCTCAAAAAAATGGTTCAAATGGCTCTGAGCACTTCTGTCATCAGTCCCCTAGCACTTAGAACCTAACTGACCTAAGGACATCACACACATCCATGCCCGAGGCAGGATTCGAACCTGCGACCGTAGCGGTCTTGCGGTTCCAGACTGTAGCGCCTAGAACCGCACGGCCACTCCGGCCAACCATTGCCTCATAGATGCTGCTTTACGACCGGCTGCATCGTCATGTCGATACCAGCAACTACAGTGCCCAGTACACAGTGCTCTAAAATGTTTCATGTCTTTTCACATTTAACGCTTTCTGAAGTACGATGTGAGGACGACACCCTAACCACAAAAAATACCCAAATATCGTCACCCCACCTCCACTGTACTTCACTTTTGGCACCACACATAATGGCAGGTAACATTTTCCAGGCATTTGTGAAACCCAAACGCTTCCATGGGATTGCTACTGGGCATAGCGTGAACCCATCAGTGTGCAATGGCGTTTAAACCACCTCAAGTGTCGACAGACGTTTGTGCTGCCCCACCACTCTGCCCCACTCCTTTTAACCGTGCGTGCGCGCACAGTCACCGTGCTAGCCGCATTGCTGGTGGCGCCTGAATCACGAACGATTCCTTCACCCGATTTCCTGCGGTTCTTCACATCTGCGCTCCACAGTGCTGGACGATCTCTGTCCACCAGTACGGTAGGTCTGCCATGTCTCGGTGTCTGTAGCTGTGGTTCCTCTTTCGCGTTCCCACTTCACCCATCACCAGCAGTCGACTTGGGCTGCTTTAGAACTCATAATACGACATCTTCTTTATACGTTTACAAAATTACATACAGATGTTTATTTATTGTTGCCTTTACATGTGTTCACGACAAGCTTGTTTCCACATTGGTGCCATTTTCAAGTGTTCCTACTGACATTACATTTATATATCATTTTATTCTACGTCTATGTAACAGTACTGTGAGATTAGTAACTTATACTTACGTCTAGATAGAGTGACGTCCACAAAACATCTTGGAACGTAATTTCAGCAGGTTCTCGAAATGTTCCAGAACCTCATTTCAAAATGAAGAAAGCTGCCGTCAGCTGATTAGAGGGACATCCAATATTCTATATATTCTCAAAAAAGGTCAGGCGTGGGGATGATTTCTGATTGTATATTACCACACAACATGATAAATGACAACAAATTAGCGATTACGACACCGGGAAAGCGACTTTGAACTAAAATGTCTCCGCTGTATGGGAATACACATAATGAATGTGCGATTGCAGGTTGTAGAAAGATGGTGGACGACATATGGAAGGTTGGGCCTGGCCGTGAAGTGTGCTCGTGTAGCCTAATGCTACTTTTTAAAACCAGTCTTCTGTTTTCCTTCTGTTTGGATGACGTTTGTTTCAATAATTTTTACTACTAGTGAAAACTAAAGAAAAACAAATAAAAATAAATGAATAACGAAGCCTTCTACTTTTGTTGATTACCATGACTCCTACTTTTATGTGCCATACAGCCTCGTTGGCGGTGAGGGGTCACTGTGGCCGGGCCTCAAGATTCGACCTCTGCCCACTCTGCCCCCCCCCCCCCCTACCCGCTCTTGGAGCCCCCACTGGTCTATTAAAAAATAAATAAATAGGTTAAGCTAGGAATCCGGGTTCGACTCCCGGTCCAACACATATTTTAATTGACATAATTCCATTACACAGCTGCTGTTGTTCGCATCCACATCTGCGAATATATTTCAAATTAACAGTTTTTATGACAAATATGCATTCTTCCTCAAAATAAGTGTAAATTACTCTCTAGTATGTGATGTGATTATGTGAAAGTTTGAAATAAGGGTACAGGCGGCACGGCTACCAACGTTGACTGTTTGTGTTGCAGGATGGGAGAGCGGCGACAGCTGCGGCGACTTGCAGCAGTATGGCTGCTGCTGTTGGCAGCCCTGGCGTGCCAAGCGCGACCACAGGGTGAGTTCTCCAGAAGTGTAGTAATTGTCTTTGTCTCAGCTAATTCGAAATCACTCAATAACATTGTTTCTTCAATTCTAGGTATTTTAAGTTTGTAAACTACAGTTAATTTTAAACTGTGTGAAATAATGTAAGAGTTTTATTAAACAACCATACCAAAAATCAAGGGCAAAGACATACGTAATCTCCTTCATTGATTTCAAAAAAGCATATGATTCGATTGATAGAGAATCTCTGTTATCAGTCCTGGAAGAAATGGGTTTCGATAAGAAAACAACTAATATTATAAAAGCGACCCTTACAAATACTTTTTCGAAAGTTAAATTTATGGGCGAACTATCGGAACCCTTTGAAATAAAAACGGGAGTGCGACAGGGCGATGGGCTCTCGCCGTTGCTGTTCAGTTGTGCGCTTAAGAAAGTAGTCAGAGAATGGAACTCAAATATTAAGAGTGGTCTTAGTTGCAAAAAGAAGAACCTTAAAGTAAATTGCGTTGCTTTTGCAGATGATATGGCCCTGTTTGCTGAAACAATGGAAGATGCACGGGAGCAAATCCTTGAACTAAAGAAACAAGCA
Organism: Schistocerca nitens; assembly: GCF_023898315.1. Lineage (NCBI taxonomy): Eukaryota > Metazoa > Arthropoda > Insecta > Orthoptera > Acrididae > Schistocerca > Schistocerca nitens. Next base: position 142,513,028 of record NC_064623.1, on the reverse strand, counting down.
GCTAAAATTGGTCTTCACATCTCCTTTGATAAAACTAAGATATTGACAAACATCAAGCACTCATTTAAATACCTCAAAGTTCAAGAACAGAAGATTGAAATAGTAAAAGAATTCAAATATCTCGGAGAATGGATTAGTTGGAATGCTGGGGAAAGAAAAGCAATGGAATCCAGAAAAAATAAACTTGAATTTGCCTTCCAACTAACAAAAAATACATACAACAGAAAATCCCTTTCATGGGGGTCCAAAATTACACATTACAAGACAATGATTAAGCCAGAAGCACTGTATGCAGCAGAAACAGTCAACATGAATTTCATAGGCCAAATGGAGAAACTTGAGCTAAAGGAAAGAAAAATTTTAAGAAAAATCATTGGGCCAAAATTTCAAGACAGTAAGATTATATACATCAAAAATGAAACACTCTACAAGAAAACTGAAAAACTTTAAGATTCTATGCGAAAAAGGAGAATGAATTTTTATGGTCATCTTCTCAGAATGAATTCCAACAGATTAACTAAACAAATCTTTTACATCTTCCGTAACTGAAAAACGAAGCCCAGCTGGTTTAAAGAAACTGAGAAAGACCTAGTGGAATTAAAGATTTCAGAAAATTCACTTATTGATCGAACTGATAAATTAATTACTACAGATGAAAACATAAGGTTCCAAGACAAATCCACACAAAAGTCCAAACCCTTCATCTCGGAAGAAGAGAGGAGAAGAAGATCAGAAAGAATGAAGAAATACTGGGCCCAAAGAAAAGAACAACGCACGAAGAAATGATTGATCCAGCGTACCCCAAAGAGGGTGAAACGAAAGAAGAAGGAACAACACGTTAAGGAGAGCACGTTTTTTTCTTGATTTAACAAAAGCGTTTAAATGTGTGGACCATGCAACACTTCTGCATAAACTGAAACATTATGGGATTAAGGAAAAAAGCTCAACTATGATTCCCTTCACATCTACAAAGTAGGGCGCAGAACACTGCCATGTGGTGTCAACAAACAGGGAAAGAGGTTGAATCTGAATCGAACCACGTAAAACGGGGGCACCAACGGCCTTTTTTTTGGGTCAGTTTCTTTTCTTGATATGCGCAATGACTTGCCACTGACATGACGGATAACTTAAATACAATCTAAGACAAAAATAGAAAAAAAGATGGATCACGAAGGAATTATTCGAATGGATGCAAAGTGGTAGATTTGATGTACATGTACAGACAAATAAATGATTACAATTTCAGAAAAAATTGGGCGATTTACTCAAGAGAAAGAGCTTCGCAATTGCGCAAGTCCATAACGCGTCGCCGGCCAGAGTGGCCGAGCGGTTCTAGGCGCTTCAGTCTGGAACCGCGCGACCGCTACGGTCGCAGGTTCGAATCCTGCCTCGGGCATGGATGTGTGTGTCGTCCTTAGGTTAGTTAGATTTACGTAGTTCTAAGTTCTAGGGGACTGATGACCTCAGATGATAAGTCCCATAGTGCTCAGAGCAATTTGAATTTCAACCATAACGCGTCGATTAGCCCTTACGCAAGCAGTCATTCGGCCTAGCATTCCCGAAATGGTTCAAGGGACCTGCCTATAATGCACCAGACGTTCTCGATTGGGGAGAGATCCAGCGATCTTTCTGGTCAAAGTAGGGTACGGTAAGCACGAAGACAAGCAGCAAAAACTCTTGCCTTGTGCGGGAGGGCATTATCTTGCTGAAATATGAGCCCAGGATGGCTCGCCATGAAGGGCACCAAAATATCGTCGATTTACCGCTGTGCAGTAAGGATGCCGCAGATGACAACCAAAGGAGTCCCGCTATGGAAAGAAATATCACGTCAGATCAACACTCCCGGTTGTCTGGAGTCAGACTGGTATCCCAGCGCAGTCCAGGGCGTCTCCTGGAGTCTCATTGGAGTAAAATTATCTTCAGTGGTGAGTCCCGCTTCGAAACGAGCTCCAATGAGCAGCGAAGACGTCTGGTGACGCCCCGGATATGGATGCGATACCAGCCTGACTCTCGCCCGACAACCAGGAGTGATGGTCTGGGATGGCATTTCTTTTCACAGCAGGACCCCTTAGGTTGTCATCCGAGGCACTCTTATATCACAGTGGTACGTCGACGGCATTCTACACCCCGTTCTGTTGCCCTTGACGGCACGGCATCCAAAGCTTATGTTCCAGGAAGATAATGCCCTACCGCACACGACGAGAATTTCTACTGCTCGTCTTGGCCAGCAAGGTCGCAGGATCTCTATCCAGTTGACAAGGTTTGGAGCCTTATGGGAAGGGCCCTCCAACTATCTCGCGATTCTGACGATATTACGCGTCAGTTGGACACAATTTGAATCGACCCCTCCCGGGAAAATGTAGCATCTCCATAAATGAATGCCAAGCCGAATAACTGCTTTCTTGAGTGTCAGAGGCGGACCATCGCATTATTGATTTGCTGAGTTTGGGAAGCCCTTCCTCACGAATAAATCATCCAAATGTTCTGGAATTTTAGCCATTTGTTTGTCTGTACATTTACATCACATCTAGCTATTTACGTCCGTTTCGGATAATTCCATAGTGGTGCGTCGTTTTTTTTTTTTTTTTTTGTTTTTTCTTCAGAGTGTGTATAGGAATTCTTCCTAAGCCCCGACTGGTTCATTTTCTCTGATGTTTCGTGCAGTTTCGATTTTGCGATGTTTATATCGACTGACACCAAACAAATACTACCATGTCTTCCATGCGACGTCCAACGTCGAAGGAAAGCGTCGGTTACATGTCTGTTGAAAATAATATGATTATTAAAGCGGAATTTTACGTGCACATTCGATGGAGGGGTCTCAGATTAGTCTAGTGCGATATTCGTTTTATCGATATGTGTTAGGACGGATAGTGGAAAGGGTAAATACCCAGCACCGCCTTGGCCCGCAGTCACCGCTACCGCCTTGCAGCAGGCGTGCCTAGTCGCTGCTGGTTCGTGTTTCTACAAGGTGGATGTACACAAGGCAAAGTGCGCCGTGTCAACCAGACGTGAGATTAGCGATGAACTTTACATCAAAACCGGTTCAACAAAGTAAACGAAGTGTAGGGTTTCTGCTACCACGGAAGAAAAATTGCACATGACAGACGAAGTTCAGGAGCACGGGAAAAGAGGGCATGACTCTGTGCAGGATTTAGTTTTCGAAACACCGTAAAAATTGTCTCCCATGGCGACTCAGAAGTTTGAAATTTGGCTCAAAGGTTGTTGTTGTTGTTGTGGTCTTCAGTCCTGAGACTGGTTTTATGCAGCTCTCCATGCTACTCTATCCCGTACAAGCTTCTTCATCTCCCAGTACCTACTGCAACCTACATCCTTCTGTATCTGCTTGGTGTATTCATCTCTTGGCCTCCCTCTACGATTTTTACCCTCCACGCTGCCCTCCAATACCAAATTGGTGATCCCTTGATGCCTCAGAACATGTCCTACCAACCGATCCCTTCTTCTAGTCAAGTTGTACCACAAAATTCTCTTCTCCCCAATCCTATTCAGTACTTCCTCATTAGTTATGTGATCTACCCATATAATCTTCAGCATTATTCTATAGCACCACATTTCAAAACCTTCTATTCTCTTCTTGTCCAAACTATTTATCGTTCATGTTTCACTTCCATACGTGGCTACACTCCATACAAATACTTTCAGAAATGACTTCCTGACACTTAAATCTATACTCGATGTTAACAAATTTCTCTTCTTCAGAAACGCTTTCCTTGCCATTGCCAGTCTACATTTTATATCCTCTCTACTTCGACCATCATCAGTTATTTTGCTCCCCAAATAGCAAAACTCCTTTACTACTTTAAGTGTCTCATTTCCTAATCTAATTCCCTCAGCATCACCCGACTTAATTCGACTACATTCCATTATCCTCGTTTTGGTTTTGTTGATGTTCATCTTATATCCTCCTTTCAAGACACTATCCATTCCGTTCAACTGCTCTTCCAGGTCCCTTGCTGTCTCTGACAGAATTACAATGTCATCGGCGAACCTCAAATTTTTTTTTCTTCTCCATGGGTTTTGATACCTACTCCGAATTTTTGTTTTGTTTCCTTTAGTGCTTGCTCAATATACAGATTGAATAACTTCGGGGAGAGGCTACAACCCTATCTCACTCCCTTCCCAACCACTGCTTCCCTTTCACGTCCCTCGACTCTTATAACTGCCATCTGGTTTCTGTACAAATTGTAAATAGCCTTTCGCTCCCTGTATTTTACCCCTGCCACCTTTAGAATTTGAAAGAGAGTATTCCAGTCACATTGTCGAAAGCTTTCTTTAAGTGTACAAATGCTAGAAACATAGGTTTGCCTTTCTTTAATATTTCTTCTAAGATAAGTCGTAAGGTCAGTATTGCCTCACGTGTTCCAACATTTCTAGGGAATCCAAACTGATCTTCCCCGAGGCCGGCTTCTACCAGTTTTTCCATTCGTCTGTAAAGAATTCGCGTTAGTATTTTGCAGCTGTGACTTATTAAACTGATAGTACGGTAATTTTCATATCTGTCAACATCTGCTATCTTTGGTGTTGGAATTATTATATTCTTCTTGAAGTCTCGAAGGTGCCTTCAATATTCCTCTGGAATGGAGGGTAAGCATAGCGCCCTTCGTCCCCTCTCTTTGTCTCGGCGACGTTTTGAACGCCAAGGCGTCGACACATTCGAAAAAAAAAAAAAAAAAAAAAAGACCAGAGCTCAGAAGTTTGTGTGACGTGTATGGTGATTTAATGACGCCACATTGGTATAAGATTCCGCCATTATTATGCCCAGCGGCACTGTGGACGTGCCGCGCGATGGAACGGATGTCACACCCCGCCTTACCCACCTCTTCTTTTGATGCCTTTACCACGGAGGTTAGAACCAGGACGCCAGGCACTGAAATTATTTACTCGTTCGTCATTTACAAACGCTTCAACCACATAATAAATTAACCAAAATACTCTAATAGCTCTGTACTGAATTACAATATTCCTTCCATATGTTCTTGTAATACAAATGTTCTTGAGCCACGCTATGAGTGCTTATGTATGTCCGTCCCTGTTTGGGACGACGGCCATTTACTGTTGCAAGATAATGAAACGCCGGCAGCCGTCCTTACGATTTTATTTATTTTGTTGACCACTGGTCAATTAATAATGTGGCTTGACTTTTACACGATTTGTACCACTGGTATTTTCGTTAGAAATTATAATTGCATGGACGTAATAGCTTTTGGTTTTAATGTCATCGAAAGACCTAGGCTTGTACTGTTTACAGTATATTTATTCATGGCAATATGTTATTTTAGATCTCATTTATTTCTTTGTGGTCACTTACGTTTAACACGTATGAGGACTTACTGAGCAGTGTGCTAGTCAGAAGGCTTTTCTGGAATTTCATGTTGATATGTTGTTGAGTCATCTTTTATGATGCACTGCATCCTCTCGGGCTACTTAATGTCCCTGTGTGCGATTGTTTCACCGCAGTTCACGATATGTATATGCATTCGCACATGGATGTTTTCGTCATCTTCTGTAATATCCTCCAAGACCCTTGTCACAGCTTTTTGGACATCTTGTGTTGTTTGAAAATGGTGTCCCTTCACTGCCGTTTTGACTCTTGGAAATAGAACAAAGTCGCACGGAGCGATATCTGGTGAATAAGGTGGCTGTGGTAGTACTGAAATTTCTTTTGAGGTTAAAAATGAGATTTTTGGGGACAATTTTTGCAAAAATCTTTCTCATACCAAGATCTTCAGTTATTAACTTATAAATAATAGATTTCAGCTATCAGTCGTCCTTCTTAAATTTTATTGGCAGATTTAGATTTCAGCTAGAAACTAGCCATTCTCAATGCACTATCATTTTTGATCAATGCATGTAGTGCCTGTTGATCTGGCTTCATCCACAGTTCATTGAATTCTCTTCAGTTATTATTAGACGAACCGTTTCTCGATCGATGTTCAGTTCTTCTGCAATCATTTTCACGGACAATCTTCGATCAGATCGTACGAGTTCACGCACCATGGCCAAGTTGACATCCGTCTGTGAGGTTAATGGTCGTCTACTGCGTTCTACATCTTCAACATTCGTTCTGCTTTCAATAAACATTTTGTGCCAACGAAAAACTTGAGCTCTTGACATAACCTTCTTCCCAAAAGCCTTCTGAAGCTTACCGTAAGTTGTCGTCGCGTTTTCACCCAATTTAAAGCAAAAAGAAATGGCATACCGTTGTGCAATATTATGCGGTTCCATTTCGGTGACGAGAGACACAAACACGTGTTAACTTATTACAGCACAACCCACGACTGAGTAATTGCATCAATGTGCCGCTTGGACTAGAAGGTCAAAGATATTGTACCTACGCAAGCCTGCAGGGTTGCCACATCTTGCAAAGAAAATCAGTCTCATTATTTTATTGTCGCACCTCGTATTCGGCTTTCTGACACGTCTTGGACATTCATTTTATGTATATGACATAGGTATGGCCCTCAACTGTGTACAACTCAGCATTTTTACTTTGACACGGCACACAGTTCATGTTCCTTCTCGTTACTTGTTTATGAGGCATTGTATGATTTACACATTTATCACCTTCTACAGTTATTTTGTCTTTCAGTAGATTATTTCAGGGTTGTGTAGATAATGTACGTCCGACTGCCGAATAAAAATCATGGAATGTACAATGTATTGAGTGGAAATTCGTTATGGTATACTTTAGGTATGTGACAGTGGATGTATCTGTTCTTTCTATGAAGTATTCTGTAAATTCACTTGTAGAGTCTTATCCTCGTTTCTCATTCTTTTTTTTTTATCTATTTTTATTTTGCTTGATCGATAAGTTGATAATGGTGTCGTTAGTGTTTTATGCATACAGGCCCGAACATGGTGCACTGAAGCGCCGAAACTGTTTGCAGCAAAATAAATAAAATCATAAAGACGGCTAGAGGCGTTTCATTTTCTCACTTTATGACTGAGTCGGACAGACTGCGCATGTCCTCTGATCTCCCTCTTAGCCACGTACTTCACACTCAAAGAAAAGGTCCAGTGACAGGATTTCACCGCGCTCTTATTCAGGCGTGTCCGATATGCCCTACTTGTTCATGAGTTGCTTGGACCTACAAACATTGTATGCACTATATTTTCTTAGGGGAGGTTGAGAGAAACATTTCAGACACACCGCCGCTTAGAAGGGACAGGAAAAGGTGTCAGAGGTGGCATAAACGGCACCAATAAAGCCACACCTTTCCTTCGGCCGATTATTCCCACACATTTCGCGGCGAGAAACGACAGTTCGCAGCAACAGGAAGATGTTCTTCACATCCTACGGTACTGCTGACACCCTTGGCAGTTTCAATCTTCGTCTAAGGACATTGTGGGTCCGCATGCCCATTGAGTGTGATCGCACCCCTTTCGAGCGCAGCGCGACTGCAGATTTTGCTCTACTGCACCTGCTGGAACTTCTAGGAATCGTTCAAACCATTTGACGAAATTTGTAAGTGAGCCGAAGCAGACCTCAATTTGCCCCACCTTTATTATGAATTGTAAAAATGTGCCTTTGCAGTGGCAGTCTGCGAAGTAGTCGTAGGCGCCTGCAGATAGGTATTTGGGAGTAATGTCAAGCAAGAAAAGTGCCGGAATCAAAGCCTCAAGGAAAGGGTTGGTTTCATTAACGTCATTTATTCCACCCCAAGAGAACTTTTCGGGTCGATTCTGATCGGTGATGAGTCCCGAAATGTTTTCTTCGACCGCTGATAAGAAAAGCGCGTGATTCAACCCTAGGCGTCCAGGTTCTGACCGCCGTCGCAGAGGCGTCAAAGGAAGGGCTAAAAAGGGGGTAAGGAGGGGTGTGACGACTTTACCATCGTGTGAGGCGTAGAATTTCACTGAAATTTGGTTCCAGTGTGACATCATTAGCCCATCTTTCACGTCACACGAACTTCCGAGCTGTGGCATTTTTCCCTCATGTTTTATTCCAAGCGTCGTCGAGACCGAAGGTGACGTCCCAGGGTACCTCATTTTTGCACCATTACAGAGAAAGAATGAGCCAGATTTCAGATTTATGAACCGCAATGGGAAACAATTACTGTGTTGGGAAAAAGGGATTTTTAATTGTGTTGAGCAATGTACGAGTTATTACCATAGGTGGCCTTTCGCCTAGTCATAACGCTACCCGCACGACACTCCGACCATCGGGTAGTCTACTCCAGTGCCGCAGGCGCTTTCCCACCAGAGACAGTAGAAGGCCGACCAATGCAAGTAGAGTGCGCGTTTAGCAACATACAGACGACAGAGGTAAGCACGTCTGTTGACACGCTAAAGCCGTCGGCACACGGACTGTGCTGTCGAACGTTAGCGTTGAGCGTGCTGCGGTTAACGTTCTGCTGAAGGCTCAGAAACGATGTAACTTGTGTGCACGATACGTGTTCTCAACGTGATATTGAAATTTTAGCTGCTAAGGCACTGTGCAAGTATTTAAAAAATATAAACTTACTCAGTTTTGCCGCACGAAGAACCGCTTGTAACAGCGATTTGTAGAGCCCTTTCTACCTAGCGGGCGATCCGGTGAATAAGCAGACACAGCTGTGACAAGAGACTGTAGTGCCGCGTAGTGCGAAATTCAAAGTGCACACACGCGAATTTCAAGCACTTAAACCATACCAAAAATGTCTCAAATCATTACATTTATAAATAACTTGCAGTTCATATTGACAGCTAAATTGTTGCAGATTATTCTTGGACAAGTGACTGGCAGAGGAAACAAATCACAGCAGTGTATGATGTTACATTACAGACGAATTCCATCGGTCGGGACTGTAATTTGTTGACATGAAATATTTTATCAACAATTCATGTACCACAGTTCTTATGATACTAACAATGAAACAGCTCCTTGTTTATTCTTTATAGTCATCACAAAAATGTGAAGTGTCTACAGGACGACTAAAACAAACATTTTTCTTGCACAGGGCACGCCTGATAAAAGGAAAATTAATGCATTCAGGCACTTCACAGTAGTTACTAGTTTTATTTGGACAGAATTGGGATGGAGTAAGAATTGGCCAAATGGCCACGGACGTTGTTTCGCATATTGTGCTGCATACTAGGCACACCTGAGCGAATTCGTAAAACGTGAAGATGCAGACTGACAATTCACAAGTGACTGAAGTTAACAAAACTGTTATGCTGATGAAGTGACGAAGAGCTATCATAAATCATACTGTCCAACAATTTCCCGGAAAATGCTGTACACTGTCGAAAAATTTCTTTATTGCGGGACTGAATAAAACTACTCGTATTAGTTCTCCGTGAAATCCAAATTATATTAAGTCTTTTCGTCGACTTAAAGACAAAGATATCGGGTCAAGAGTCTAACAAAAGCAATCAATTATTTTCTGCAACTGCTAAGAAGACGTTTCGGATGTAGTATTGAAAATTATTCTCTCTTACCTTTACAGACTTTGCTACGTCGATTACGATGTCCTTGCAAATAAATAGTATCTTTTTTTAATTTTTGGCCGTAGCGTGCCTTGAGGTTCCTGAACACAGATAAAAAGCTGCGGAAACAGTAAAACACTGATGCCTATCACTGGCATCGTTATAAACGTGTATGTCGTAGCACCCATCGACTGCACAAGCGACTCTGCCTTTTCTTTCGCTAGAAATAATAAATAATCGCTCAGAACTGGATTGTCTGCCTTTATGCAGCTTTTAGCGGATAACAAGAAGCTTCGCCTTTACGTCAGCTATGAATTTATAGTGTTATTTATAAATGACATCTCCTATACACATTTACTTGAAGTAGACGTAGTTATTTTGCGATTTACTTTTGTATATAATTTCCTGAATATGTTTAACCAAAAAACTAAGCAAAAACAAAAGTAATGGCATGCGACAAAGAAGATCAAGTGAAAGTCCAAGTTCATGTAGGCAATGAACTGCTTGAACAAGTTGATAAATTTACTTATCTGGGCAGTAATATTACCAGGGATGGAAGGAGCAAGGCAGAAGTGAGAAGTAGAACAGCTCAAGCAAAGGCTGCTTTTAACAAGAAGAAAAACATATTAACATCTAAGAGCATCAGCCTTGAAACCAGGAAAAGATTTTTGAAATCATAGTTGTGGAGTGTGGCATGCTATGGGTGTGAAACATGGACTCTCGGGACAGGGGAACAGCAGAAGCTAAATTCTTTTGAAATGTGGTGCTATAGACGCATGCTCAAAATAAAATGGATCGACAAGGTCACAATCGAAGTGGTTCTGGAATGAGCAGGTGAGAAGAGAAGCTTCTGGAGTTTCATTGTTAAAAGAAGAGTGCAATTTACAGGCCATCTATTAAGACATGAAGGACTCCTGAACACAATCATAGAGGGATATGTCGAGGGAAAAAGGCCAAGAGGAAGACCACGACTGAGGTACATGGATCAAATCGTGAAAGATGTGGGATGTAACACCTATAAAGAAATGAAGAGAAAAGCTGAAAGACGCACAGAATGGAGACAAGCTGCCATTGTAGCTGTTGCAAACCAATCCTTGGATTGACCACTACAGAAGAAGAAGAAGATGTTTAACCAAATCATTCGAGCCTGAAAATCAGTAACGTTCATCTGAGTTGCAATTCAGAGCAGCCAGTATTGTACATCTCCCTCGCTAATGATGCACCAACTCTGACGTGCAGTTTTGAATCCTTCGCATATTTTTTCTTTCACACTTACGTGAATTTCATTTTGATGCATATTTTGAACTTCATGAAAATCGTTCTTCCATTTGCTCAATTATTGTTCAGATTTTACTAAGCGAAATCGGTCTTATACACTGCAGAAGTTTAAGTGTTTTCTTCCTCCTTCGTTGAACCAAAATATTTGTAGCCTATTCTTTGTCATTGAAAGCTATTACTGTATATCTTTTCTTTGGACTTGGAAAGTATTTTTGCTCTGGACTTTAATGAACACAACATTCAGACCTCAATTCGCGGAACTGTTCGAGTTATTTCTTGTTTCTTATAACGTTATCACAATTTCTAACGAAATGTCGACATCATACGATAAATGTCCAACAAATTAACTAATAAATAACAAATAATTACGTAGGTTTTCAGCAGAAGTAGGTGGTTTCGATTGCATACCACATTTTTCTTATAATATCTTTGCGAGGCTGAAAACATTAGTTAGACCACATTACTGTGAAAATCTGGAACATGCTAAGACACAGATGCTACCAGCAAGCAAATGTAAAGAAAACACAAGGAAATTTAATGTCGTTTTCGCTCCTTTGTTAACACTTACCGATACCGCGAAGTCAACTTCTAATTACACTGAGGGGAGAAAAGTCGTGGGATGCCTCCTAGTATCGTGTCGGACCTCCTTTTGCCCAGATTGGTGCAGCATTTCGACGTGGCACGGACTGAACAAATTGTTGGAAGTCCTCTGCAGAAATACTGAGCCATGCTGCATATATGGCCGTCCATGATTGCGAAAGTGTTGCCAGTGCAGGATGTTGTGCACGAACTGAACTCTCGATTCTGTCTACATCTACATTTACACTTCGCAAGCCACCCAACGGTGTATGGCGGAGGGCACTTTACGTGCCACTGTCATTACCTCCCTTTTCTGTTCCAGTCGCGTATGGTTCGCGGGAAGAACGACCGCCGGAAAGCCTCCGTGCGCGCTTGAATCTCTCTGATTTTACATTGGTGATCTCCTCGGGAGGTATAAGTAGGGGGAAGCAATATATTCGATACCTCATCCAGAAACGCACCCTCTCGAAACCTGGACAGCAAGCTACACCGCCATGCAGAGCGCCTCTCTTGCAGAGTCTGCCACTTGCGTTTGCTAAACATCTCCGTAACGCTATCACTTTACCAAATAACCCTGTGACGAAACGCGCCGCTCTTCTTTGGATCTTCTCTGTCTCCTCCGTCAACCCGATCTGGTACGGATCCCACACTGATGAGCAACACTCAAGTATACGTCGAACGAGTGTTTTGTAAGCCACCTCCTTTGTTGATGGACTACATTTTCTAAGGACTCTCCCAATGAATCTCAACCTTGTACCCGCCTTACCAACAATAAATTTTATATGATCATTCCACTTCAAATCGTTCCGCACGCATACTCCCAGATATTTCACAAAAGTAACTGCTACCAGTGTTTGTTCCGCTATCATATAATTATACAATAAAGGATCCTTCTTTCTATGTATTCGCAATACATTACATTTGTCTATGTTAAGGGTCAGTTGCCACTCCCTGCACCAAGTGCCTATCCGCTGCAGATATTCCTGCATCTCGCTACAATTTTCTAATGCTGCAACTTCTCTGTATACTACAGCATAATCCGCGAAAAGTCGCATGGGACTTCCGACACTATCTACTAGGTCATTTATATACACTCCTGGAAATGGAAAAAAGAACACATTGACACCGGTGTGTCAGACCCACCATACTTGCTCCGGACACTGCGAGAGGGCTGTACAAGCAATGATCACACGCACGGCACAGCGGACACACCAGGAACCGCGGTGTTGGCCGTCGAATGGCGCTAGCTGCGCAGCATTTGTGCACCGCCGCCGTCAGTGTCAGCCAGTTTGCCGTGGCATACGGAGCTCCATCGCAGTCTTTAACACTGGTAGCATGCCGCGACAGTGTGAACGTGAACCGTATGTGCAGTTGACGGACTTTGAGCGAGGGCGTATAGTGGGCATGCGGGAGGCCGGGTGGACGTACCGCCGAATTGCTCAGCACGTGGGGCGTGAGGTCTCCACAGTACATCGATGTTGTCGCCAGTGGTCGGCGGAAGGTGCACGTGCCCGTCGACCTGGGACCGAACCGCAGCGACGCACGGATGCACGCCAAGACCGTAGGATCCTACGCAGTGCCGTAGGGGACCGCACCGCCACTTCCCAGCAAATTAGGGACACTGTTGCTCCTGGGGTATCGGCGAGGACCATTCGCAACCGTCTCCATGAAGCTGGGCTACGGTCCCGCACACCGTTAGGCCGTCTTCCGCTCACGCCCCAACATCGTGCAGCCCGCCTCCAGTGGTGTCGCGACAGGCGTGAATGGAGGGACGAATGGAGACGTGTCGTCTTCAGCGATGAGAGTCGCTTCTGCCTTGGTGCCAATGATGGTCGTATGCGTGTTTGGCGCCGTGCAGGTGAGCGCCACAATCAGGACTGCATACGACCGAGGCACACAGGCCCAACACCCGGCATCATGGTGTGGGGAGCGATCTCCTACACTGGCCGTACACCACTGGTGATCGTCGAGGGGACACTGAATAGTGCACGGTACATCCAAACCGTCATCGAACCCATCGTTCTACCATTCCTAGACCGGCAAGGGAACTTGCTGTTCCAACAGGACAATGCACGTCCGCATGTATCCCGTGCCACCCAACGTGCTCTAGAAGGTGTAAGTTAACTACCCTGGCCAGCAAGATCTCCGGATCTGTCCCCCATTGAGCATGTTTGGGACTGGATGAAGCGTCGTCTCACGCGGTCTGCACGTCCAGCACGAACGCTGGTCCAACTGAGGCGCCAGGTGGAAATGGCATGGCAAGCCGTTCCACAGGACTACATCCAGCATCTCTATGATCGTCTCCATGGGAGAGTAGCAGCCTGCATTGCTGCGAAAGGTGGATATACACTGTACTAGTGCCGACATTGTGCATGCTCTGTTGCCTGTGTCTATGTGCCTGTGGTTCTGTCAGTGTGATCATGTGATGTATCTGACCCCAGGAATGTGTCAATAAAGTTTCCCCTTCCTGGGACAATGAATTCACGGTGTTCTTATTTCAATTTCCAGGAGTGTATATTGTGAAAAGCAATGGTCCCATAAGACTCCCCTGTGGCACGCCAGAGGTTACTTAAACGTCTGTAGACGTCTCTCCATTGATAACAACATGCTGTGTTCTGTTTGCTAAAAACTCTTCAATCGAGCCACACAGCTGGTCTGATATTCCGTAGGCTCTTACTTTGTTTATCAGGCGGCAGTGCGGAACTGTATCGAACGCCTTCCGGAAGTCAAGGAAAATGGTATCTACCTGGGAGCCTGTATCTACTATTTTCTGGATCTCATGAACAAATAAAGCGAGTTGGGTCTCACACGATCGCTGTTTCCGGAATCCATGTAGATTCTGGGTTTGCAGAAACGGCATGATACGCGAGCAAAAAACATGTTCTAAAATTCTACAACAGACCGACGTCAGAGATATAGGTCTATAGTTTTGCGCATCTGCTTGACGACCCTTGAAGACTGGGACTACCCGTGCTCTTTTCCAATCATTTCGAACCTTCCGTTCCTCTAGAGACTTTCGGTACACGACTGTTAGAAGGGGGGCAAGTTCTTTCGCGTACTCTTTGTAGAATTGAATTGGTATCCCGTCAGGTCCAGTGGACTTTCTTCTGTTGATTGATTCCAGTTGCTTTTCTATTCCTTGGACACTTATTTCGATGTCAGCCATTTTTTCGTTTGTGCGAGGATTTAGAGAAGGAACTGCAGTGCGGTTTTCCTCTGTGAAACAGCTTTGGAAAAAGGTGTTTAGTATTTCAGGTTTACGCGTGTCATCCTCTGTTTCAATGCCATCATCCCGGAGTGTCTGTATATGCTGTTCCGAGCCACTTGCTGATTTAACGTAGGACCAGAACTTCCTAGGGTTTTCTGTCAAGTCGGTACATAGAATTTTACATTCGAATTCACTGAACGCTTCATGCATAGCCCTCCTTACGCTAACTTTGGCATCGTTTAGCTTCTGTTTGTCTGAGAGGTTTTGGCTGTGTTTGAACTTGCAGTGAAGCTCTCTTTGCTTTCGCAGTAGTTTCCTAACTTTGTTGTTGAACCAAGGTGGGTTTTTCCCGTCCCTCACAGTTTTACTCGGCACGTACCTGTCCTGTAAATGTTCGATGGGATTCATGTCGGGCAATATGGCTGACTAAATCATACATCCGTATTGTCCACAATGACCTTCAAAACCAATCGCGAACATTGTGAGCATGTGACATGAAATTGTTGTTCCGGAACAAGAAAGTTCATGAATGCTTGCAAATGGCCTCCACCTAACCGAACGTAACCATTTCTAGTCAATGATCGGTTCAGTTGAACAAAAGGACCGTGTAAACAACAGCCGACCCCATAATGGAGCCACCACCAGCTTGAACAGTGCCCTGTTGACAAGGTGGGCTCATGGCTTAGTGGGGTCTGCGCCACACTGGAACTGTACTAGCTGGTCATATCAACTGAAACCGGGACTCATGTGACCAGGCCACGGTTTTCCAGTCGTCTAGGGTCCAACCGTTGTGGTCAGGAGCCCAAGAGAGGCGCTGCAGGGGATGCCGTGTTGTTAGGAAAAGCACTCACGGCGGCCTTCTCCCGATATATCCCATTAACGCCTATTTTCACCGCACCGTCCTAACGGATACTTTCGTCGTTCGTCCCACGTTGACTTCTGCGGTTATCTCACGCAGTGGTGCTTGTCTGTCAGCAGTGACAACGCCGCTGCTCTCGGCCGTTAAGTGAAGACCGTAGGCCGCTGCGTTGTCCGTGGTGAGAGGTAATCCCTGCAATTCGGTATTCTCGACACACTGTTGACACTGTGAATCACGGAATACTGAATTCCCTGAAGAGTTCCGAAGCGAAATATCTCACGTGTCTAGGTCCAACTACCATTCATAGTCTGTTAATTCCCGTCGTGCAGCCATAACGTTTCCACATGAATTACCTCAGTACAAATGACAGCTCCACCAACGCAATGCCTTTTTATATCTTATATACGTGATATTACTGCCATTCGCCAGGGTAGCCGAGAGCGCTAACGCGCTGCTTCCTGGACTCAGGTAGGCGCGCCGGCGCCGGATCGAATCCACCCGGCGGATTAACGACGAAGGGCGATGAGCCGGCCAGCCTGGATGTTGTTTCTAGGCGGTTTTCCACATCCCGCTAGGTGAATACCGGGCTGGTCCCCATGTTCCACCTCAGCTACACGGATCGCAGACAGTTGGGGTACACTAATTCCGTCCTGCGGGATACGGGGCGGCAGGAAGGGCATCCGGCCACCCCTTGAACATTAACATGCCAAATCCGATTAACGATGGCTGACCCTGCGTAACTGCGGGACAAGGCTCAACTGATAGATGTTGTTGTTGTGGTCTTCAGCCCTGAGACTGGTTTGATGCAGCTCTCCATGCTACTCTATCCTGCGCAAGCTTCTTCATCTCCCAGTACCTACTGCAACCTACATCCTTCTGAATCTGCTTGGTGTACTCATCTCTTGGTCTCCCTCTACGATTTTTACCCTCCACGCTGCCCTCCAATACTAAATTGGTGATCCCTTGATGCCTCAGAACATGTCCTACCAACCGATCCCTTCTTCTAGTCAAGATGTGCCACAAACTTCTCTTCTCCCCAATCCTATTCAACACATTAGTTATGTCATCTACCCATCTAATCTTCAACATTCTTCTGTAGCACCACGTTTCGAAAGCTTCTATTCTCTTCTTGTCTAAACTATTTATCGTCCATCTTTCACTTCCACACTTGGCTACACTCCATACAAATACTTTCAGAAACGACTTCCTGACACTTAAATCTATACTCGATGTTAACAAATTTCTCTTCTTCAGAAACGCTTTCCTTGCCATTGCCAGTCTACATTTTATATCTTCTCTACTTCGACCATCATCGGTTATTTTGCTCCCCAAATAGCAAAACTCCTTTACTACTTTAAGTGTCTCATTTCCTAAGGTAATACCCTCAACATCACCCGAATTAATTCGACTACATTCCATTATCCTCGTTTTGCTTTTGTTGATGTTCATCTTATATCCTACCTTCAAGACACTATCCATTCCGTTCAACTGCTCTTCCAAGTCCTTAACTGTCTCTGACAGAATTACAATGAAGCTCAAATTTTTTATTTCTTCTCCATGGATTTTAATACCTACTCCGAATTTTTCTTCTGTTTCCTTCACTGCTTGCTCAATATACAGTTTGAATAACATCGGGGAGAGGCTACAGCCCTGTCTCACTCCCTTCGCAACACTGCTTCCATGCCCCTCAACTCTTATAACTGCCATTTGGTTTCTATACAAATTGTAAATAGCCTTTCGCTCCCTGTATTTTACCCCTGCCACCTCCAGAATTTGAAAGAGAGTATTCCAGTCAACATTGTCGAAAGCTTTCTCTATGTCTACAAAAGCTAGACACGTAGGTTTGCCTTTTCTTAGCCTATCTTCTAAGATAAGCCGTAGGGTCAGTATTGCCTCACGTGTTCCAATATTTCTACGGAATCCAAACTGATCTTCCCCGAGGTCGGCTTCTACCAGTTTTTCCATTCGTCTGTAAAGAAGTCGCGTTAGTATTTTGCAGCTGTGACTTATTAAACTGATAGTTCGGTAATTTTCACATGTGTCAACACCTGATTTCTTTGGGATTGGAATTATTATATTCTTCTTGAAGTCTCAGGGTATTTCACCTGTCTCATACATCTTGCTGACCAGGTCGTAGAGTTTTGTCAGGACTGGCTCTCCCAAGGCCGTCAGTAGTTCTAATGGAATGTTGTCTACTCCCGGGGCCTTGTTTCGACTCAGGTCTTTCAGTGCTCTGTCAAACTCTTCACGCAGTATCGTATCTCCCATTTCATCTTCATCTACATCCTCTTCAATTTCCATAATATTGTCCTCGAGAACATCGCCCTTGTATTGACCCTCTATATACTCGTTCCACCTTTCTGCTTTCACTTCTTTGCTTAGAACTGGGTTTCCATCTGAGCTCTCGATATTCATACAAGTGGTTCTCTTTTCTCCAAAGGTCTCTTTAATTTTCCTGTAGGCAATATCTATCTTACCCCTAGTGAGATAAGCCTCTTCATCCTTAGCATAGATCCTTAGCGATAGATAGATACGTGATATTACTGCCATCTGTATATGTGCATATCGCTGTCCCATAACTTACGTCACTCCAGTGACAAAAAAAGAAGATATTTGTGGCTTGTTTAAGTACAAGGGAGGGTACAGAAAAAGCCACTGAGCATTGACTGCGAAGGACACACACAAACAGTTTATTGTTTACACACAACCTACACACAGAACACAGGTCTTGTGCACTTCCCTCCTGAATGACCGTGGAATCTCCTACTGTCACCCAAACATACTCCTTCTGCTAAGCTATTGCTACTCAGTAATACAGGCAAAGGTTGATAACTCTGGCCATTAATCGCGCTCCATTCTCCAACATGAGCTGCGCGGAAGTTCAGTCGACAGTTTGCGAGCAATGCAGGTTCTCTGACTCGTTCTTTTTTCTGCCAACAGATGCAGCGACCACGAAACTAGAAGCGGACAACGTCATCTCCGGTGGGGCGGTGCCCACCACCACGGCGGCTGCTCCGCGGGATTCTCAACAGGAAGAAGAAGTGGCCCGTGACGTGAGCAACAGGTATTCCAGACACCCAGCAGGACTGACAGCCCCGGCGCCAACTGACAGTACGCAACCTGAACTGTCCAGTCGGCACACTGGACGCTACCGTGGTGGGAACCCATCTCTGTGGCGTGCTAACTTTTTGCAGCTGGCTGATGCTGTCAAGTCTGTCAGTAAAATCCGTAGAAAAAGTGCTGGAGAGCCATTCTCGGGTAAAAATGTCCCTATTGAGACAGACAGTCCCCATGACATATTTCTCTCCAATGTGCCTCCCCATAATGGTACAGGTAATTTGAGCCACCCGTGTAATCAGGGACTCCACCATAAGACATCATCTGGTTGCGACACAGAAACTCTTGTGGTCAATACCTCGGGACATGCTGATGGGCAGAAACAGGTCGTCTTAAATTTTTCATATCCTTTAGAAAATGTAAGCCGCAATCCCCTCGTTCGTATTGACACACTTCACACAAAACTAATAGGAGACTCCAGAACGAAGCTCAGAAGGATTTCTAATAGTGAACCTACTGACAATGAGTGGAGGAAAATTACAGAAAAAACGCTTGACAATCACGTTTACGTAAGGATTGACAACGTACCTATAGAGAGAAGTGCAGTGCGCCCTTCCAGGACTCATGGTATCGATAACGCTAAATTGCTCTCACACGTTATGTTAAGTTTTCCTCTAAATGATAGATCGAGACCCTCAGATAACGTGTCAGGTTGGTCTGGTAACGAAACAGCAACACCTCACACTTCACCAGACGGACAGCTGGAACGCATAGAACCAGAATGCTTCAGATGTGGAGGCCCTAAATATAGAAACGATGTATCAACGATATCAAAGTCCTTTGGGAAATCAGGCCAGTTGCTCAGTTATACTGGCAGATTGGTGAATAAGTCTCAACCCGCATATTACACTAATCCCCTACTCGAAATCAGGTATCAGTTACATAATGAAAGCACTGAGAACAGTGAGGAACATGTGTCTGAAGAAGGGTCGACTAAATATGGTCCTCTTGGTTCTTTTAGCAAAGGTGATGGCAGTTTTTCAGAAAATGATAGAGAAAGTTTCAGGTATTTTGAGAAAATGGGGTATGCAGGGCACAATTTTTGGAAGAATTATTCATCTGTAGTTCTTAGGAATGTTTCCACGAATAACGAGTCTATACATGCGTGGAATAATTCAGAACTTGCTTTGGAGGAGACAACACTTCAGAAATTTAAACCAGCTGGAATTGATGCCATAAGGTTGGGAAAAGCAGACTCTCAAAGCACACAGATGTCAAACACACAGGGGAAGCTGCAGCTGAGGGGCTCAATAACAACAGGTAACGAGCGTGAAAGTGAGGGCATTTATAGGAGGTTGGGCTGTATTAATTATACAGCAGAAGTTTCACCTAGACTATTGCAAGATGGAAACTACATGATGAGCGAGAAAACAATCCAAGATGACTCTACTGAGGTGATCACTAAACTGAGAACTAAAGATGATGCTGAAGAAAGTGTGAACACACATGGTGGGTTGATCCAAACTAATGATGGAGGGGATATTTCCTTACCAGAATTGCTGTCAGGTGGAAACTATATGAAAGTTGGTAAAAAGATCAATGATGGGTCCATTGAACTGGTCACAAATTTCATCGCCAACAGTCTTCCAGACCTGAAGACCCCTGCAGATTCTGCTCTCACAAGACCAGGCCCAAAACCACTTCCTACTGACCTTTATGTCCCTGTATCCACCACGTCCAAGACAGGTGATGGGGGCCTCAAGACGTGGCCAGGAGGTGGCTCTGGCATAGAGTCTCTTGATGACCTCATCATGTATCACACATACACTGACAACCACCCATACAGTGATCACCACCAAAGCCATCCACAAAACCATGGCCCAGTGCTGATCCAGCAGCACCATGACGGTGGCATCACTGGTGTCATCAAGAAACCAGTGACACTTGGCAGTTCCAGTTGGACAAATTCTCCTGCCCACTGGGATGACTACAGCCACCATCATTACACCACTACGGCACACTATCCACTGTATCACCAGTCGACAGAGCCACCAAAGAAGAAGCCCGTGATCATAATTGTGGAGGAGCCTTCGACAAATGGATACTTACCACTTCCCCCTTCCACCACACCCAAATACGATTACACTGTCCAGTTGCACCAACCTG
Organism: Schistocerca nitens; assembly: GCF_023898315.1. Lineage (NCBI taxonomy): Eukaryota > Metazoa > Arthropoda > Insecta > Orthoptera > Acrididae > Schistocerca > Schistocerca nitens. The sequence goes on along the minus strand of NC_064623.1, from coordinate 142,492,452 downwards.
TCGCAACACGCCCACCTCACTACTCCCCTTCAAACACTCCTCCACCACAGAGCGCTAACGGTTGTCCCAGCATAGTGATAAGTGCCTCAGGATCAGTGAACAATGCCAACAGCCAGAAAGAGAGCTGTGGAGAAGTCAGTATCGTCATAAACTCAGGCATCACAAACACCAACAGTATCAGTTCCCAGTCATCTCCGGAAGTGGTCCAGCCAACTGGCAGGCCTCCACTGGGGGATGATGACTATGAGTCACCAGGCTCTGATGAAGATGATGAAGATGAAGAGGGGGAGGAAGAGGAGGAGGAGGAGGAAGAAGAAGAAACAACATCAAAGCCATCCAAACCACAGAAGCCAATTAAGCCTGTGAGACCCCACAAACCACACAGGCCACACAAACCTTCACAGACGGCAGTGTCCTCAGGATCTGGCGGTTACTTCGAGACTCTGCTGACTTCCACCAGTGCACTCAACCCCCTATCCCTCAACTTCTGGAAGGTAATCTTCGCACCACTGGCCATGCTGGTGGTAGGGGGCTTTGGACTCATGTTTCTCATGTTCCCTTGGATGTTCGCTGGTCTCGTTTGGCGCAGGACTTTCGGCTGGAGGCGTGAGTCTCTTCGGAGAGAGGACGACACTGGGAGATTGGAGGAATCCCTCAGTCGAGTGATCACGACACCCGCGCCTTTCCCATGGCGCTGTGATGGGAGGAGGTGTAACTACAATGGGAAGCTGTGGGATTACTCCAAAGGCAGTCGGCGGAAAAAGCGCAGCTCCTGGTCATACTCGCCGTACAGGGGTTGGCTGATGGGCACTTGAAGGCAATGGAACTCACATGGCATTTCAACTGCATTCGTCTACTGTCGCTGGGAAAAGTGTACTACACTGCAAATATCTTCTCATCCAATGGAAGAGTAGCAAGTGGTGAGGTATTCGTGTTGATAATGTGCTTGGTGTGGTGGTTTACAATCGGAGGTGAGATGCAGTATAAATAGAAACATAGTGTATGGAGGTGATTTTGAAAAGTCTGTGATGGAATTCAGATAGTAGAAAGTAATAAAGGTAGCGAATCATCGTGTAACTGAGGCCTTCAGCGGTGAACAGGCGCATAAACAATACTGACAGTTTGGCCTAGCTTCCATACAGTGTCTTCTTCAGAGCGGGCAAAAAAATCGTATACGTGTGAAATATTGTACACTGCATAAATTGTTCTCACGGTGCAGCTGTACTTTTCTTTGATCTGTGTGTTTGTACGTCTTCAATCACGTCACGTTCGAGGGCCTGCCGACCGCTCAAAGCCTCAACTGTATGCTCAGTGGTTATCATTACTCATCCCATTACGTATTAACTACTGTATAGTGAAGTGTTGGCAGAAGAGCCAACACCGTGTTGCTAGAGGAGGCCGAAATGCACGCTTTTAAGCTCACGCAGGCTGGCGTGAGGTCTGAGAACTTAGAAAAACGGACGCATTGCTGTAATACTTAACTTTAATCCATAATTGTAGAACATCTCTCTTGACTGTACATGCATTAATATAATCTCAATTTAACTGGTAATGGCGCCTTGCTAGGTCGTAGCAAATGAAGTAGCTGAAGGCTATGCTAACTATCGTCTCGGCAAATGAGAGCGTATTTGTCAGTGAACCATTGCTATGGACGTCGGCTGTACAACTGGGGCGAGTGCTATGAAGTCTGGCGCTCGGTCTGCAATCACTGACAGTGGCGACACGCGGGTCCGACGTATACTAACGGACCGCGGCCGATTTAAAGGCTACCACCTAGCAAGTGTGGTGTCTGGCGGTGACACCACATATAGTACAAATGGTTATCGATAAAGTGCAGTATATTGGCATTACATGCGTCATCTTTCCCCATCTTGATGTACAAGGCTGCTTCGCTAGTATGTTTCTCATTCGACTAGCCCCATCGTCTCCTTTTCGACAGCTGTCGACCAATTGACGAGAGAGCTAGAGACCTTTACGCAATGGACGCTATTTCAAAAACAGTTATTGGCTATCCGGTACACGCATTACCTTGAGGATACTTCCACATGAATCACAGAAGAACACGTGATGAACTGGTCGACTGGTGTTTCTGATTACCACACAGTATATGTTAGTCACATAATAAATGCTCATGTGTGAAGAATAGACCACTTACTGCAGCACCATTCGTAGTGACTGAAGAAGTCGTTTATGTCACTGTGAAAATTCCCTAATGGCGGTTGTAGTAAGGAAATTCTTAAGCTCGGTGCGTTTCCCATCTTATACTGCAACGCTACACAAGGCAACGGGGACTTTTGAAAAACTAAACAGAGCTATCAGAAGTCCAAGCTGAACTTCCTACTGATAACAACTGAAGCACAACAATCAATGCACAGATAAATTTCCCCCTTTATCAACCAAAGAAGTTTAATTTCAAATTACGCAGTGTACTATTTTTGACAATGCGAACTCCTCTCTTGATACTTCGGCTATTATACCATCTGATTGCGTCTTATTGTATGGTTTATTGCATCTGTTGTTCACCAAAACAATGTTACATAGTCTGAATTGAGAAAATATCGTAATAAAAGTACCTTATTATCAAAAAGAGTTGCGTTTCTTATCAGTGTAGAAACGGAAAATACCTCCAGACACGCAGATAACATTATAATGTAAAGCACTAAATTTGCTACGCTGTAGGATATTGCATGATATACACATTACATTTAAAGCTGTTTCTCATAGAGAAATGAATGACTGGTACCAATCACTTTATGAATTTCAAGATATATTTGCTTTCAAGAATTTATTATCCTCTGCAGGTGAATTTTTTTCCATTTACTTTATTTTACTTTCTATATATGATTGTATACTTGTATGATAGACCGGAGATGCCGCATTTTATGATTACCATTCTCTCTTTTTGACTGGTAAGTGAAAAAATTACTGTATTCAATATTTAACTCTATGAGATTTTACTATCATGCTGCAGTAGTATTTTTTTACTGAATAGCAGCAACTGTCACACTTCTGTTCCAACTCAAAGATTAACATTACACATTTTTTACAGAAGAAAATGTGGGTACGTTACAGATGATACGTTTTTATATTGGTAGTAGAACCACCCTGGGAATAACTCATGACTGCTTTATCATTGTTAAATATGTACATAAGAAACACATTAAAATGAGATTAAATTCTCGAAACGTCTCGTCAGAATAAAAGAACGTTCATAAAGTGAATGATAGCAGAAATATCTTTGTGAGAAGTTCGTACAGTTAATGGCTTGTCACAACTTTTGCAGAACGGATAAGGTGAAGTTACATTGCATGTCAACAGACATAAAAGTCTGTGTACAAAGTTGTTATCACGAAACAGTTTAATACATAGCATCTGTGTACAAAGATGTTAACATAACGAAGCTTCATACACAATATGTTTGTTCGCAGACTTTTAACTTTTGTCATGTTCATACTGTGTAGTGTCTTTAATCATGTTGAATGAAATATTTTGTCTAGTTATCACGTTCTTTCACGTTTTCACACTAGTAAGAAACGCCTGTATCCACAACAATAACCTGTTTCTGTCGCAATATTCTTTGTTGTTGTTGCTGTGGTCTTCAGTCCTGAGACTGGTTTGATGCAGCTCTCCATGCTACTCTATCCTGTGCAAGCTTCTTCATCTCCCAGTACCTACTGCAACTTACATCCTTCTGAATCTGCTTAGTGAATTGATCTCTTGGTCTCTACGGTTTTTACCCTCCACGCTGCCCTCCAATGCTAAATTTGTGATCCCTTGATGCCTCAAAACATGTCCTACCAACCGATCCCTTCTTCTAGTCAAGTTGTGCCACAAACTTCTCTTCTCCCCAATCTTATTCAATACCTCCTCATTAGTTACATGATCTACCCACCTTATCTTCAGCATTCTTCTGTAGCACCACATTTCGAAAGCTTCTATTCTCTTCTTGTCCAAACTGGTTATCGTCCATGTTTCACTTCCATACATGGCTACACTCCATACAAATACTTTCAGAAACGACTTCCTGACACTTAAATCTATACTAGATGTTAACAAATTTCTCTTCTTGAGAAACGATTTCCTTGCCATTGCCAGTCTACATTTTATATCCTGTCTACTTCGACCATCATCGGTTATTTTACTCCCTAAATAGCAAAACTCCTTTTCTACTTTATGTGTATCATTTCCTAATCTTTATGCGTGCTTTTTATAACATCGCTTTTCTTAACAGCAGATGCAAGTAATCATATAGACAGGCACTTGCAAAAGCTGCTCGAGCCGACACATAGCTTCACAGGATCAGAAATGTCACAGTACACATTTTAAATCTATTGTTGTGACGAAAGACGTAATTTCTATTTCGATAATCTGAATTAAAAGAAGTAGTAATTTCCAACATAATTTATGTTGAACGAATATAACATGACTTTTAAGAGCTAGTAATCTAAATTTTCTGTCTTCCTATACTGCATGAATGGTCGTGCAGTGCAGGTTCGAGTAACACTCCTCTGTCTAAAATAGCTGTCACTATCGTCAATCTTTTTTGAAGTCCGACTCGGAAGCCGAGTGGTCGCCGGCACAGTAGCTGAGTGAATTATTCAACGATGAACTTGAAGGAGTGTCATGCGACGTCGTCCCAGACAAAATTCCGAGAAAAATGGAAAAAAAGAAGAAAAGTGTGGTCAGCGTGGTTGACTGTCATGTGGCAGATCCGGGTTCGATACCAGGCTAAGGTGAAAATTTTATCGGCTCGGGGAGTTGTTCGTGTCGTCATTTCATCGTAATAGACGCGCGCAAGTGGCGAAGTGGCGTGAAGAAGATTTGCACTAGCCAGCCGAACAATCCCAGATAGGGTCTTCCGGCCAAAAATCCAAAAATGCCACACGATCATTTCATAATTTTCGCACAGTGTGATGGAACTGCCCTTTTCTCGTCATCTTGCAGATATGCAAAGAGTGCTCATGAACTGAATGGCTCTTTCATGAGTCAAGGAACATCTCTCAGATGATTTTAAAAACTTTTTATTTTATTAAAAAAATTAAATAAAATAAGAAGTGCAATAAATTGTTATAGAAAAGAGTTCCTATGGAAACAAGACGTCGTTCACGAAACCTATGCAAGCTGCAGGACGTCATCTATCCAACCATGAAATGCATCGTCGTTGCTGCCTGCCCATTTTAGCTTGTTAATGTAATACATCACAAGAAAATTGGCTACATTTGAAATCACAAGCTATTCGTAGGTTAAGTGTTTTTGCTTATGTTAATCTTCATTTCCTGGCAGACTGCAGAAGTTGCTCATACTCATTATTCTACGGTGTTGCCAACTTCAGTCGACTGGCAATGCACGAATAGATAAGTTTAAGTTTCCTTGTGACGCTCTATAAAAGTTGCTTAGGATAGGCAAGCAGAGAAAATGAGTGATTAAATACCGCGATACTTGCATGTTGAGAGGGGAATACCCTAATGAAAATTTACTAGAAATGTACGATCGTACAAAAGTCGGTAACGAACAGTATCTTAGACGCTGAGTTACGTGTTAATTTGTATATGAGAAACGTGTGTGATGTGTGTTTGTGTGAAACTGGCAGAAGAGTAAGGAAATATAGAAACTGAACTAGGAAATGTATTATCACTGATGGATCTGATCTAAACATAAAGACATTTGAAAATGGCTTTCTTCACACTACTGTTATTTATTTTTCGTCGAGATGCAGTTCGCCATCTGCTAAAATGCACGACATTTACATAGGAAAGTCAAATAATGATGTAATTCATTTACAGACAAGTGCGAAGGTCATCCTACAAATCAGGTGCATCCAGAAATTGCACTTGAAATTGTTAGCGCATATGAAAAATTCAGCGGACGTGATAAAACACTCAGTTAGTACCTGAGTTCAAAGTTTGACCTATGTAATGGAAAATACCACTGTTGTTGGGGGCTATGTCTTGTTCTACAGTGGTACGTTATTAGGATCACCAGTTGCTATTAGTCGTGCTGGTATTTGTTGACACAGAGAACGCTCCACTTCTGAGGGCAGGATTGCAGCTACACTCCATTTCAAAACATTATTTACCGAGCGAAGTGGCGCAGTGGTTAGCACACTGGACTCGCATTCGGGAGGACGACGGTTCAATCCCGCGTCCGGCCATCCTGATTTAGGTTTTCCGTGATTTCCCTAAATCGCCCCAGGCAAATGCTGAAATAATCCCTTTGAAAGGGCACGGCCGACATCCTTCCGCGTCCTTCCCTAATCCGACGAGACCGATGTCCTCGCTGTTTGGTCTCTTCCCCCAACCAACCCAACCCAAAACATTATTTAACAACTGGGGATCGTCAACATGCGCAGCGGTGCTTCTAATAACAAAAACAATACTTACCAGTGACGTCTGATATTAAGCACTGCGCTCTCGCAAATTGTGCAGCAAAACCCAAGTATTTAAAGTGTGGTTCATCGGCTACATCAGCAGATTTCTGTTTTCATATAATTAGAAACTCCGTGCTGCAAGTTGGATAGTACAATGTATTTAATGCATTACTTATCCCTTGAACACCTCTCACAGCAATCTGTCTGGTAAGACACCGTACAAGAGGACGTGTGTGGCTGTACCTGAGTTGTTGGACGACTTTCGCGCTCAGACTGAAAATCAAACTGTCTGTGTGATTAATATGTGGCTGCATATGCTGGGGCGTAACCCTGCAGTGCATATATGAATTTTTGTAACAATAAATGTTTTATTGACATTTAATTCGCTATCTTATTATTCGTGTCCCACAAACATTACGTACTGTTGAAATTAACAAATCTCACTATTATGTGTACCATCGAAAGGGACGAGTAGAGGACAATGAAACACGGAAGAATACCTGTCAACTTAGGACCCGAAACCAATGGTTTCCCCAATATGACGTGTACAAAAGCGCAGTCACGCCAGTGGTTCGGCAATGTCCATGTCTAAGGCTACGTTTTGAATAATGTTCCTTATGGTGAAACGATGTGTACGTAGTACAGGCCTTAAGCTGCACAGGCACACTTTCGGTACTACGTACTGCAACGGCTCAAACACTCCCAGCTGTGACGGCATCACAGCGACCGAAACCAGGCCGCCGTCACCGCCGAGTGCTTTGCCAGCACCCCCAGACACGGCTTCCCCAAACGGTGCTTCCGCGTGAGGGATCCGTGGGGACTCTGTTCGCATGAGCGAACGACACAGTAGGACACTGAGCAAAATGCTAAATTTGTTTCCTTAAAGATTTCTATTGAAAGAGCAGTAGCAACGGGAATCGAACCAAGGTTCTCTTACAAATCTGTTGTTGTTGTTGTGGTCTTCAGTCCTGAGACTGGTTTGATGCAGCTCTCCATGCTACTCTATCCTGTGCAAGCTTCTTCATCTCCCAGTACTTACTGCAACCTACATCTATCTGAATCTACTTAGCGTATTCATCTCTTTGTCTCCCTCTACGATTTTTACCCTCCACGCTGCCCTCCAATGCTAAATTTGTGATCCCTTGATGCCTCAGAACATGTCCTATCAACCGGTCCCTTCTTCTTGTCAAGTTGTGCCACAAACTCCTCCCCCATTCTATTCAATACCTCCTCATTAGTTATGTGTACTACCCATCTAATATTCAGCATTCTTCTGTAGCACCACATTTCGAAAGCTTCTGTTCTCTTCTTGTCCAAACTATTTATCGTCCATGTTTCACTTCCATACATGGCTACACTCCATACAAATACTTTCAGAAACGACTTCCTGACACTTAAATCTATACTAGATGTTAACAAATTTCTTTTCTTCAGAAACGCTTTCCTTGCCATTGCCAGTCTACATTTTATATCTTTTCCGACCATCATCGGTTATTTTGCTCCCCAAATAGCAAAACTCCTTTACTACTTTGTGTCTCATTTCCTAATCCAATTCCCTCAGCATCACACAAGTTAACTCGACTACATTCCATTATCCTCGTTTTGCTTTTGTTGATGTTCATCTTATATACTCCTTTCAAGACACTGTCCATTCAATTCAACTGCTCTTCCAGGTCCTTTGCTGTCTCTGACAGAATTACAATGTCATCGGCGAACCTCAAAGTTTTTATTTCTTTTCCATGGATTTTAATTCCTACTCCAATTTTTTCTTTTGTTTTCTTTACTGCTTGCTCAATATACAGATTGAATAACATCGGGGACAGGCTACAACCCTGTCTCACTCCCTTCCCAACCACTGCTTCCCTTTCATGCCCCTCGACTCTTATAACTGCCATCTGGTTTCTGTACAAATTGCAAATAGCTTTTCGCTCCCTGTATTTTATCCCTGCCACCTTCAGAATTTGAAAGAGAGTATTCCAGTCAACATTGTCAACAGCTTTCTCTAAGTCTACAAATGCTAGAAACGTAGGTTTGCCTTTCCTTAGTCTATCTTCTAAGATGAGTCGTAAGGTCAGTATTGCCTCACGTGTTCCAACATTTCTACGGAATCCAAACTGATCTTCCCCGTGGTCGGCATCTACCTGTTGTTCGATTCGTCTGTAAAGAATTCGTGTTAGTACTTTGCAGCTGTGACTTATTAAACTGATAGTTCGGTAATTTTCACATCTGTCAACACCTGCTTTCTTTGGGATTGGAATTATTATATTCTTCTTGAAGTCTGAGGGTATTTCGCCTGTCTCATACATCTTGCTGACCAGATGGTAGAGTTTTGTCAGGACTGGCTCTCCCAAGGCCGTCAGTAGTTCTAATGGAATGTTGTCTACTTCCAGGGCCTTGCTTCGACTCAGGTCTTTCAGTGCTCTGTCAAACTCTTCAGGCAGTATCGTATCTCCCATTTCATCTTCATCTACATCCTCCTCCATTTCCATAATATTGTCCTCAAGTACATCGTCCTTGTATAGACCCTCTATATACTCGTTCCACCTTTCTGCTTTTCCTTCTTTACTTAGAACTGGGTTTCCATCTGAGCTGTTGTTATTCATAGAAGAGGCTCTCTTTTCTCCAAAGGTCTCTTTGATTTTCCTGTAGGCAGTATCTATCTTACCCCTAGTGAGATAAGCCTCTACATCCTTATATTTGTCCTCTAGCCATCCCTGCTTAGCCATTTTGCACTTCCTGTCGATCTCATTTTTGAGACGTTTGTATTCATTTTAGCCTGCTTCATTTACTGCATTTTTATATTTTCTCCTTTCATCAGTTAAAATACCAATCTATTGAACTATAATTACGTGAAAGGAAACGGTTGCCAGCCTAATTAGGTAACGTTGTACGCAGTACTACCATGGTTCATAAAAAAGTTAACTATTGGGGTTGACTTAACTTGATCTGGTGAGATGCAAGACAGTAGCAAAATTTAGCAAGGAATGTACCAATGATTTAACTTGAAACTACGCAGGAGTAGTATTAATGTGTTTAGGCAGCAACTGACTCTGAATAACACTTACTGTCTGTACTTTACAATAGGAAGATGATGACAATTATAGATAAATGATTAGTAATGTTGGAGAACCACTGACTTGGGCAAGATGTTCATTTGTCAGTTTAATTATAGGAAATTACTACTATGCAGACAATTATGAAGTAATAATATCTTTTCTTCTGATTAATTTTTGCATTCTCAAGGAACATTCACTGCCTCATATTATTTATTTCAATTGGAATCTGTAACATATTGATCGAGCATAGTTTGCCCATTTGTAGCCAGTTGATTACTCTTGATTGCTGTTTTTATTATTTATTTAAATCTGGCTCAGTTATTAGAGTGGTCACCCAGAAACTAATTTATCGATAGATTCAGATCGTGTCTGATCACTTTAGTCACAGCAAAATATGGGACACATTATTAACTGCATAACACATAAAATTGTAATTTCAACAAGGAAAATCTTTCAACTGTCGATTTATGAAAACTACGTGGAGTATTTAAAAACTTATGTTTACGAAACAATTACGTACTTACAACTCCACGATGTTTATTAACTTTCGTTAAAAACGGTAATTGCTTTTCAGTTCAGCAAAACGGAATACTTGGATTCATCATACCATTGGGGATAGGACCCTGTCTAGGTAAATGACTAAGGATAAAATACGGTGGCTCAACACAAAGTTTACAGAACATAAAATTATTATTGAAAACGAAGCCACATAACTGGTCCATGCAGTGACACAATATTCAACTGATAATTTGAGCTGAATGCGGCGGCAGCGTCGATCTACTGTGCTAATAAAAAAGGCGAGCAAAAGTATACATCGCTCTTCCTGAGTAACAAGCTCTGAAACTTCTCTTCTTAGCGTCAGAGTTTCATAGTACAGAGCTAACCGAAGTATGCCACGAATAATAAGCCGCATAACTTCCGCATCCGAGCCTATGTTATATAATCTTGCAGTTCTCCTCGCCTCTCCCAGTTCACAAGACGCGCACTGTGCCTGCTAGCCACCGGCTGACTCGGGCCACAGAGAAGCTTCGCGGTCAGACTGCCGGATCCACCTTTTCTGTGCCCGCCTAGCCAGTTCCGTTGCGGACAGACTTCCCTCCAAGTTTTACATGATTGCAAGCCTACTTTACCTTTGAATAAACCAGTAAAATGTAACATTTTCATTCTTTTAAAACAGATTAATTTTGAAATCACATCCATACATTAATTACAATTATATAAATTATCATAAATAATCAATAAAACATTTACATGGATGTTACATCAAAGAACATAGTTATACAGAAATCACATTAAGTAAAAGCAGGCAAAGATGTTAGATAAGACCATTATAGGTAATATCGGTAATAACGTTACAACACCATACTACAATTGATTTATACTACATATAAATACTACATATAAATCAAAAATTCATGAAAACATCGTTCTTTCACCCTTTGAGGATGATTTTGGTAGAAAAGTGTCCTCATCTTTTGAAATATGCCAACACACTCCAGAACAGGATGCATCCCCTGTTTGGGACTTTACTAGAAGACTAAAAGGGACATAGTTTCAGGTCAAGAAAGAACACGAAAGCTCTATAAAGACAGACAGACACAATAAAAAAAGTGGAATTACCCGAATACCACGAAGGGGGAAACAAAGAAGTACAAGTGGCTCTATTAGGTATTCGAAACGACACCCCCAGTTAACGTTAGAAGAGAACTCTTCACTAGGATCACAGTTGTACAAATGAATTGACTCCGCCCATTTCAAGGTGAACCGGAACCAATGCTTCAGTTGCTGGCAGCTCCTTCCAAAATGGGAACTGAGTAAAGAATGCAGAAGAAAGAAAGGTAGAAATAAGCCAGTGACGCAGAATGTCCCTGAGGTGGTCTCATGAGTTGAATGTTTGTAATTGCTTATGAGTTATGTATTATGGTTATACTTATGTTGTATTATTTCTATGACAAAGGTTCCCAGGGAACAATTGTGTGCAGATAGCAAGTTAGAGAACTATTAACAGAAGGGTAGCGTGTCTAATTCAAATCAACTGTTTTGTTTAAAACGTAGTTGGTATAGAAGTAGACAAGCGATTGATCGTAAGTTTGTAGTAAGTCAGACCGAGTGAGTATGGTGCTGCAGAGTGAAAATCTCATTCTGGAAACATCCCCCAGGCTGTGGCTAAGCCATGTCTCCGCAATATCCTTTCTTTCAGGAGTGCTACTTCTGCAAGGTTCGCAGGAGAGCTTCTGTAAAGTTTGGAAGGTAGGAGACGAGGTACTGGCAGAAGTAAAGCTGTGAGTACCGGGCGTGAGTCGTGCTTCGGTAACTCAGTTGGTAGAGCACTTGCCCGCGAAAGGCAAAGGTCCCGAGTTCGAGTCTCGGTCGGGCACACAGTTTTAGTCTGCCAGGAAGTTTCAGTACTTCACTTGTAGGTTACATCATTTGCACAAAACTAAATCAATGAAGAACAGAGGTAGATAGGACAAGTGTACACGAAGTTTATATTATTTAAAGTCAGTGATAAGCCTTTCTTGTAAATTGGCCTACATAATATAGAAAAATAGTCTAATGTACACTTTAATGTCGAGTAACTGTCGCCCTAACAAAGCAATATGTTTATTATACTTGGCAATTACCGCAACCACGGTTTCTTTCATTACTATGTATTTCTATTAGCTTCACAATAGAAATATTAGATTGTCAGCAGAGATTCATTTCTTAGCTCGATGCGTAACACGTAATAAAATGATTCAGTTTTATTTTATACATTATCAAATGGTCGTTGATAGCCTGCCACTGTGAAAGCAATGCCGCAGCTTGTTAAGCAGTAATACTTGCTTTTGAACAATGACAGCAACAGGTTGACAACTCATTTATTGTGCCCTGTAGAATTTTGACTCATGCAGCAGGTTACACAACTGTATGAATAGTCATCCTAAATGCATCGATCACAGGCAATTTCGTAATTGGTCTTGTCCGAGAAGCGAATATCCTAACGCAATATGATACAACACCTAGTCCTCGCTTTCATTACAGGTGCCCAAAGCCACACAAAAAGCAACATGACGCTACAACAACAAGTTCTGCCTCATTTGAAGAAGCATCATCAGTTATGAGTAACGGCTACATTTTTCTCTTGTTGACAGTTTTAATTTTTCTTCTTTTGCCAATAGTCAGTATAAATTGCACACACTCCCGTTGCAATAGCTATTGTGACAGAATCTTGAAATAGAGTGTCGTATTAAAAATACAAAAGGGTGACCAGGAAGTCAGTACCTTACACGAAACCTCACTGTTTCACCTTACACTAACATAAGAGAAGATATTTTATGTTTATGTTCTTACTAGCAAATTCCATTTTCGATGAATTTTTGAAGGTTAAGATATGGATTGAAAAGAAACTATAGCTTCAGCTATATTGACGTAGATAAGACAGTTCTGTTTGTTAACCATATGGCAAATACCCTACTTTCTCTGTTTTGAAATTTTCCTAAGTATCGTTTTCATATCTCGAACGGTGTAGGAGATATGTTATGAATATTTCATCTCTCCTGAGTGCGGTCGAAAATGATTGTGCTGCATAAAGTCTGTATTCTCGAGATTGGAGACAGGTCTCATCCAAAGTCTAAAGAAAAATTCAGTGTGTTAACTACATTATATACGCAGCAACATAGGGTGTAATATGCACCAAACGCAAAATGATAGCGACCCATATTTTTCATTGTAAACCTTTTACATTTTCGGGCTACGTCTTACGTAAACGCGAATATCACAATAAGTACGACAAACACCGAGATGTGCGCATTTCATCATGAAGATTACATACAAAGTTATAAGTAAAGTAAAAATCTAACTTTTTTTGCCGAGTACCTTCTGCAAAATTGTTTGAGAGGTATTGCAGTATGCGTGCCTCGATTTTATCAGCTTAGCGCGTCGCCAAACGGTGAGCCGAAAACAAGCAAAGAATCTCTTCTCGTTCATTGTGGGCCGCTGGCAACCGAGAGCCTTTCGTCTGCCTCGTTAGATAACAAGGGGATGTTTCCTGTGCTGCTTGAAATGATTGGGACTCTCTGCACAGGTAACCCACTTTCTTTCTGTGCACGCTCCAACACAACTATTCTCTCCAAATTCTTTGTCCTGTCAGTGTGAACTTGTCATAATATTTATTGGAGAAGAATTTGTTTTCCTACTTGGAATCTTTGGGTAAGGGATCTGCTGGCTGATAAGGATTCTGTCTAACGTTTTAGTTTCCTCATATACATCTAACTGATAACCTGCACAATCATTTTAATAATCTACAATATTAATAGGCCTAATTATATGTTTGGCCATTTTGTCACAAACTTCTAATTCAATTTAACAATTGCTACTATAACTTTTTACTTCAGAAGCTCACTCATTTGTGACATTGCAACCTTCTGTAACCATCGAGCAATTAATGTTACTAGTAAGATAAATTTCCCGTTTTCACTAACTTGTTTGTATCTTTTTCTGATTCTCTCTCCTTCTTTCTTTTTCATGCACCACTTACATCCTCGTATTTAACTTTAAAATGTTAAATGTACACAGATAAATATGAAAAACCTGTTAAAATGTTCAAGTGCAAGTTTGAAAAGTATCACACCACATAACAATACACCTGTTTTTATCTTCCTGCGAAGAGAGCTCATCTCAACTGAGTTGCGTGTTGATTGGTCATTACCACACCAAAACATTTTATTGGATAATTGACATTGTTGTCGAATAAAGCTATGGAAAAAGTTAATTGTTTAGAAAATATGTGCATAATACAATCTCAGGCACACTACATATCAAGAAACAATAATTTTCTGCCTAAATGTGGTATTTTGATATACATTTTCATTGTTGTCACAATTGATGTGCGCCACTATTTTGCGACCACAGAGGAAGACTCTGCAAACCAAGTGATGAGCGAGACGTCAAGAACAATCTGTGTTTACATACTGTTACAGCTGTGTTATACTCAATTCAACATTGACCGACTCTACGAAACAGTTCTGTTCTGACCATTTCTGTGCAGATGGGCATTTGACATGACTGTTTATCTTATATATGTTTCTGTATTTACATTTTTGTATATTTTAATTTCTTATAATTACTTTTAATCTAAATACTGTTGGGCCGCCTGCATTGCACGCCCTAACGTTATGCCCCTGCCTTCAAGCCTGGTGCCTGGATTGGAAGACCATTTTGAACGACCTTACTTAGGTTTCATAAACAGTGATAGAATGTTTTGTGCCGAGTTGCTGTCTTTAAATGTATTGATTTACAGATGATAAAGTACGCTCATATCTTGCGTTGTAATTTTTGCTTACGTGGATATTGAATCACGAAAGGGTCACATGAACAACTACGAAACATGTTGAATTTGTTTACACGATAAGGCTCGATTGACCCACCACTGATAGAGACAGGACTGATAAAAAAAACACGGAGCAGTGCCAGGCAGTGACGTGAGGAGCACCGAAAACTGCGCACAGGATTTCATCCAGAGCTATGGAACAGACCTTTCCTATGGAGCATAGTGTGTGGGATGATCGCTGGTGAAAGAAGATCTGAACTGTGACGGAACGCTGGCCGTACTGTCGACGTGAGCACAGAATGCAGAGATGCCTGTACAAGGTAAAGTTTCGTCTCAACAGACGCTCGCATGCACGAAATTTCAAGAGCACTCGTAGAAATGAGGCAGTAACTATACTTTTCTTCGTTGTCCTGTTATCAACTTGCACAGTAATAGAGGCTGTTGTTTGGCACTTTGTATCAGGGACTACAGAGATAGATTGCTGGTATGTAGCTATGCACAAATTTCCTTTAATTATAGAAAACTACGTAAGTACAAGGATCACTTGTAGTTAGTGAAATTGGACGTAGTTGTTGTGTATTTAATTGTAGGTAGTGGTCAGAATAGCTCAGTTTAATATTAAGTTCTTTGACGATGGCAGCTTCTCCAAACCGAATACTTTCTGTGTCTGAATCAAAACTGAGCAGACAGTGGGGCCCAGGTTTGTCTCGTGCTGCGTGTAAAGTATTGTCTGACGTACGGCCAGAATTGTGGTAGGAACGTTAGTGCACAGTATACAAGATATGACTTTAAAATAACGGGACTATTGCTGTAAAACATTTTATTTCTAAAACATACATACACTCCTGGAAATTGAAATAAGAACACCGTGAATTCATTGTCCCAGGAAGGGGAAACTTTATTGACACATTCCTGGGGTCAGATACATCACATTATCACACTGACAGAACCACAGGCACATAGACACAGGCAACAGAGCATGCACAATGTCGGCACTAGTACAGTGTATATCCACCTTTAGCAGCAATGCAGGCTGCTATTCTCCCATGGAGACGATCGTAGAGATGCTGGATGTAGTCCTGTGGAACGGCTTGCCATGCCATTTCCACCTGGCGCCTCAGTTGGACCAGCGTTCGTGTCTGACGTGCAGACCGCGTGAGACGACGCTTCATCCAGTCCCAAACATGCTCAATGGGGGACAGATCCGGAGATCTTGCTGGCCAGGGTAGTTGACTTACACCTTCTAGAGCACGTTGGGTGGCACGGGATACATGCGGACGTGCATTGTCCTGTTGGAACAGCAAGTTCCCTTGCCGGTCTAGGAACGGTAGAACGATGGGTTCGATGACGGTTTGGATGTACCGTGCACTATTCAGTGTCCCCTCGACGATCACCAGTGGTGTACGGCCAGTGTAGGAGACCGCTCCCCACTCCATGATGCCGGGTGTTGGCCCTGTGTGCCTCGGTCGTATGCAGTCCTGATTGTGGCGCTCACCTGCACGGCGCCAAACACGCATACGACTATCATTGGCACCAAGGCAGAAGCGACTCTCATCGCTGAAGACGACACGTCTCCATTCGTCCCTCCATTCACGCCTGGTGTGTCCGCTGTGCCGTGCGTGTGATCATTGCTTGTACAGCCCTCTCGCAGTGTCCGGAGCAAGTATGGTGGGTCTGACACACCGGTGTCAATGTGTTCTTTTTTCCATTTCCAGGAGTGTATTTAGCTAGTGTCACCCTCAAAATATTGGCCTCCTCCATCCCTGCACCACGTCATGCGAATTTTCCATTGGTGTAAACAGTGCTGGAGGTCTTCCTCTGTGAGCTTCTTGATGACGCGTGCCGCTTCTTCTTTCACTGCATCACAGGACTGAAATCTTGTTCCTTCTGATGCAGATTAGACCTTGGGGAAATGATAAAAGTCACACGCTGAAGGATGGTCTAAGAGTGGAATGGTGTAGTCCACTAAAGTGCGCGTCATTTATTACGGCGGCGGAGTTTAGGTTCGTTCTGCGCATCTGACGTCACAAAACACAGTCAGCCAATGGATAGAGAACGAC
Source organism: Schistocerca nitens (assembly GCF_023898315.1). Taxonomy (NCBI): domain Eukaryota; kingdom Metazoa; phylum Arthropoda; class Insecta; order Orthoptera; family Acrididae; genus Schistocerca; species Schistocerca nitens. The sequence continues at coordinate 142,475,658 of NC_064623.1, read as the reverse complement.
GTTGCCAGAGCTCGTCTGCGGTGCAGATCACGGACGAGTGTCTTCAGTCTTAGAAACGTTCAGTCATAAATAAAGTAATTGAACAAAAGCAATGTCTTGATAGCAGACTTTCTTTTATAGAAAGTTTGGAAAAAACATTCTTTATATCAATTGCTTCATATTCTATTAATTAATTAAACCAAACAAGCAATAAGCCTCCTAATTCAGGTGACAGCAAGGAAAGGTGTTTGTATCATTCTCACTAACCGCTTTTTCGCAATAAAGAACAGCAGTAATTGTTATTTCCTATTGTACTTGGACGAAACGCGAATAATTCATAGTCATACCAACAGTGGTTGTCGGTATTTTGCGTGAGATTTTAAAGTCCTCCGGGAGATGCATTGAATGACGAGCTGCGTTAGTGTAATGGTTAAAGTGTATGGCTGCTGAGTGAAAGATTCTGAGTTTAAACCTTGTTTAGTGCTTAATATTTTCTTAATTTAAAAACAATATCGAAGTGTCTTACTTCATGAATTTTATTCATTTTAATGTAATTTTTTGAAATTTCTAGTGGCAACTAAAATCGACCATATGGAAAGTATACGCTATGGACTTTTACCTCTGCAAACTCTTCAAACTTTCGTGCAATGGTTTACATCTAATGCTGCACAATAACTGCATTGAACATCGAAACAAAATTAAGTCATTTATGGGGGGAAGGTATCAGTCAAGAAGATGTGTATAAATCAAATTTTTGGGCCAAATAGTTTTTATGAAATCGAATGATAAAGTGCGTCAAAGCAGTTGAAACACCATGTGTCTGCACAGGCGAGCAATGCAATGATGACAAAATCGCGCACATCGCGGAATGTGGGGCGCACGTCTCTGTAGCAGCGAAAAGGTTAATGCCGCCGTGGTGGCTTTACTTCGTAAACTGCGCGCTCCTCCCTAAACGTAAGTTTGCGAACTATACTATGCCGCTGCTTCTCTTGGCGCGTACAACTGGCAACGTAGCAATCTTCCGCGTGTGGGCGGGCATGCGCGAACCGCCAAGATAAAAGAATTGAACTATAGAGACCTCTTGACAGTGCGGTATGAGGCGGTGCGTTGATGCGGACTTCATGACTTTTTCTTCCACAATTCGAGTCGTTATCTCATTTTTTCTCACGGAGTTGAGCAGTAACCGCAAGGTAGTAATTCTGATTAATAGTTTGATCTTCAGGAACCCAATGAAGATACACAATTCCACGAATATCGAGCTTTCTTTGCTCCCAGTGAAGTGAACAAAATGACAGCTCTTGCACAGACGAAGGCCACGGCCACCTTGATTTGCCTACAGACACCGCAGATGCCGCATTCGACTTAGAAGGCTTCAAGCTTCACAGGTATTGGCCGTTCATCTTTGGCGCACGCATACTTACACTGTGTCAGCATCGCTCCCGTTATTTTATAGCCACACCTCGTGCCTGACAAATCACTACTTGAAAACGATCTATGGTCAATGAAATTCTGCACGTTTTCACATAAACATAACCTGCTTTTTTATAATTGCGTCAGAAACACTAGAGAAGGTCGAAAGACCTTATTTGTTTTTCAAATATAGACCACATGACCCCATAATGTTGAAATCAGGTGATGATTTTGTCGAGAGAAAATGTCTTCTCTTCTGATCTGAGATCGTCAAATCAGGCTTGGTCGTTTTGGCCGCGTGTGAGCGGGCTGTAAGGTCTAGAAAGATGTGGCCTCTTGCTAGGAATATTGCCTACTTCAGTGGATGAACGTCCTAATGCCACTTTTGTTAGTCACAAAAAAAGAAGCTATTTGTTGTAGAGATGTTTGTGTTGGGCACCACTTTCGTGAGCTAATTTATATTATGATGTATTTATTAACTACTCAGTTTCGTGGGCAAATGTAAATTCCTGACATTTAGGAAGAGTCGATGTACGCATGGCATTTGCAAGCAACAAAGATAACTGAACTAGATGCTCCAGCAGCAGAAATGTAAATAAAGTACGTTATAAGTTCCTTTCTTTTATTTGTTGTGGTCAGAAGAGATGGTCTCTTTGTATATACTACAATATACACTGACGGAAAAAAATCCCAGCTGCGAGTCGCAGCTGATCAATTACTGTTATTGTTGTGCTGTGAATGAATCGTCGCGACTCTCAGTAATTAGATATGGGTCTGAAGATTATCCTCGTGAAAGGCCATAATCTTGAATCCAAATAAACATAAAAAAGTAACTCACATTGCTTCTGGCTTTCTTAATGGTATACTTTTCAGTGGATGGCTGAGATTTTGGTTCCATTTTGTGCACGATATTTAGACGAACAACCCAGTACCTTGTAACAACACATATAGTTGGCTCTGTCGTCGAAATATTGTGCTTGAAATGGGATCAACAACTCGACGTTGGTGGTATAATAAACATTAGCATCTAATTCAATGCAGTCAAAAGATACGGCTGTTTATGTCACATACTTTGATACTCGTAAACTCACTCCTCAAAACCTACAGGGCACTTCCCGTTGGTTTAAAATCACGAAATTTGGCAAGAAGCAAGAATGCACACTAAAACCAAATGAACAAATGTAAAAATTGCGCATTTATTATTAAATCACACGAAAATAATTTTTTCCCATTTGTTATCTGACTGACTTTCTGTCTGTCCCTCCATCTGTTGAGGCCCCTTCTTCCCAGGAACTGGTATATTTAGCAGGTTTAAATTTGTACCACATACTGAAGTCTGTACACCTTTGATGGTGTAAAAAAGTGAAGCTTTTAAATCAATGCAGTCAAAAGATACGGCCATCTATGTTCCATGTTTTGATACTCGCGAAGTCACTCATCAAAACGTATAGGTCTATAATCATCAAATTTGCCACGAAGAAAAGTTTCACAGTACAAGTAAAGAAAAACAATTAGAAAATTGTTAATTTATATCACAAGACAAAATTTGTCATATGTCATTTGTTATCGGCTTTGGAGTTTGAAATTAAAATATTCTCTAAAGTCTTGGAATCCCTGGGTCCGATATTTTACCTTTATCGATACAGATAACAGGCACAATTCGTCGAAATCTTCGTTTCCCGGAATAATGAACTGTGTATATACATAATTTTGTACGGAACCATTGCACCGCGAGTCCTACCTGCACCTGACCAATTCTTAGATCAGTCATGTCCACAAAGGTAAATTCTGAATTGATATGTAGCTAGTTCTATGTTAGCGTCATTACCCTCTTCAGGTTATAAGTGTTGCCTCAAGTTTTTCCTGTATACAGAAATCTGGAACTTCCTAAAATGGTAACAGTTCAACGAGTGACTTTAACTAGTAAATAATAAGAATTCATTCATTTTAGCTTCTATATGTTTAAACACACAAACCATTGGTGTTCAGCTTCGACAAACTACTCATCACGTCTGCGCAAACATGGCTAACTTTACTTTGTTTCTTCCTGCTAAGCGAGGGAGGCCAGAGAGGTTACAATCGTAAGCTAAGTGTCTAATCATTAACGTTGCTGGCAACGGTAGTATTTAAATTGGCCTTACAGAAATTTTTTAGGTAAATATTACACAATTTAATGAAAAATTTCTGCACGCGCCAATAGAAGCAGTGCCATAGTATAGCATAGTTCGCAAGCTTACGTTTAGGGGGGAGCGCGCAGTTCATGAAGTAAAGCCACCACGGCCGCATTAACCCTTTCGCTGCTACAAAGACGTGCTCCCTGCATTCCGCGCTGTGCGCGATTTTGTCACTGCACTGCTCGCCTGTGCAGACATATCGTGTCCCGACTGCTTTGAAACTCTTATTATTCGATTCCACGGAATATTTCTCAATAATACATACGAATTAAATGAGATAGTTAATTTTATATTAAATTTAGGTATCTTGTTCACATTTCATTCTCAACATTGTGGCAACTAAAATCGACCATACGGAAAGTATACGCTGTGGACTTCTACCTCTGCAAACTCTTCAAAATTTCGTGCAGTGGTTTACTACATTTAATGCTGCATCGTAACTGCGTTGAACATCGAAACAAAATTAAGTCATTTATGGGGGGAAGGTATCAGTCAAGAAGACGTGTAAAAATCAAATTTTTGGGCCAAATAGTTATTGTGAAATCGAATGATGTATCAAAGCAGTGGGAACACCATGTGTCTGCACAGGCGAGCAATGCAGTGATGACAAAATCGCGCACAGCGCGGAATGCGGGGAGCACGTGACTGCAGCAGCGAAAGGGTTAATGAAGGGACAAAGCACTAGAAATTTCAAAAGATTGCATTCAAACGAATATAATTCGTGAAGTAAGGCACTTCGATATTGTTTTTAAATAATGAAAGTATTAAGCACCGCACAGGGTTTGAACTCATAACCTTTCACATAGAAGCCCAACAGCTTAACCGTTACACTAACGTACCTCATCCGACTACAAAACGCCATGAGGACTGTAAAACGTAACGCAAAATACTGACAAACAGTGTTGGTATGACTATGAATTACTCACGCTTCGTCGAAGTACAATAGAAAATAAACAATTACCGCTGTTCTTTATTGCGAAAAAGAGGTTCGTCAGATTGATACAAACACCTTTCCTTGCTATCGCCTGAATTAGGAGTCTTATTGCTTGTTTGGTTTAATTAATTAATAGAATATGAAGCAATTGGTATAAAGAATGCTTTTTCCAAACTTTCTATAAAAGAAAGTCTGCTATCAAGACATTGCTTTTGTTCTATTACTTTATTTATGACTGAACGTTTCTAAAACTGAAGACACTCGTCCATGCTCTGCACTGCAGTCGAGCTCTGGCAACGTCGTTCTCTGTTCATTGGCTGACTGTGTTTTGTGATGTCAGATGTGCAGAACGAACCCAAACTCGGCCGCCAACATAAATGACGCGTACTTTAGTACTCTATGGTTAATACCAGAGATAAACTTAACACCATCTGATCCAAGCATGGCTTTTCAATTGTCAAGAAGACGGCTGCCTATTAAAATTGCATTTGCAATCACTGTAAACAATTGACACTGACAAACACTTCAAAGAGCAGGACTGTATTCATCAAATCCTGTCTTTACTCTCGGACAATTCATGTTGCCTTTTCACAGTTAAGTAAATCAACTAATATTTTTGTGTCCCATCGAGAAAATGAAAAACAAAAATTGCATGAAGATTATATTCTTCTGTCAAATATCGATTACACCAAGATATTGTAATGCTGCGTAAAGACTTTTGTTCAAAATTATGCGCATGGAAATGTATATAGAGGAAAGGTGCCTAATATGAGACACACTTTTGTAAACTCATTTGAAAGACCTAAAAGTAAGTGCATTTGTATTTTTTATGATGGTAATAATATCTTGCATTATTTAATTTGCCATACAATTATCGTATTTGCAATAATAAACAATCTTTCAGAGTAGTTATTAAGCCTTCACAAACAAGGCATTTCGTAGAAATGAGATCAAAGTTCCCTAATATGAGACAGTAATAATATTTTGCTTTAATTATTTTATTACAGAATAATGACATATGAATACACAATTTTTACATGTTCATTCGTTTCTGTTATCCTTCACTCATTTCACACTACTTAGGTTTATATTAACGACTTTCGGGGCAATCTAAATTGTCTTCTGTGACACCGCAATCTTTTTGAGCCCAGCGATAACATTTCGTGCACTGTGCCCATTTCTCCCCGTGTTTGCCTTCAGAAAAGAGCCCAGTACAGAACAGACACTCTGCGTCATCGTCATCACTGCTGTCTGAATCCCCACTGTCCTCAAGATGGACATCGGATGCCGAGTCACTAGACGATTCTTCTACTTTACGTCTACGATTTGAAGATTTTCCACTCTTCTCCCCAAATAACTTTCTGGCTGCTTTCTTAGCTTCAGCCTCTGATTTCTTCTGTTTAGATTCTTGCAATTGCTTCACGTAAGAAGTTGAAGTTAGTAACACAGCAGAGCACGAACGCGCTGTTTGACCTATTTGACTATCTCCAGGTGGTTTTGCGATGTGTGGGAGAGGTCTGGTGTCTGCCGGACTGACAGCTTGACCATCACCATCAGTAGTTTCATTTTCGTTTTTGTCATCCCTTTCTTGAAGAGCATCAGCATGGCGATGAACCGAAAATTCATGTTCCCTATAGATGTTTCTGTTGCATGGTATGAGACCTGTTTCTCTGAAGGCATTCACAGATGCTTCCATTGTTGCTGCTCGGCTGTAAGCGGCCAAAAATAACCTGGCTGTTAACAATGGGGTGATAACACGACCTGGGTTACTTGCCAACCACATTTCTATCTCTTGGGCATCGTAGGTTTTCAAAGGCCCCATAAATCCGACGTCAAGTGGCTGCATTTTATGTGCTGAGTGAGGAGGCAAACATACAATATGAGCATTGTTTCACGTGCTTTATCTAACACATCGAGATTCTTTGTGTGGGAATAATACAAATCAAGAATCAAAATGACATGATCATTTGAAGATGGCTTTACATGACTCACAAAATGATCAAACCACTGAGTAAAAATGTTTGTATCCAGCCACTTGGATGACAAGCTGATGTTGATCCTGTGGGTGCACCGTCCATCAATTCCTGCTTGATATTCTTCCTTGGGAAGACGATTAGTCGTGGAACATAAGTGCCAGCTGCGTTCATACACGTTACAACTGTGATGAGATTTCCCCTTTCTGCTGAAGTCAAGGCAGCAACTTGTCTGTTCCCTTTCATAGCAATAAACTTGCTGTGTTTGTGCTGCACAGACATCACCCCAGTTTCGTCAACACTGTAGACTCGATGTGGGATATGGTTGACTTTAGATGGCACAGATTCGTAAATATCAAAAAATCTCCCTACATTTTCTGGAGTGAAAGCTTTCACTCTTGCTGCTGCTAGACCCTGAAGAGTTCTCATTGATAAAATGGGATGTCTCTTAAGGAAAGCTCAGAGCCATTTGTTTCCTGCTGAAGCCTTTTCCGAATTGAAGGGATTCTTCAGCCTATTCCTGACAGCTAACTGGAAGGCCATGCATCGTATGTCCTTACATTTAATAGCATAAAATCGCTCTTCCATTGCAAGGCAGTATTTCACTAGTTCATCTTCCAGTTGAGATGAGAGAACAGGCTTTCTGCCAAGATTAACACCAACCAGCTTCTCGGTTGTACGAGTTTTATCCTTCACATACCTTTCCAAACTACGTTTTGGTACAGAAAAAAATTTTTGAGGCTTTTAAGTACCCCATCTAGCCATTTCTCAGACATGTAATGGCACGAACCATGGCGTCTTTACCCCACGTTTTCCTTTTAGGAGCCAGTGCCACCTACAAAGAATAAATACAACACTCAGACATACTTCTTAAAGGAGTTCAACTATGATTTTATTTGTTAGATTATTTTTTATAAGTACTGTGAATGAAGTACTTTGAATTTGGTGTAATATTGATCAACTTCTGAGAAAAATACTGCCTTGAAAGAAATTTCCAGAAAACATTCCAATTTCTGATGATAAGACTAGTCAAAGTAATCCTTGTTTATGATAATTTAATCGAATTACAATAAACGCAGTTTCCAAAATTTTACTACAATAAATGATAAAGTATTGTTCTCTCATGATAGTATAGCGTCAATTACATATAACAAATCGTGAGAGAACGAGCACCCCGAATATTCGACAGGTATCGTAATATGCGACACTGTCACGTATTTGGATCCCCATACTATCGCATATTAGGAATTTCGCCACCTTATACAAAGAATCAAGCACTTGCTAACAACGTTCGTTGGAAAATGAGCCTAATGTCAATAATTATAGGTAATACCGTCACAAATAATAGCAATACAAGAGTGCAGTAATATATACTCAGCTTTAAGCTGAAATATTGTCTTAACATCGACGTCGCAAAAACCCCAAACACAAGAAATTTTGTATCAGCCTCTACGTACTGTGTCCGGCTCAACTATGGCGTCCTACTCGCTGTGTCGTCGTCTGGTACGCAATAGACGTGTTTAAGAAACTCTCCACCAGAGTGCAACCCCTAACACGAGCACAGTTTGGATGCCTCATATTAGGGAACTATCGCATAATAGGCACCTTTCCTCTACAAGGATGTATCATAAATTCATAATTATTGTTTCACATCATTCGGTTCATTTTTAAAGGTGTTTTCTCTTCATTCGCACAGTTACTCTCGTCCCAGCGACTACACTCATTCGAAATACTGCCACTATTTAACTGTATAGAAGTGCGAAAGTTTTGCACGGGTCCCCCGTGTTTTGTTTTGATAAATGTATTCACCTACTGCCACTGGTAGAGTCTGCACAGGATACGGTGGCTGATGTGCAGTGACCACTTTTCGTCCAGAGCGATGGGCGAGTTCAAACGTTTGTTTGGGAGGGGAGGCCGACAGTCTGGCACCTTTCAGCAGGTTGCCGATGGCAGAATCGAGGCGCATGCCCATCCGTTTTTCTCAAACGATTTTACAGAAACTATTCGGTGAAAAGTTTTCCTTTTTGTGTTAGTTACAACTTTATGTGCCATTTAGTTAATGGTAATAGTCATTGTGATATTTTCTTGGATGTAAGATACTACACGAAATTCGAAAATTTTGCAATGAAAAATAGGACTCGCATTGATTTTGCGTTTGGTGTATATTACATAATATGTTGCTGTGTACGATATTTAGCTAACATAGTGAATTTTTCTTAAGACCTGGCCAGATGTTTCTATCAGTCACCAGTCTCGAGAAAATTGATATAGTACACTCATTTGCGATCAGGTGAGCCAGCGATACAGCCGGAGCGAAATATCGACAACATTCATCATATTTTATAAACCGTTTGATGTATCTATACCTGGTGAAACGAGAAATGCTATGGGTTTTGGAACAAAAGTTAAGACATTTCAAGTCTATTTTTGTACTGAGAATGCGCTTTTTCATAAACAACTGACCTTACTCTTCCTGAGTTTCTCATTTAATAGACTTAATAAACCGCTGTTTCAGAATTCCCTCCAATCGCGTGTGCGCAACATGTTAGCGAGGTGACACTGTGTTTTGGCAAAGGGAGAAAATTTTAACGTGGCATGAAGAGAAATGTAGGTTTTGTTCAAGATTCTCCACCCGTGACGCTTCTCTGAACGTTATAAATGGTTAACAAGTCAGACGAAAACAAATCGCGGATTTTGTTACATTTAGAGCTGAATACTGACAAAAGCAGAAATGGCGGTTGATCTACAGGGTCTTACAAAAAGGTACGGCCAAACTTTCAGGAAACATTCCTCACACACAAATAAAGAAAATATGTTTTGTGCACATGTGTCCGGAAACGCTTAATTTCCATGTTAGAGCTCATTTTAGTTTCGTCAGTATGTACTGTACTTCCTCGATTCACCGTCAGTTGGCCCAATTGAAGGAAGGTAATGTTGACTTCGGTGCTTATGTTCACATGCGACTCATTGCTCTACAGTACTAGCATCAAGCACATCAGTACGTAGCAGCAACAGGTTAGTGTTCATCACGAACGTGGTTTGCAGTCAGTGCAATGTTTACAAATGCGGAGTTGGCAGATGCCCATTTGATGTATGGATTAGCACGGGGCAATAGCCATGGCGCGGTACGTTTGTATCGGGACAGATTTCCAGAGCGAAGGTGTCCCGACAGGAAGACGTTCGAAGCAATTGATCGGCGTCTTAGCGAGCACGGAACATTCCAGCCTATGACTCGCGACTGGGGAAGACCTAGAACGACGAGGACACCTGCAATGGACGAGGCAATTCTTCGTGCAGTTGACGATAACCCTAATGTCAGCGTCAGAGAAGTTGCTGCTGTACAAGGTAACGTTGACCACGTCACTGTATGAAGAGTGCTACGGGAGAACCAGTTGTTTCCGTACCGTGTACAGCGTGTGCAGGCACTATCAGCAGCTGATAGGCCTCCACGGGTACACTTCTGCGAATGGCTCATCCAACAATGTGTCAATCCTCATTTCAGTGCAAATGTTCTCTTTACGGATGAGGCTTCATTCCAACGTGATCAAATTGTAAATTTTCACAATCAACATGTGTGGACTGACGAGAATCCGCACGCAATTGTGCAATCACGTCATCAACACAGATTTTCTATGAATGTTTGGGCAGGCATTGTTGGTGATGTCTCGATTGGGCCCCATGTTCTTCCCCCATGTTCTTCCACCTACGCTCAATGGAGCACGTTATAATGATTTCATACGGGATACTCTACCTGTGCTGCTAGAACATGGGCCTTTACAAGTACGACACAACATGTGGTTCATGCACGATGGAGCTCCTGCACATTTCAGTCAAAGTCTTCGTATGCTTCTCAACAACAGATTCGGAGACCGCTGGATTGGTAGAGGCGGACCAATTCCATGGCCTCCACGCTCTCCTGACCTCAACCCTCTTGACATTCATTTATGGGGGCATTTGAAAGCTCTTGTCTACGCAACCCCGGTACCAAATCTAGAGACTCTTCGTGCTCGTATTGTGGACGGCTGCGATACAATACGCCATTCTCCAGGGCCGCATCGGCGCATCAGGGATCGCATGCGACGGAGGGTGGATGCATGTATCCTCGCTAACGGAGGACATTTTGAACATTTCCTGTAACAAAGTGTTTGAAGTCACGCTGGTATGTTCTGTTGCTGTGTGTTTCCATTCCATGATTAATGTGATTTGAACAGAAGTAATAAAATGAGCTCTAACATGGAAAGTGTTTCCAGACACATGTCCACATAACATATTTTCTTTCTTTGTGTGTGAGGAATGTTTCCTGAAAGTTTGGCCTACATATTGATAATCACCATGCAAGGGTGGGTGTGGACGGGCTTCACTTAATATTTACAAAAAATGTGAGTGTAGGATTAAGAACGGCACTTCCCTTCCAGCGCTCGGCATTTCCGCTATAGCGACTGCCTGCAACCCCCACCACTGTGGCTCTCCCCGTGTGTGCCCTGCCGTTTGCTCATCTACGGTTGGTTGGTTGGGGGAAGGGACCAAACAGCGAGGTTATCGGTCTCATAGGAGTAGGGAAGGATGGGGAAGGAAGTCGGCCGTGCCCTTCCAAAGGAACCATCCCGGCATTTGCCTGGAGCGATTTAGGGAAATCACGGAAAACCTAAATCAGGATGGCCGGACGCGGGATTGAACCGTCGTCCTTCCGAATGCGAGTCCAGTGTGCTGACCGCTGCGCCACCTCGCTCGGTGCTCATCTACGCGCCACGTTATTCTGCGTGCACTCTATCGAGGGTTGCTAGTATGCGTTAGGCTAGATTACATCCCGATATGCAGACAGTTGACTGACTATAACTGTGTCGTCAGCAGCAGCGGCGCGCTCGCGGGCACTCGCCGCTGGTCCCCGCGCAGAGGGTCTCCGGCGCTGGGGCCGTCCATCGCGTCGGTGGCCGGGCAGCTGCTGGAGGACACGAGGACGCCGCCGCTGGTGCAGCAGCTCAGGGCGCAGGCCGAACTCCAGCACGGCCAGGGCCAGGCGGGCGGGCAGGGCGAGGCGGTGCCCGTGCTGCTGGAGGAGCACGAGCTGGCCGACGAGCGCCGCGTCCAGCAGCTGCTGGACAGGACCCGCGGCGGCGGCGGCAGCACCGCGCGCCCCCAACCAGGTACGTAGGCGGCCCGCGTCGCGGGAGACTTGGAAATACTGTCTAAATGACTGGATGGAACAGATCTAGGTTGTTGTTGTTGTCTTCAGTCCTGAGACTGGTTTGATGCAGCTCTCCATGCTACTCTATCTTGTGCAAGCTCCTTCAACTCCCAGTACCTACTCAGCCTACATCCTTCTGAATCTGTTTACTGTATTCATCTCTTGGTCTCCCTCTACGATTTTTACCCTCCACGCTGCCCTCTAGTACTAAATTGGTGATCACTTGATGCCTCAGAACATGTCCTATCAACCGGTCCCTTCTTCTTGTCAAGTTGTGCCACAAACTCCTCTTCTCCCCAATTCTGTTCAATACCTCCTCATTAGTTACGTGATCTACCCATCTAATCTTCAGCATTCTTCTGTAGCACCACTTTTCGAAAGCTTCTATTCTCTTCTTGTCTAAACTATTTATAGTCATGTTTCACTTCCATACATGGCTACACTCCATACAAATACTTTCAGAAACGACTTTCTGACACTTAAATCTGTACTCGAGGTTAACAAATTTCTCTTCTTCAGAAACGCTTTCCTTGCCATTGCCAGTCTACATTTTATATCCTCTCTACTTCGACCATCATCAGTTATTTTCCTCCCCAAATAGCAAATCTCGTTTACTACTTTAAGTGTCTCATTTCCTAGTCTAATTCCCTCAGCATCACCCGACCTAATTCGACTACATTCCATTATCCTCGTATTGCTTTTGTTGATGTTCATCTTATATCCTCCTTTCAAGACACTGTCCATTCCGTTCAACTGCTCCTCCAACTCCTTTGCTGTCTCTGACAGAATTACAATGTCATCGGCGAACTTCAAAGTTTTTATTTCTTCTCCATGGATTTTAATACCTACTCCGAATTTTTCTTTTGTTTCCTTTACTGCTTGCTCAATATACAGATTGATTAATATCGGGGAGAGGCTACAACCCTGTCTCACTCCCTTCACAACCATTGCTTCCCTTTCAGGTCCGTCGACTCTTATAACTGCCATCTGGTTTCTGTACAAATTGTAAATAGCCTTTCGCTCCCTGTATTTTACCCCTGCCACCTTTAGAATTTGAAAGAGAGTGTTCCAGTCAACATTGTCAAAAGCTTTCTCCAAGTCTACAAATGCTAGAAATGTAGGTTTGCCTTTCCTTAATCTATTTTCTAAGATAAGTCGTATGGTCAGTATTGCCTCACGTGTTCCAACATTTCTGCGGAATCCAAACTGATCTTCGCCGAGGTCGGCTTCTACCAGTTTTTCCATTCGTCTGTAAGAATTCGCGTTAGTATTTTGCAGCCGTGACTTATTAAACTGATAGTTCGGTAATTTTTACATGTGTCCACACCTGTTTTCTTTGGGATTGGAATTATTACATTCTTCTTGAAGTCTGAGGTGGGGCGTTGAATTAGTAATGCAACAGATTTCTTTCTGGCGAAATTCCGGATAAAAAAACTCGGAATTTCTTGTGGGACATCGTGGAATATTCCCGCTTCAACCCCTACAGCTTCACGAAGTTCCGATAGGTGGCGGTGCTATACGTAGCCTTCAAAATTGTGTCTGTGTTGGAGGTGTGTCCCAGACAGAGATACGTCAGTGAGTTTCTTTTGGTGGAAAACCAGAACATTGCAAATGTCCTGAGGCGCCTACAGAACGTCAACAGACCTGGTAGTGAACAAAAGCACGATGAATCATTGGCGGAGGCGCCTATCGTCATTGCAGCGAGGTCGTGTAAACGTGTATGATCCCCCGCGTGCCGTCCGGCGGCACATAGTATGACTCCTGCAATGTAGGAACGTGCTGACACTCTCATTCGAGGTGATCGACAGATCACAGTCAAAGACCTCATTCTTCAACTGGATGTCTCGTTGATAGTGCTGACACTTCGGTTCATCAGCTGGGGTACTCAAAAGTGTGTGCCTGCTCGGTTCGTCACTGCCTAACACAGGACATCCATCTGTTTGGTTCAATGAAGGATGCACTCCACTCGAAGCAATACATGAATGATGAGCACGTTACTCAGCAAGACTTTGACGTAGACCAATAGATGGAATTTCTTCGTGCATGTGTTGATGTCGCACACCCTCCTACCTCCTCTGTGATTAAAGCAAAGAGAGACAAGAGGGCTGAAAAAGCGTAAATATCATTTGCTTCTCGGGATCACGTTCATATTTCGTAAAATGGTTTTGAATCTTCCCTACTGGTTCCACCCCATTTACCAGAGCAAAAATTGCGGTTGAACTACATTCCAGAGCGTCAGCAGTTGGAATGACTTTCAAGAACGCCGTTTTATTTCACGCCGCACTGCAAACTGTCGTTTTGGGCCGCGAAATGTATGAGAATCAATGACCCAAGGGGAGAGATAGTTCCATTGACACTCATTATGCCAGTCGCTAAGGCCTTTTCATGTCGATTCTGAGCAGTGATGCATCCGAAATGCTTTCGTTGGCTACCTGCAAGAAAATCATTTCAATGCTAGACGTTGTAGTTCCGACCTCCATAACAGAAGCATGAGGGAAGGGGTTAGATGTGAAGCTGGATAGAACTGTGCTGCAGTTTGGTGTTAATCTGACATCAGTAACCCACATTACACCTCACACGAGTTGGACGCTTTTTCTCATACGTGCCGACACATTGATGTTTAAAGTGTGGGCGAACTGAGGGTGACCTTGGCAGGGCGTCACTCTGTTGCAGCATTACAGAGGAAGATTTTTGGCACCTTTGAGCCAAATTTCGAACTTCTGCGTCGTAAGAGGAGAAACTATGCGGTTTCAAAAAAGTTACCTTTTAATTCTTATGCACAATGTAGTTATCTTCACGATCCGTTTCCTGAAGTTGTCGACGGCGCTGGACGAAAGTAGCTCGCTTTATTTTTGAAGATAAATCCAACGTTGCGAACCACTACATTCTAGGTCTTAATGTCAATATATGTGCCCTACCATCCATGTTTATTTTCCCCAAGAACAAAAAAATGAACCTCATGAGAGCAAATACTCCTGTTTCATCGATCCAGATACGAGGGAAGTTCAAAAAGTAATGTAATACCCCCCCCCCCTTTTTTTTAAGCAGGTTGGTTTTATCCAGATTCCAATACATCATATTAATTATTCCCCACTCTTTTGGCTGCAAAACACTATTTTTCAACTCAACCTCTCTTCGATACGTTCGACACGATGGCCTTAACTCCAGCTTACTGGAAGGGCCTGTATGCCTGCATTTTTCTTTCCCATCGAGAAAATGAAAAACAAAAATTGCATGAATATTACATTCTTCTGTCAAATATCGATTACACCAAGATATTGTAATGCTGCGTTAAGACTTTTGTTCAAAATTATGTGCATGGATATGTATATACAAGGATGTACCATAAATTCATAATTATTGTTTCACATCATTCGGTTCATTTTTAAAGATGTTTTCATTCGCAGAGTTACCCTTATCCCAGCGACTACACTCATTCCAAATACTGTCACTATTTAAATGTATAAAAGTGCGAACTGCAGCACAGTTCTATCCAGCTTCACATCTCACCCCTTCCCTCATGCTTCTGTGATGCAGGTCGGAACTACAACGTCTAGCATTGAAATGATTTTCTTGCAGGTAGCCAAACAACATTTCGGATGCATCACTGCTCAGAATCAACATGAAAAGGCCTTAGCGACTGGCATAATGAGTGTCAATGGAAGTATCTCTCCCCTTGGGTCATTGATTCTCATACATTTCGCGGCCGAAAACGACAGTTTCCAGTGCGACGTAAAATAAAACGGCGTTCTTGAAAGTCATTCCAACTGCTGACACTCTGGAATGTAGTTCAACCGCAATTTTTGCTCTGGTAAATGGGGTGGAACCAGTAGGGAAGATTCAAAACCATTTTACGAAATATGAACGTGATCCCGAGCAGCAAATGATATTTACGCTTTTTCGGCCCTCTTGTCTCTCTTTGCTTTAATCACAGAGGAGGTAGGAGGGCGTGCGACATCAACACATGCACGAAGAAATTGGCAAAGTTTCCTTCCAGAACTCGACCATACTGGCAAGACCCTTGGTGCTGTCGTTGCGTCTTTGTTGAGCACTTTAAAAATGTACCTGTACGGAGCTAAACGTTGGCAGACTGCTCTAGCCTATGGACAAGCATTTTCTTCGACACCATTCAGATTGTGCAAGCTCGCAAGTAGGCGTTAGAGCAACAGTTTAGTGCACTCAGCTGAAGGGTGCCCCCTTCACATACGTATCAAGCACGTGCTTTCCTCTGAGACCACGTGCATGTACACTTATATCGACTTTACATTGACTCTCTCACTGCCAACAACAGACTGCAAGTGTTCAATGGTGTCTTTGGCCTATTCAGTGTAGTTCTTTTTTAAATGCATTTACATATGTAACAAAAGCATTTACATATGCATTTTAACTGTTAGTATATAAATTTTACTTTATACCCCACACTCTACGAGTTGTATATTATTTAAGCTTTTAAGAAAAATGCCATAAAAAAATAAGAAATAAAATTACAGCTTTACACAGAGAAAATAAAAGCATTTACGTAAATAATTCCCTTTGCCACCAACGGGTGGCACTACTTGTTGTGTTTACAGCGCATTGGTATAAATATTAAGATAATTCGGAAGGAATTATTTAAATAGTTGACAAACAAAGGAAACAATTAATAAAATATTTTGGGCTACTATGCAGTGTTTCGGACAGATTTCACACTTAACCCAACGTTTCGTCCCCATCTGCAGAGGACATTTTCGAGGGGAATTGTAGCCCCTTTTGATATCGAATGCACATCCTGGCTGGCTATTGACTGCAGCAAAATTTAGTTTACATGTGCTCCAGTGCAGTGGCGTGATGTCACTTGATTTGAATACCCAGGTGCAATTGGCCGTTGTCGATTGCCGTCGTCCGCTATTGCTATTACTCCAGGGTGGAAGACTGGTCATCTTCTTCAGAATCAGAATCCAGAAGTCATTCAGTTTCACTTCCACCTCCCTCCCACCTTGTCGTCTCTGTACTGCCTTTCATGGTATCTTCTTGTGGCTGCCAGTACTTGAGTGCTATGAAAATGAATGTGGTGGTGGGATCCTGGCTGCAGAGTACGGTCCACAACAGCTGATCTGCCAATCTAACTCCTTCTCCAATTGCTCTCGTGTTCTTCTAGTCCTCTTTTTTTATCGTTATTTTTTTAGGATCCACTTACACATCCGCAGAACTGCAATATCTGTTTTTCCAACAGTCGGCGAGCATCTTTGGCCAATTTTTAGGTGATCTTGTACCTTCCAGGTGGATTTCTATATTACCGCCGTGTTCCGTTTTCTCAAGCTTTCTCTTGTGCTGTGATAACTTGCCCAATCAGACAGACAAAGAAGCTACGACCCCCTTAAAAATGTCCATTAATGGAGACGAAACGTTGGGTTTAAATGTGAAATCCATTCGACTACGGCATTATTAATTGTGGCACTTCCGCCTGTGAAAGTTTATATTTTACAATTGAACAAAAGAAGAACGTTATATTTTATATTAATGTTTTGAATTTGCGTGTCTTGAGTATGTGTTAATGTCTCGAATTTAATGTATTCTCCATGCAGTCCCTATTAAAGAAAAGTTGTATAACGATAGGAAATTTCAAACACTATAGCCGTTTTGTCTGTCACTGGTAAGGGACTGTAAGGCAGCGCCTCGTGTACTGAAAACTCGAGCCTCGAAATAGGCTGCTCGGAGTCAAAATGGCAGTCATATTGCCTTCCGAGCATCCGAGAGTCTTAGGGGTGACACTTGAGGAACTCGCCCAATACTGAGTGCTATATGTCAGTTTCGGAAAAAAAGAGTTTCGACACGGTCGGTGCTAACGACATCTTCAGGAATCTCGACCTGGGTACTGCTGAGTGGGAGCAACTCGTCGCCACCTCCAGAGGACCCTGCTACGACCACGACCACGACCGCGGCACCCGCCAAGAACAAGAAGAACGGTGCCGGCAGCGGCAGGCCGGGGACGGGGGCGGTGGCGGTGGCGGGGGCGGGAACCGGCGCGGCCGCGAGTACGACTGCAGCGCCACCCCCGCAGAAGCCCGCAGGCGGCAGGAAGCCGGCCCCTGGGGGCAGCCAGACTCCCCGGCCGCCGCCTTCCACGGCGGCCAACAACAAGTTCGTCCAGCAGTTTAGGCCGCTGCTGCACAGGTGAGCGCCTTTCTTACCTCGTCCGCTGTTGCTGCTTTTGTGCAAGATGAACCAGCTCGTCTCGGTTATAAATTACTAGTCCACTCGCAGTGCGGTACATGTTGTGGATTGGCAAACGAGCCAACCCACTATGAGAGGAAGCCGAAAGGCACGCGTTTTAGCTCACGCAGGCTGGCGTGAGCTCTGGAACAGGACAAGGAAGTTAGACTTTAGCAAAAAGGGACGTAGCTGTTGGAATACTTTAATCCGTAAATGGTGAACATCGCTCTTGACGGTACATGTTTTACAGCATCAGTAGTAACTGGTAATGGCGCTTTGCTAGGTCGTAGCAAATGACGTAGCTGAAGGCTATGCTATCGTCTCGGCAAATGAGAGCGTAATTTGTCAGTGAACCATCGCTAGCAAAGTCGGCTGTACAACTGGGGCGAGTGCTAGGAAGTCTCTCTAGACCTGCCGTGTGGCGGCGCTCGGTCTGCAATCACTGATAGTGGCGACACGCGGGTCCGACGTATACTAACGGACCGCGGCCGATTTAATGGCTACCACCTAGCAAGTGTGGTGTCTGGCGGTGACACCACAGTACACATATGGCGACACCGTATAATATGTCAATTGGGCTACCTCCACTAACCTTAAAAAGGGCGGGAAAATTTTGGAGAGAAAATCACTTGGGCTACCTCCACTAACCTAAGTCATCCAACGTAAGTCTTTATTTTGCATGCAGTGTTTATTTAAACAATTTGAGCTGTCATAGGCAATAGCTGCATCCAGTGTGTTCTTAATGATGTCTGGAGTCCAGCTGACCTCATACACAGTACCACCACCAGTGGGCGCTGTCGTCCCTCCTGTGACGTAATCCAAGATGGCGGTCAGAGGAATAAGGGCAGGAAAAGGATTTAATGTGTCTCCAGCTGCTGGAGAGAAAGCAGTGTACTTTACTTATTTCTTTCAGTGGTGTGGTGTGCGTACTGTAAGACCTTCGGTACACACACCATCAGATTATCTGACTTTTCGCTCTAACGAAGTAGGCGAGTGTCAGCAATATGTCTTGTGGTCTTATCGTGGCGTGTCTGTCTTCTGCTGTTAGGTCAGACGATAGAAATGCCACTTGCACACTTAGAGTAGCAGATTGACGGTGACCAACTTTAAACAGAACTTGATTAATTTTCACATACATTTATTAAAATAATAAAAAATATAGACATTACGTAACTTGATTCTGGATGCTGTTTACAACTGACAATCTGAAGTTCCTTTGGTCTTGGTACGTTAATCTTATTCTCACAAATCTCTGATACATTTCTCTTCATGGCTATGTACAGGAATATTATAATCTTATTAGGCGCAGACTGAAACTTGATTATAGACTAATGCAGACAAATGCAGACTAACTAATCGGAGGTCTGTACACTCGTTATAATACCTCGCGTGTTCAGGTATCACTGCGCGAGTGTGATCCGCGAGGAGAAAAGGTTCTTCGTTAGCAGCAATCTCACTGGCTGCGTTACATATTAATACGTGGATCGGCGGAAGCAGAATTTGGTCCGTCTCTAAGACAGCGCCATCTCGTGTTGCGGAGACGGACGAGCGCTGCGCCTGCGCTGTTGTGCTTAGCGGGGCGCGCTCTAGTGGGAAAGTTGTGTACGCGCTGACTACGCGGAACTATGTACACAACAAGTGGGAAGTTGGAAAAATTTATTTTGGGACGGATTTCATGTAGGTTATTTACGAGGGTTCGAAATTAAATGGTGGCAAATATTTATTCACAATCGATATAAAAGAGTTGCGTGTTTGCACCTGTTACTGTCCTTCAAAGTAGTCACCAGGTTGTGTAGAACCCGTTGTCAGCGATGTGGAAGGCGTACTATACCGTTAGCAGAGCCTGTTCTGTTGATGGTGCGAACGGAGCGGTCTTCAAGTTATGGTGATTCTCGTGTACGACTGTGATGGTGTTATTCTAACGCATTACGTTCTTCCACGGCAGACCGTCAATGTACAGTATTACTTTTCGTTTTTGGAGCATCGCCTCCGACCAGCTTTGCGAAAGAAGCGGAGTCACTTTGAGAGCAACCCATCCATCATTTTGCACGACAATGCACAGGTGCATACAGCACAAGTTGTGGCTACTGTGTTCGGTCGATGGGACTGGAAAGTACTGTATCACCCACCATACTCCGCGGTCTTAAGTCCTTATGACTTTGGTTTGATTCCGAAGATGAAGGAACCAGTTCCTGGCATTCGCTTTAGAACTGTTCCAGAGATTCAACAGGCAGTAGACCGCTCCATTCACACCATCAACATAACAGGCTCTGCTAACGGTATACTCCGCT
This sequence comes from Schistocerca nitens, assembly GCF_023898315.1. NCBI lineage: Eukaryota > Metazoa > Arthropoda > Insecta > Orthoptera > Acrididae > Schistocerca > Schistocerca nitens. Next base: position 142,455,520 of record NC_064623.1, on the reverse strand, counting down.
TTCTACGTCGCTGGCAACAGATTCTGCACAACGCTCGTGACTACTTTGAAGGACAGTAACAGGTGCAACCATGTAACTCTTTTGTATCGATTCTAAATAAATAGTTTAAATAGTTGCCACTATTTAAGTTCCAACCCTCGCATTATGCTGACCCAAACAATCGTCCTGAGGTGCTCGTGGTCACAATAAATAGGCTACAGGCCTGCAAACTGCTACCGAAATAATGCAGTGCACTGATGTTCAGACACCAAAACAACTCGTAAATTGTCAAAATAATGCATGTAAAATACTCTGCAAACACGCTCTCTAATTGTAAACTGTCGAAATAATGCATTTGCAGCCTACAGACATGTCCACAAAATAATGCAGTACACTCATGTACAGATAGTTTGTTACCCCGTCCGCTATTGCTGCTTTTCTGCAAGATGAACTAGCTCGGCTCAGTTATACGAGGGGCGTTCAGAAAGTAAGCTCCGATCGGTCGCGAAATGGAAACGACTATGAAAATCCGATAAAGCTTTGCACAGATGTGTTGGGTAGTGTCTCTAGTATAACCCCAGTTAGCATCACGTCGCTCTTCTCATTTCTGAGCTCGCAGTGAGTGCGTAAAGATGTCTAGAAAATAGTGTCTGCCGCCAAGTACGAGGGCCTGGTGAGAAATTTCGCCTGAAGCTATGCAGCTAACATTACATAACTGTCGTGCTGTTTCTTCTTCAAGACAATTCTCAGCCGCATTCTGCAGGGGCAATGAAGATGCTCCTGCATCGTTTTCAAATGGAAATGTGAGATTACCCACAATACAGTCCGCAATTGTCTCCCCCTGAGTTTCATCTCTGGTCACATGAACCGCTGTCTTTGAAGACAACATTTTGACACAGACAACGAGGCGTAGGCCAGCGTGGAGAATTGGCGGAAAGCACTGGCGGCTGCCTTCTATGATGAGGCTATTGAAAAGTTGGTACAACGCTATGACAAAAGTCTGTCAGAACGGCGACTACGTAGAGAAGTAGCTGAAAGGTGTAGCTAATTGTTACAAGTAAAACATTTCTGATGTTCACTGTGGTTTCAATTTGGCAATCAATCGGAGCTTACTTTCTGAACAGGCCTCGTAAATTACTAGTCCAGTCGTAGTGAGGTACACGTATAGTAACATCGTATAATAAGTTTCGTCCAAAGGTGTGATACTGAGACATTAAAAATTCTACATTACCGAGAAATACACTCCTGGAAATTGAAATAAGAACACCGTGAATTCATTGTCCCAGGAAGGGGAAACTTTATTGACACATTCCTGGGGTCAGATACATCACATGATCACACTGACAGAACCACAGGCACATAGACACAGGCAACAGAGCATGCACAATGTCGGCACTAATACAGTGTATATCCACCTTTCGCAGCAATGCAGGCTGCTATTCTCCCATGGAGACGATCGTAGAGATGCTGGATGTAGTCCTGTGGAACGGCTTGCCATGCCATTTCCACCTGGCGCCTCAGTTGGACCAGCGTTCGTGCTGGACGTGCAGACCGCGTGAGACGACGCTTCATCCAGTCCCAAACATGCTCAATGGGGGACAGATCCGGAGATCTTGCTGGCCAGGGTAGTTGACTTACACCTTCTAGAGCACGTTGGGTGGCACGGGATATATGCGGACGTGCATTGTCCTGTTGGAACAGCAAGTTCCCTTGCCGGTCTAGGAATGGTAGAACGATGGGTTCGATGACGGTTTGGATGTACCGTGCACTATTCAGTGTCCCCTCGACGATCACCAGTGGTGTACGGCCAGTGTAGGAGATCGCTCCCCACACCATGATGCCGGGTGTTGGCCCTGTGTGCCTCGGTCGTATGCAGTTCTGATTGTGGCGCTCACCTGCACGGCGCCAAACACGCATACGACCATCATTGGCACCAAGGCAGAAGCGACTCTCATCGCTGAAGACGACACGTCTCCATTCGTCCCTCCATTCACGCCTGTCGCGACACCACTGGAGGCGGGCTGCACGATGTTGGGGCGTGAGCGGAAGACGGCCTAACGGTGTGCGGGACCGTAGCCCAGCTTCATGGAGACGGTTGCGAATGGTCCTCGCCGATACCCCAGGAGCAAAAGTGTCCCTAATTTGCTGGGAAGTGGCGGTGCGGTCCCCTACGGCACTGCGTAGGATCCTACGGTCTTGGCGTGCATCCGTGCGTCGCTGCGGTCCGGTTCCAGGTCGACGGGCACGTGCACCTTCCGCCAACCACTGGCGACAACATCGATGTACTGTGGAGACCTCACGCCCCACGTGTTGAGCAATTCGGCGGTACGTCCACCCGGCCTCCCGCATGCCCACTATACGCCCTCGCTCAACGTCCGCCAACTGCACATACGGTTCACGTCTACGCTGTCGCGGCATGCTACCAGTGTTAAAGACTGCGATGGAGCTCCGTATGCCACGGCAAACTGGCTGACACTGACGGCGGCGGTGCACAAATGGTGCGCAGCTAGCGCCATTCGACGGCCAACACCACGGTTCCTGGTGTGTCCGCTGTGCCGTGCGTGTGATCGTTGCTTGTACAGCCCTCTCGCAGTGTCCGGAGCAACTATGGTGGGTCTGACACACCGGTGTCAATGTGTTCTTTTTTCCATTTCCAGGAGTGTATATTCCCATGATGCTGCATGGCAACATTGTGGCCACTCAAATTGGAGCCACACGTACAGCAACATCGACAGTCACTGTCGCCCGGTAATGTTTGAGTTGGTACATTTCCAGCTAGAAGGATTTACACAAGCCACACTACATTGAGATGACAAGGGTCTCGGGATGGCCACATGCAATTATACAGAAGGTGGTGGTATCGCGCACACAAGGTATAAAAGGGCGGTGTATTGACAGAGCTGTCATTTGTATTCAGAATTAACAGACTCTTAACGCGGAATCATGAAAGAAGGTTGTATACATGGAGGAACCCTGGAGATACTAGAAGGTTTCAGATAGATTGTGTAATGGTAAGACAGAGATTTAGGAACCAGACTTTAAATTGTAAGACATTTCCAGGGGCAGATGTGGACTCTGACCACAATCTATTGGTTATGAACTGTACATTAAAACTGAAGAAACTGCAAAAAGGTGGGAATTTAAGGAGATGGGACCTGGATACGTTGTAGGAACCAGAGGTTGTACAGAGTTTCAGGGAGCGCATAAGGGACCATTTGACAAGAAAAATGGGGAGGCGACAGAAATACAGTAGAAGAAGAATGGGTAGCTTTGAGGAATGACATAGTGAAGGCAGCGGAGGATCAAATAGGTAAAAAGACGAGGGCTAGTAGAAATCCTTGGGTAACAGAGGAGATACTGAATTTAATTTGTGAAACGAGAAAATACAAAAATGCAGCAAGTGAAGCAGGCAAAAAGGAATACAAACGTCTCAAAAATGAGATCGACAGGAAGTGCAAAGTGGCTAAGCAGGGATGGCTAGAGAACAAATGTAACGATGTAGAGGCTTATCTCATGAGGGGTAGGATAGATACTGCCAAAAGGAAAATTAAAGAGACCTTTGGAGATAAGAGAACGACTTGTATGAATATCAAGAGCTCAGATGGAAACCCAGTTCTAAGCAAAGAAGGGAAAGCAGAAAGGTGGAACGTGTAAATAGAGGGTCTATACTGGGGCGATGTTCTTGAAGACAATATTATGGAAATGGAAGAGGAGGTAGATGAAGATGAAATGGGAGATATGATACTGCGTGAAGAGTTTGACAGAGCACTGAAAGACCTGAGTCGAAACAAGGCCCCGGGAGTAGACAACATTCCATTAGACCTACTGACAGCCTTGGGAGAGCCAGTCCTGACAAAACTCTACCATCGGGTGAGCAAGATGTCTGAGACAGGCGAAATTCCCTCAGACTTCAAGAAGAATATAATAATTCCAATCCCAAAGAAAGCAGCTGTTGAGAGATGTGAAAATTACCGAACTATCAGTTTAATAAGTCACAGCTGCAAAATACTAACGCGAATTCTTTACAGACGAATGGAAAAACTGGTAGAAGCGGACCTCGGGGAAGATCAATTTGGATTCCGTAGAAATGTTGGAGCACGTGAGGCAATACTGATCGTACGACTTATCTTAGAGAATAGATTAAGGAAAGGCAAACCTATGTTTCTAGCATTTGTAGACTTACAGAAAGCTTTTGACAATGTTGACTGGAATACTCCCTTTCAAATTCTGAAGGTGGCAGGGGTAAAATACGGGGAGCGAAAGGCTATTTACAATTTGTACAGAAACCAGATGGCACTTATAAGAGTCGAGGGACATGATAGGGAAGCAGTGGTTGGGAAGGGAGTGAGACGGGGTTGTAGCCTCTCTCCGTTGCTATTCAATCTGTATATTGAGGAAGCAGTAAAGGAAACAAAAGAAAAATTCGGAGTAGGTATTAAAACCCATGGAGAAGAAATAAAAACTTTGAGGTTCACCGATGACATTGTAATTCTGTCAGAGACAGCAAAGGACTTGGAGGGGCAGTTTAGCGGAATGTACAGTGTCTTGAAAGGAGGGTATAAGATGAACATCAACAAAAGCAATACGAGGATAATGGAATGTAGTCGAATTAAGTCGTGTGATGCTGCGGGAATTAGATTAGGAAATGAGACACTTAAAGTAGTAAAGGAGTTTCGCTATTTGGGGAGCAAAATAACTGATGATGGTGGAAGTAGAGAGGATATAAAATGTAGACTGGCAATGGCAAGGAAAGCGTTTCTGAAGATGAGAAATTTGTTAACATCGAGTATAGATTTAAATGTCAGGAAGTCGTTTCTGAAAGTATTTGTATGGAGTGTAGCCATGTATGGAAGTGAAACATGGACGATAAATAGTTTAGACAAGAAGAGAATAGAAGCTTTCGAAATGAAAAATTCTGAAGATTAGATGGGTAGATCACATAACTAATGAGGAGGTATTGAATAGAATTGGGGAGGAGTTTGTGGCACAACTTGACTAGAAGAAGGGTTCGGTTGGTAGGACATGTTCTGAGACATCAAGGAATCACCAATTTCGTACTGGAGGGCAGCGCGGAGGGTAAAAATCTTAGAGGGAGACCAAGAGATGAATGCACTAAGCAGATTCAGAAGGATGTAGGCAGCAGTAGGTACTGGGAGATGAAGAAGCTTGCACAGGATAGAGTACCATGGAGAGCTGCATCAAAGCAGTCTCAGGACTGAAGACCACAATAACAACAACAAAGCGGAATGGTAGATAGAGCTAGAAGCGTGGGACATTCCATTTCGGAAATCGTTAGTGAATGCAATGTTCCGAGGTCGACAGTGTCAAGAGCACGCCGAAAATACCAGATTTCAGGGGTACTTCTCACCACACATAAGGATGTGGCTGACGGCCTTCAGTGAACGACCGAGAGCAGCGGAGTTTACATGGCATTGTAGGTGTTAACAGACAAGCAACACTGCGTGAAATAAGAACAGGAATCAATGTGAGCCGTACAGCGATGTTTGGCGGTCGGGCTATGGCAGCAGACTAACGACACGACATCGCGGGCGGCTCCTCTTCTTGGCTCTTGACCATGCAGCTTAGACCCTAGACTATGAGAAAACCGTGACATAGTCAGCTAAGTCCCGATTTCAGCTGGTAAGCACTGATGAGGGGGTTAGAGTGTGGTGCACCACCCATGAAGCCATGGACCCAAGTTGTCAACAATACACTGTACAAGCTGGTGGTGGATCCATAACGGTGTGGGCCGTGTTTACGTGGAGTGAACTGGGTCTTCCGGTCCAACGCAGCCGATCACTGACTGGAAACGGTTACGTTCGGCTACTTGAAGACCATCTGCAACCATTCATGAACTTCATGTTCCCAAAAATGGTGGAATTTTTATGAGTGACAGTGCTCCATGTCACTGGGTCACAATTTTTCGCCACATTCTGGATAATTCGAGCGAATGATTTTTCCGTCTACAAAGTCCGACACGAATCTCATCGAACATGGGACATAACTGACAAGTCAGTTGGTGCATAAAATCCTGCACAGGCAACACTTTCGCAATTATGAAAGGCTATACAGGAAACGTGGCTCAATATTTATGCAGTGGAAATCGAGCGACTTATAAGAGTCCAGGCTACGTCGAGTTGCTCTGTTTCACAGAGGAAGACCGCCCTGCAGTTCCTTCTCTAAATCCTCGCACAAACTAAAAAATCGCTGACATCGAAATAAGTGTCCAAGGAATAGAAAAGCAACTGGAATCACTCAACAGAGGAAAGTCCACTGGACCTGACCGGATACCAATTCGATTCTACACAGAGTACGCGAAAGAAGTTGCCCCCCTTCTAACAGCCGTGTACCGCAAGTCTCTAGAGGAACGGAAGGTTCTAAATGATTGGAAAAGAGCACAGGTAGTCCCAGTCTTCAAGAAGGGTCGTCGAACAGATGCGCAAAACTATAGACCTATATCTCTGACGTCGATCTGTTTTAGAATTTTAGAACATGTTTGTTGCTCGCGTATCATGTCGTTTCTGGAAACCCAGAATCTACTCTGTAGGAATCAACATGGATCCCGAAAACAGCGATCGTGTGAGACCCAACCCGCTTTATTTGTTCACGAGACCCAGAAAATATTAGATACAGGTTCCCAGGTATATGCTGTTTTCCTTGACTTCCGGAAGGTGTTCGATACGGTTCCGCACTGTCGCCTGATAAACAAAGTAAGAGCCTACGGAATATCAGACCAGCTGTGTGGCTGGATTGGAGAGTTTTTAGCATGTTGTTCTCAATGGAGAGACGTCTACAGACGTTAAAGTAACCTCTGGCGTGCCACAGGTGAGTGTTATGGGACCATTGCTTTTCACAAAATATATAAATGACCTAGTAGATAGTGTCGGAAGTTCCATGCGGCTTTTCGCGGATGATGCTGTAGTATACAGAGAAGTTGCAGCATTAGAAAATTGCAGCGAAATGCAGGAAGATCTGCAGCGGATAGGCACTTGGTGCAGGGAGTGGCAACTGACCCTTAACATAGACAAATGTAATGTATTGCGAATACACAGAAAGAAGGATCCTTTATTGTATGATTATATGATAGCGGAACAAACACTGGTAGCAGTTACTTCTGTAAAATATCTGGGAGTATGCGTGCGGAACGACTTGAAGTGGAATGATCATATAAAATTAATTGTTGGTAATGCGAGTACCAGGTTGAGATTCATTGGGAGAGTCCTTAGAAAATGTAGTCCATCAACAAAGGAGGTGGCCTACAAAACATTCGTTCGACCTATACTTGAGTATTGCTCATCAGTGTGGGATCCGTACCAGATAGGGTTGACGGAGGAGATAGAGAATATCCAAAGAAGAGCGGCGCGTTTCGTCACAGGGTTATTTGGTAAGCGTGATAGCGTTACGGAGATGTTTAGCAAACTCCAGTGGCAGACTCTGCAAGAGAGGCGCTCTGCATCGCGGTGTAGCTTGCTGTCCAGGTTTCGAGAGGGTTCGTTTCTGGATGAGGTATCGAATATATTGTTTCCCCCTACTTATACCTCCCGAGGAGATCACGAATGTAAAATTAGAGATTCCAGCGAGCACGGAGGCTTTCCGGCAGTCGTTCTTCCCGCGAACCATACGCGATTGGAACAGGAAAGGGAGGTAATGGCAGTGGCATGTAAAGTGCCCTCCGCCACACACCGTTGGGTGGCTTGCGGAGTATAAATGTAGATGTAGATGTAGATGTACGCCGGACAGAACGATGTCCGACTCGGTATTAGGAGGTATCCCACGACTTTTGTCTCCTCAGTGTGTCCCACTGATGTTGTCCGGGAACGTTGTGGCCACGCAAATCCCGACCATATGTAGAGGAACATTGATGACCACTGTTGCCTGGAAATGTTTCCGGCAATACATTCCTGGCTAGCAGTGCTTACACGGGTACACAACGGACGCGAAATGGACGAGAGAAAGGAAGTGGAAGTGAGGGCAGCTCTCCTGCATTTACTCTCCACAAGCAAAAGGTGGGGTTCGGATACACGGCTAGGCGACCGGGAAGTAAATGATAAGGGATGTAGACTGTACGGCTTCCTCCCTGACATACGGGAACATATCGACAGCGCCTACGGTACGATACATTTCTTAACTACTTAGAGACCTTATCCCATGCACTTAAACCGTGTGAGTGTGAGACAGACTTCTATATGCACACTTGTGGAAGAATGATCCCCAGGACACACTGTCTGGTCTCCTTCCCCGAAACAACCAACCAACCCAGGACACACTGCGGGCAATAAGCGAACAATGGACATGCACTACACTTCAAATGGTTCCAATGGTTATGAGCACAAGAACTTAGAACTACTTAAACCTAACTAACTTAAGGACATCACACACATCCATGCCCGAGGTTGGATTCGAACCTGCGACTGTAGTGGTCGCGCGGTTCCAGACTGAAGCGCCTAGAACCGCTCGGCCACACCGGCCGACGCACTACACTTAGACACATAAGTACATACGTACACAGCAATAAGAAACTGGGAAGAATGGGCAAAGTTAAATGTATTAACAGACAGTATTTCAAAACCAACACATAAAGAGTACCTGCGGACACAACGTAATAGAGATGCCTGTATGCAACGTGAAAACGATCTCGCGAAGGTGGACAGGGACACCCACATTGACTATGAAAACAGTGACACTGAAGAGAGATCGTAGTAGGAGGACGAGTATGATATTAACAGAAATATAACACATAGATTTATGAATCAGGCATAACGTGCCAAAATCCAGCGACAAATTGTACATATAAGTCAAATAATACACTCCTGGAAATTGAAATAAGAACACCGTGAATTCATTGTCCCAGGAAGGGGAAACTTTATTGACACATTCCTGGGGTCAGATACATCACATGATCACGCTGACAGAACCACAGGCACATAGACACAGGCAACAGAGCATGCACAATGTCGGCACTAGTACAGTGTATATCCACCTTTCGCAGCAATGCAGGCTGCTATTCTCCCATGGAGACGATCGTAGAGATGCTGGATGTAGTCCTGTGGAACGGCTTGCCATGCCATTTCCACCTGGCGCCTCAGTTGGACCAGCGTTCGTGCTGGACGTGCAGACCGCGTGAGACGACGCTTCATCCAGTCCCAAACATGCTCAATGGGGGACAGATCCGGAGATCTTGCTGGCCAGGGTAGTTGACTTACACCTTCTAGAGCACGTTGGGTGGCACGGGATACATGCGGACGTGCATTGTCCTGTTGGAACAGCAAGTTCCCTTGCCGGTTCAGGAATGGTAGAACGATGGGTTCGATGACGGTTTGGATGTACCGTGCACTATTCAGTGTCCCCTCGACGATCACCAGTGGTGTACGGCCAGTGTAGGAGATCGCTCCCCACACCATGATGCCGGGTGTTGGCCCTGTGTGCCTCGGTCGTATGCAGTCCTGATTGTGGCGCTCACCTGCACGGCGCCAAACACGCATACGACCATCATTGGCACCAAGGCAGAAGCGACTCTCATCGCTGAAGACGACACGTCCCCATTCGTCCCTCCATTCACGCCTGTCGCGACATCACTGGAGGCGGGCTGCACGATGTTGGGGCGTGAGCGGAAGACGGCCTAACGGTGTGCGGGACCGTAGCCCAGCTTCATGGAGACGGTTGCGAATGGTCCTCGCCGATACCCCAGGAGCAACAGTGTCCCTAATTTGCTGGGAAGTGGCGGTGCGGTCCCCTACGGCACTGCGTAGGATCCTACGGTCTTGGCGTGCATCCGTGCGTCGCTGCGGTCCGGTCCCAGGTCGACGGGCACGTGCACCTTCCGCCGACCACTGGCGACAACATCGATGTACTGTGGAGACCTCACGCCCCACGTGTTGAGCAATTCGGCGGTACGTCCACCCGGCCTCCCGCATGCCCATTATACGCCCTGGCTCAAAGTCCGTCAACTGCACATACGGTTCACGTCCACGCTGTCGCGGCATGCTACCAGTGTTAAAGACTGCGATGGAGCTCCGTATGCCACGGCAAACTGGCTGACACTGACGGCGGCGGTGCACAAATGCTGCGCAGCTAGCGCCATTCGACGGCCAACACCGCGGTTCCTGGTGTGTCCGCTGTGCCGTGCGTGTGATCATTGCTTGTACAGCCCTCTCGCAGTGTCCGGAGCAAGTATGGTGGGTCTCACACACCGGTGTCAATGTGTTCTTTTTTCCATTTCCAGGAGTGTAGTTAAGGATAGTTAACACTAGAGTGAATGTAGTCTAAGGTGACGGCAATCTGGTCAAGGAAGCAACCAGGGTTGTACATGGATGAATACCTAATGCTAAGGCATAGGGTTAGAAATACCATTTCTCTGCTACTAACTATAAAGTATTTTGTTGTGACTGGCAGTCGACGGCTTGAAGAAACCATTCCGAGGTATTCACCACCAGTAACAGTCGGAGATGGCACTAACACATCTCTCCTCTATCCTATCATCTTTTTATATTCTTCTTGAAGCAACAAATTTTTTTTCAGAATAAAAGCGGTCTTGGTTCCAAAATTATTTAACGTCAATAATGCGTTTAACCTTTCTGAGGCATGATAAGATTGTGTAAAAGTAGCTGGATATGTAATCCATCCGTCGTAAATCTATACAGAATGGAAAATGGACGTAAAAGTAAGTGGAGATGTAACCCATACGTGATAAAAAGATCCACTTTTCATTTTATGTGTTTCTGCGACAAATGGGTTACACATCCAATTACTTTTACGTTTGTTTCTCATTTTGTATAGATTTACGACGGATGGGTTACATATCCAGCTACTTTTACACAATATGATGGTGCCAGAAAGGGTGAAACGCGTCAATAATAACTTTGCGACCAAGACTGTTTTTATTCTGAAATAATTCAAAACCGGTTATTATGTAACCCTGCCACAAATAAATGAAAAAATTTTTACAACAAAATTTTATTTATATTTCAAGCTCAAATTATTTGTTATTTTAAAAAAGTACTTATACTGTGTCAAATGATACAGATAAAAACATAACAAACAACTACAAGAAAGATGGCAAACGAAAACTGTAACATATACGACTTATTTTAAAATACCATTTAACACATCTTTAAATTTGAAATAAATAGCTAAACAAATAAATCATTCAATAAGGAACAAGGTTAGCAAGAAAAGAGAAACCGTGCTTTCATGTTGTGTTCTTCTTTATGTGAGCATAAAACTCGCGAAACCTTAGCCTGTGAACTGATAGTGGGTACAATCGAATGCTGAGACACGCTTTTGAATACATCGTTTGAAAGCAAATCTTTCGAGAAGTGCTTAGACCAATACCGAAATGAATGAGTGGACACCAGTTACAATCAGGTCGGCGATCACCCTTCACGTTTTGGCTACTGCTGATTCTTTTTTGATGTACCTGGAGGTTCTAAGTAAACTGCATGTGTTCCGAGTACTGAAGCACGGGCTGCACACATCGTAGGACGCCGAAACATCATAGGTATGTTCATTAATCGGTGCGCTCGCGGAGTACGCTGAAAAAATAGTTGTTCTACTTTCTGCCACCAGATGAAAATACGGCTCTGTAAGCAGTCAGAATGTAAAATGTTTGCTTTTTTGAGATCGGTATGCTGTCTGCTGCTTAGCGATGCGTGTTGATCTCTTTTGTGCAGTGACTGTTGGTGTAAATCGTTAAGGAGGTTGAAGTATTCCGTAGGGAACACTATGGCTATTGAAGAGACCTTGCACTGATGCTACTGTTGTTTTGTCAGAACGGCAATAATAGCAACACTGCATTGCGGGGCTATTCCCGACGGCTATGAAGAGGCCCCATGTCAATAAATGGCCTAAAGAATATGACCAAGAAATCTGAAGAAACAGGTGAATTAAGTGGTGCAGCAGGGAGGGGGTGGCCCACTCCCATGGCGGTTGTTGATGAAATTGCTGTAGCATGTGCAGCACCTGCCTCAAATTTTTCAGCCAGTGGCCGAGCTGTGTCATGGGAATTGTCTCCCACCTGGTCAACAGTTAAAAAAATTTCGCGGCGCATATTACGCTACAAGATTCAGAATGTGCACCAAATGAAGACTGAAGACAGGCTGCAACGCCGTGACTTTCCTCTTCGTTTTTTTTTTTTTTTTTTGGCATGTAAGGAAACAGATGACATGTGTCCAGGCAATATTCTATGGACAGACGAGGTACTCTTTACTCCGCAAGATGCTGTGAAAGCACATAAATGGCGCATATAGGGTTCTTCTCCACCACATGTTGTGCAGGATCATCCACTGTAGTCAGCTTATGTGACTGTGTGGTGTTGCTTCACTAGCTCCTTCATCCTAGGTCTGTTTTTCTTCGAGAAGATGGCAACTCGTGGGTTTATTATGTGTACACCGACATCTGCACGTCATACAGAGCACATGATTTCAGCTTTGCAAGTAATTAACCATATCTACACCACGATTTTGATGCAAGATTGGGCAACACCACATGTCGTTTGCCAGGTGAAATATTAACTTTTAGAAAGCTTTGGTAATGACCACATCGTATCTAGGCAATTACAAGATGTGTGGATCCTGGTCGTATGTGAAAGATCGAGTCTATGATGGATGTATCCAGACACTGCCTTATCTGACCGATAGTATGCGACGACATATCAGTCTGACTACATTGGATATGCTGCAAGCAACTGTCGACCAGCTTTGTTACGGATGCACTATGGTGCTACAGAAGACTGCTGAAGATTAGATGGGTAGATCACATAACTAATGAGGAGGTATTGAATAGAATTGGGGAGGATTTTGTGGCACAACTTGACTGGATGAAGGGATCGGTTGGTAGGACATGTTCTGAGGCATCAGGAGATCACAAATTTAGCATTGGAGGGCAGTGTGGAGGGTAAAAATTGTAGAGGGACACCAAGAGATGAATACACTAAGCAGATTCAGAAGGATGTAGGTTGCAGTAAGTACTGGGAGATGAAGAAGCTTGCACAGGATAGAGTAGCATGGAGAGCTGCATCAAACCAGTCTCAGGACTGAAGACCACAACAACAACAACAACAACATGTTGCTGACTCGTGAGACCATACTGAATACATGTTGTAGCATAAGAATGTAGCATAATGAACGTGCTAGAACCACCACTATCTTGTGTTTGATGGTTTCTCCACATTCCTACACCCACACCACATTCTGACTGGTTACAGAGCCATATTTTCACATGCTGCATAAATGGGTCAAATGGCTCTGAGCACTATGGGACTTAACTGCTGAGGTCATCAGTCCCCTAGAACTTAGAACTACTGAAACCTAATTAACCTAAGGACATCACAAACAGCCATGCCCGAGGCAGGATTCGAACCTGCGACCGTAGCGGTCGCGCGGTTCCAGACTATAGCGCCTAGAACCGCTCGGCCACACCGGCCCGCTGGTGCATAAAGTGGAATATTTTTTTCAGCATACTCAATGAGCGCGCCAATTAACGAACAAACCTACGATATTTCAGCATCCTGCGCTGTATACAGCTTTCACTGCAGCACTCAGTTTCATTATAACTGCATTGTAAAGCATCTGCACTACCAGCAGCGCTACAGAATCAGCAGTATGCTCTCTTAAGCAACCCACTCACAGACCCACTTATCTGCTTATCTGCCACTCTCCTCGCAGACCCATCGGAGTATGGGTGGACACTCCTTGCCTCACTCTACCTGTCCGCACAGATGGAGTGTGAGATGGCAGGTACCAGTTGGGGCAAAGAGGTAGAGATCTGCCAGTCAAAGTGACCGACCCATATCACAGACAAGACCACGAGCCCATCATACACATGTGCGAAGGCCGGCCGGAGTGGCCGAGCGGTTCTAGGCGCATCAGTCTGCTACGGTCGCAGGTTCGAATCCTGCCTCGGGCATGGATGTGTGTGATGTCGTTAGGTTAGTTAGGTTTAAATAGTTCTTAGTTCTAGGTGACTGATGACCTCAGATGCTAGGTCCCATAGTGCTCAGAGCCATTTGAACCATTTGAACACACGTGCGAAAGGGTCGGAATGGTTTCCGAATGGGGGATGAGTCGGCCGAGTGGTCCGTCTGTGTATGGGGCCCTTAAGAAGAAAACTTTCCAGCACCGTGCATTAGCCGTGGCGCTGAACTCGCATGCTCTTTGACACTTTTCAGCAGGCCTGCCAATCCACCGAAGCTGGCAACTGCTGCCACCGCGACTTCGACGCCCAGACCTCAGAGCACCACCACCACCACCACCAGCAGGACCACGTCCACGAGCACTACTGTAGCGGCTGTGACGGCGACCAAGAAGCCGCCTAAAACGACCACCACGACCACGACTGTAGCCCCGCCAGCGAAGGCGAACCGAACTGCGGAGCTAGACGGAGTGCAGCTGTTGCCCGCACTGACACGGCAGCCGCCCTCCAAGACGAAGCCGGCCCCTGCCGCCCCCACCGCCGCCGCCTTCCGCCGCCGACCGGCCGCCAACACCACCACCACCTCGACCGTCACCACCACCACGACCACAGCGGCCCCACAGCCAAATAGTACGACTGCTCAGCAACCAGCCAAGGCCGCGACCAGCAAGGGCAAGACCACCACCACCACCACCACCACGACCCCTACTTCAGTCACAATTGTAGCCGCTAATGGGCCTGCAGAGGCTGCTGAAGACTCCACTGAGGTTAGTCAGTCTCATTTTCTCAGCATGGTGTGTGCATTGTTGTTAAATCTGATATTATGTTCTACACTACTGGCCATTAAAATTGCTACACCACGAAGATGACGTGCTACAGATGCTAAATTTAACCGACAGGAAGAAGATGCTGTGATATGTAAATGATTAGCTTTTCAGAGCATTCACACAAGGTTGGCGCCGGTGGCTACACCTACGACGTGCTGACATGAGGAAAGTTTCCAACCGATTTCTCAAACACAAACAGCAGTTGACCGGCGTTGCCTGGTGAAACGTTGTTGTGATGCCTCGTGTAAGGAGGAGAAATGCGTACCATCACGTTTCCGACTTTGATAAAGGTCGGATTTTAGCCGATCGCGATTGCGGTTTATCGTAAGGTGACATTGCTGCTCGCGTTGGTCGAGATCCAATGACTGTTAGCAGAATATGGAATCGGTGGGTTCAGGAAGGTAATACGGAACGCCGTGCTGGATCGAAACGGCCTCGTATCACTAGCAGTCGAGATGACAGGCATCTTATCCGCATGGCTGTAACGGATTGTGCAGCCACGTCTCGATCCATGAGTCAACAGATGGGGACGTTTGCAAGACAGCGATCATCTGCACGATCAGTTTGACGACGTTTGCAGCAGCATGGACTATCAGCTCGGAGACCATGGCTGCGGTTACCCTTGGCGCTGCATCACAGATAGGAGCGCCTGCGATGGTGTACTCAACAACGAACCTGGGTGCACGAATGGCTAAACGTCATTTTTTCGGATGAATCCAGGTTCTGTTTACAGCATCATGATGGTCGCATCCGTGTTTGGCGACATCGCGGTGACCGCACATTGGAAACGTGTATTCGTCATCGCCATACTGGCGTATCACCCAGCGTGATGGTATGGGGTGCCACTGGTTACACGTCTCGGTCACCTCTTGTTCGCATTGACGGCACTTTGAACAGTGGACGTTACATTTCAGATGTGTTACGACCCGTGGCTCTATACTTCATTCGATCCCTGCGATACCCTACAATACAGAAGGACAATGCACGACCGCATGTTGCAGGTCCTGTACGGGCCTTTCTGGATTCAGAAAATGTTCGACTGGCCAGCACATTCTCCAGATCTCTCATCAATTGAAAACGTCTGGTCAATGGTGGCCGAGCAACTGGCTTGTCACAATACGCCAGTCACTACTCTTGATGAGCTGTGGTATCGTGTTGAAGCTGCATGGGCAGCTATACCTGTACACGCCATCCAAGCTCTGTTTGACTCAATACCCAGGCGTATCAAGGCCGTTATTAAGGCCAGAGGTGGTTGGTCTGGGTACTGATTTTTCAGGATCTATGCACCGAAGTTGCATGAAAATGTAATCACATGTCAGTTCTAGTATAATATATTTGTCCAATGAATACCTGTTTATCATCTGCATTTCTTCTTGGTGTAGCAATTTTAATGGCCAGTAGTGTATGTACCAAACCAGGATGCACATCCAGGCCTTTGTCTATTGGATAGATTACTCCTACTGACTGAGTTATTCTTGCTTGCTTGCCTGACTGAGCGAGATGGTTCATTAAAAGACTGACTCTCATTTGCAATAACAGAAATTCAGATCCCATTTTCTGGTAATTTAGATTTAGATTTTCGCATTATTCCCCTGAATCACATAAGGCAAGTCCTGATACAGTTCCTTTGGAAGGACATACCCTATTTCCTTGCCTACCAGTCCCAATTACGACATTGTGCTTCATGACCTCGTCGTTGATAGGACAAAACCTAATTTTCCTTCCTTCCAGGCACACCTAATGTTGAGCCTCACAGTCTTCATTGCCAGTATCTCCTTCGTTGTTTCCAGACACCAAAGAATCACTGTTATGTTCCGATCTGAACTAGAATTCATGGTAGAAAAGGTACAGCCAAATTCCAGATGGGTGAATGGCACAAAATAATATGCATTGAAAACAATTTTGAAAACAGTTACATTTTTGGCTCAACTTTGAAATATGGAAAGGTCTTGGTCGCACAGTTCTTTGTTAGGCATTACTCGTTTCAAAATTTCATCATCAGACTGAAGATTTAAATCTATTGTAGTAAAAAAACTCATGGAAGTGAGCAAATATACTGAATATATTACAGTCGATGTGTTGACTTTCGTGCGCTTTTTACTAAAGTTGATTTAAATCCTCAGTCGGATGATAAAATTTAGAAACGTGTAATCCTTAATAGAGAATTGTGCGATCAAGGTTTTTGCATATTTCAAAGTTTTGCTAAATTTGAATGGTCTCTGACCTCTACCATAGATGTATTTCTCCATCACGTAATGGAGTTACATTTTTGTTTCTAAAGTCTTTTGATATCTTGCACCGATTCCACAAAGAAGAAATCTCCATAGAACGCATGAGCTGAACAATGCTTCTGCAGATGGAGGTAGGAAAGTTTGGTAAGTAATAGAATTGATGTGTGGAATATGACTGGCAAATTCAACTAAATTTGGTACTACCTGGGAAAAATACTTTGTTTGGTTGTTGGGTTGTAAGTGTACGTGTTAAATACCAACATCAACTCCACTTGGTGCTCATAGGGCTTACTATATACGAAAAAAAGTGGTGCGCGACTTGAAATAAGTCTAAGAGTAGAGGTGGGGAAGGGGGACCATTTCTAAAAATAATCGATAATGGTCCATATTTTGTTAAATTTTTGTTTCTTGGGTTTGGTCTTTAGCTGACTGATGAGCATTTGATCTCTAGGAATGGGGGTGATGGCTCGAAGGAATTCACACGAAGAATGATGTATAAAAGCACCAAATGCATACTGTTCGTTGACGATACGCTGTTTGGTGACAGCTTCAATGGTATTTTAGTCTAGGTTTATAGACAGGGTACCTGCCTCTTATAGGTACAAACGAAACGGGTCTGTGGGCAGCAATACAACAAGCGAACAGTTCTAATAAACAGAGGTCCAGCAACTAATGGTTTCTCCAATACGAAGTGTTACGACTGAGTTAATCAGATGACTGGTATACAGAAAACCTTTTAAAATGTCCGCAAACAAGATCTAACGGGTTGATGTTAGGGTACCTGAATGGCTACGGTATAGGCGAGCGATAACCATTCACTTGCTGTCGAAAGTCTGTGCTACCTATTTCCGAACGGCCTCATGAAAGTGCGGCGATGTACCTGCCTTCATGCATGTACCACATACACATCGTTTCACATAAAGAACAACATTCAAAATGTGACCTTACACACTAAAAGCGCTATAACATTTGCATGACTGCACTTGCGCATTTGTTGTATAGGGGGAACTATTGGACCTATGTTTATTGGGATTATTTGCTTGTTTCATTATCCGCTACTCGCTCGCTTCATTTTTGTAGCTGTAATAGCCAAACGCCCAAGAAGGCAATGCCGGGATCACAAAGCAAGCAAATAAAAAATGACGAAACTACTCTAATCACTGTTGCAGAACAACTGTTTATAAGAAATGGATTTGCATTGTGCGAATCCATCTCGCATCAATTACCACAGTTGTAAACGCTAGAACAGTGCATGTTCCTACAGACGTGCATGCGTGTCTGAAGACCATTACAATGTGAAGATACAGACACTGTATAAACGGCAACATGGGCGATGCTACGCTACTGTTGTGCAAGATAGAAGTGGAAAAGTGTGTGTGCAACACCTGTAAACGCGAAAATCGGAACAACAAAAAGCGGAGTAGAAAGGCAGCTGCAGCATCCAATCTGTTGTCGATGTTTCAACGATGTACTTACTAAATATTTAAATATATATTACGCTAAATGAAGATGTGTAAACGGCCGAAACGCGTATTGACTTAAATAATAGTACATAAATAAGTGGCTGGTTCCTGTATTTCTTAATTTACTTATCACTACTATTTATTAGATTAGCCTCACAAAACGCAGTCGGTTCTTATCCTCGCCATTCAGTCTCCTCCATCTTCCTCGGACGACGTAGTCCTCTCTAGCTAGTCCCACCTTACATATGTCCTTTCTGATCCCGTCAGTCCATCTCAGCCACGGTCCGCCCCCCCCCCCCCCCTTCCCCCTGCCCGATCTGCTGCCTTTGATGCTTTCTTCCACCACCTGCCTGCTGAGCTGACCTTACGTGCCCGTACCATCTAATCCGTTCTCTCTAATCACAGCCTCAATGTACAACGACTTGTACAACTGCAAGTTCGCGGTTTTTCCTTTTTCTCCACTCGTCTCTATCCTTCGTTGGGCCAAAAATCAGTCTCAGAACAGAATTCTCAAATTCCATGAGTTTTATTTCTATATTTTGTGTCAGAGTCCACGTCTCTGCTCCATACAGGACGACAGGCTGTCCTAGTCATTGTGGATCTTGACGGAAGCCGGGACTTAAGCAGCTTTCCCAGTGCAAACATTGACTGGATTCTTACTATTGTTTCTTGGTGTATCTCATTCCTTTCATCGAGTAATGCCCCAAGATATTTGCTTTTTATCCTCTCAAATTCATCATCTACATCTAAAGGTCTGTCATCGTTGTTTCTGCTCACAATGAGGTATTTCGTCCCACCCATTTCATCTTCCGGTCTGCTCTCGTTTCCTTTTCCACTAACACTCTTGCCAAATGAACCAGATCCTGCTCATTCTGTGCTATTAAAACTACATCGTCCGCATAGACCAGGGTGTTGATCCTTCTACCCAGCTGTATTCCTGTCTCCAGGCTCTTTCCTGAACCAGATTAAACAGAAGGAGGGAGACGCGGTGTCCCGATCACAATCCCGTCTTCACCTCGAATTTATCTGCCAACTTTCTATTCACTTTCGCGGTGTATGTCCTCTCTTATATACATGCCTGTGTTAGTTGTATTACACTGAAGCGCCAAAGAAACTGGCATAGGCATACGGATTCAAATACAGAGATATGTAAACAGGCGGAATACGGCGCTGCGGTCGGCAACGCCTATATAAGACTAGTGTCTGGCACAGTTGTTAGATAAGTTACTACTGCTACAATGACAGGTTATCAAGATTTAAGTGAGTTTGAACGTAGTGTTATAGTCGGCTCACGAGCGATGGGACACAGCATCGCCGAGGTAGCGATGAGGAGGGGATTTTTCCGTGCGACCTTTCACGATTGTACCGTGAATATTAGGAATCCGGTAAAAGATCAAATCTTCGACATCGCTGCAGCCGGAAAAAGATCCTGCAAGAACGGGTCTAACGACGATTGAAGAGAATCTTTCAACGACACAGAAGTTCATCCCTTCCGCAAATTGGTGCAGATTTCAATTCTGGGGCATCAACAAGTGTCAGCAAAACATAATCGATATGGGCTTTAGCAGCCGAAGGCCCACTCGTGTGCCTTTGAGACTGTACGATACAAACCTCCACGCCTCGCCTGGGCCCGTCAACACCGACCTTGGACTGTTGACTAGAAACATGTTGCCTGGTCGGACGACTCTCGTTTCAAATTGTATCGAGGGGATGCACGTGTACAGGTACGGGGATAACCTCATGAATCCATGGACCCTGTATGAGTCCCTGCAGTTGCGCTATCCTCCGTGGCTCAGATGGATAGAGCGTCTGCCATGTAAGCAGGAGATCTCGGGTTCGAGTCCCGGTCGGGGCACCCGTTTTCGGCTGTCCCCATCGAGGTATATCATCAACACCTGTCGGCAGCTGAGGGTTTCAATTAATTATCATTTAATTACTACTAAAAACAGTCTTGATCACGATTTATTTAACAAGGTGACCGGTTTCGACCACTACTGTGGTCATCTTCAGACCATTGAGTAGGAACCTCTTTCTGTTGGAGAATCACTACTCCTAGTGATTCTCCAACAGAAAGAGGTTCCTACTCAATGGTCTGAAGATGACCACAGTAGTGGTCGAAACCGGTCACCTTGTTAAATAAATCGTGATCAAGACTGTTTTTAGTAGTAATTATTTATAAGACATTGATCACTGCTGTTCCCATAATGCATTCAAAAGTAATTATCATTTATTCTAGAGAAGCTGCACAGTCATCGGTTGTATCTGTTCTTTCGAGAACAGTTACTATCTTCATATACCTATCTCCCTATTTCTTAATCAAAATTAATGACTCTGGCATCATTTTCGAAATTTCATTCACCACCAATGACGAAAAATACGCAATTAGTTTAAATTTATTGTTTCGTTAAAAAATTATTTTGAAGACTTTTTTATAAAATCAATGTAGAAGATGCCATCTACTGACAATCTGTTTACCTAACACGCACGACAGACGTTGCAGTCAGATTCTGTACGTAACCGTACACGGAATGTCGGTCATACATATCGATATCAAAAATTTAGAAGGCACCATCTATTGACACTCTACTTTTACTATTTCCTAGAACAGCGGCTGGAGTTGTTTATTTTCTCTAAACTAGCGTTGTGTATTGCGGGAATAAATGAATTACATCAGCATTCGTCATCACAGGTACTTCGTCATAGCGTTTACAACGTTAAGTTATGCTTCTGCCAATCTCAGTACCATTAATATATATCAAAATTCCTAAATACTGTTATTGTAATTACGATACTTTTTCAATTCCATAGAAATCAATGAACAAGATGTTTCGCAGTTCTGTTCAACGTGAATCTACATCCAAAAAAAGACGACTGTACAACAGTTACAGCACATGTCGTTTCCAGTTTGCTACCTAGAGAGGGAATGGTTTCGCTAAGTTCTCAATCTGTCTACCGTGAAGAAACAAACAAGGTTCAAGTGTAACCTGCCGAATCTCTAAATCCGTCCGGTTTACCGCCTCATCAATTGTTTTTAAAGAAAAATGCCATTATTATGTTAGTCTGAAGTCTTAACGCTAATATGGCGTTAATTAATGTTGTAACATTAATGGTAACTCACTTGGGCGAGTACATCGTCACTCTAGATTCATTGACTCCGCCGATAAAACTGTGCTCACACCTCGCACCAACCTCACAACTTCTGGCCCAACCATGCCTTTCCAAACGATAAGAAAACAATTCCCAACAAAAGTATCCTTCGCTATGACCATTAACAAAGAATAATGTCAATCGCTTCAAAGGACAAAGTTGTTTTTGCCAGAATCTGTTTTTCGCATGGACATTTAAAATCCCCTAAATTTCGGGAAGGGGGCAATGAGCTCCGAATCCACGTTCAATCACATCCCAGATGTGTTCGATCGGTTTCAGATCTTACGAGTTGTGGAGGGGGAGGGGCCCAGCACAGCAACTGGAAGTCGCCACTGTGTTTCTCGAACCACTCCATCACACTCCTGACCTTGTGACGTGGCGCATTATGCTGTTGAAAAATGGCACTGCCGTCGGGAAACACGGTCGCCACGAAAAGGTGTAGGCGATCTGCAACTGGTGTACGATATTCCTTGGCCGTCACGGTGTACTGCACAATTTCCGCTCGCCCACGTGAATGTTCCGCAGAGAATAATGGAGCCGCCGCCGACTTGTCTCCGTACCGCAGTACAGGGAGATTCGCGCCTTCCCATGGGCATGATGAAGAAGATACCGGGATCCATCAGACCGTGCAGCGCTCTGCCATTGCGCCATCGTCCAGTGGCGATGGTCACGTGTCCATTTCAGTCGTAGTTGTCGACGTCGTGATGTTAACATTGGCACATGCGTGGGTCGACGGCAGCAGAGGCGCATCGGTAGGGGCTTTCGGTGGAGACACATTTGAACTTCGCCCAGCATTAAAGTATGACGTCAGTTCCACTACACACTGTGCGGCTGGTCCCGGCGGAGGTTCGAGTCCTCCCTCGGGCATGGATGTGTCTGTTCGTCCTTAGGGTATTTAGGTTAAGTAGTGTGTAAGCTTAGAGACTGATTACCTTAGCAGTTAAGTCCCGTAAGACTTCACACACACACATATATATACACTGCTGGCCACCGTAAATGCAACACCCTGAAGGAAGCATCCGATTCAAGTGAATTTTACACCATGGGTTTGCAGCGATGAGATATGCAACTGATTAGAATTTCAGCGCAGACGCACATCACGCGCGCCTGTGGCGCCACCTCATAGCGCCATTTAAGGCTTGGCGATTTCGACGAGTGTACGTTCGGCACGTGTGTTTACCTTGTGGTTGTTTCACAAGACGATCAGTTATGCCTCGTAGACAACAGCGAACATCGTTTGATCAAGTATGCGAGTTCGACAGAGGAAGGATAGTGGCTTACCGAGATTGTGGATTATCATACAGAGAAATCGCTAGTCGTGTTGGACGAAACCAAACAACTGTAATGCGGATATGTGACCGTTGGATGCAGGAGGGTACGACGGACCGACGTGGTCGATCGCATTCACCTCGGTGCACCACTGCACGTGCTGATAGGCAAATTGTGCGCATGGCAGTGACGGATCGCTCAGTGACATCCCGAACCGTAGCACAGCACATTGCGTCTGTAACGCATCATCCAGTGTCTGCGCGTACCATTCGACGCCATTTACAGCAGAGTGGTCTGTCCGCAAGACGTCCATTGCTTCGTCTACCATTGACGCAGAACCACAGACGTCTCCGTCGCCAATGGTGTGATGACAGACGGATGTGGACGGCAGAATGGAATGACGTTGTCTTTACTGACGAGGCACGCTTCTGTCTGCAGCACCACGATGGTCGGATTCGAGTGTGGAGACACCGTGGAGAGAGGATGCTGGACAGCTGCACTATGCACCGCCACACTGATCTTGCACCGGGTATTATGGTATGGGGCGGTATTGGATATTACTCTCGCACGCCTCTAGTACGCATTGCCGGTACTTTAAATAGCCGGCGCTACATATCCGAGGTGCTGGAGCCAGTTGTCCTTCATTACCTTCAGGGCTCGGCCACAGCCATATTTCAACAGGATAATGCGCGACCACACGTGGCACGCATTGTCCAAAGGTTCTTCGTCAATAACCAGATTGAATTGCTTCCCTGGCCGGCTCGCTCTCCGATTCTTTCGCCGATAGAAAACATGTGGTCCATAGTTGCTCAACGAGTGACCCAGATTACATCCCCAGCTGCCATACCAGATGATCTTTGGCAACGTGTGGAAGCTGCTTGGGCTGCTGTACCCCAGGAACACATCCAACGTCTCTTTGACTCAATGCCGAGACGTGTGGCAGCGGTGATCTCCAACAATGGCGGCTACTCTGGCTACTGATTCTGGCAGGAACCACATGTCACAGACGTCTGTAAACGTAATCATTTGATACTTGGTCAACATGTTATCTACAAAATAAATCTTGTTGTTCTACCTCTTGTCTTTCTTGGTGTTGCATTTACGGTGGCCAGCAGTGTAGTTCCACTACAATTCGATGCCTGTTCTGTTTCAACACTCTGCCCAGTCTACAACGTACATCTGTAATGAGGGGCGGCCACCCAACCCACGATGTCTGGGCGTGGTTTCACCACAGCACTTATCCAACATTTGACATGTCGTGCTGTTGAAAGTGTTGTTAGTAAAACTCCTCTATTTAAACTAGACTGAACTGCATGTGACTGCTTTAGTCTTTAATAAAACTTTCATCTGACTGCGTATTTAACTGAACTGAACTTTATCTGACTGCATGAAAATATTGTTGGAAAATTAATACTCAAAATACACATCTCACTGCATGAAAATTTAGTGGTAAAAATAAATGAAAGTCACCAACCTGCATCTGACTGCGTCTGTGGACTTAGCTCGTGCACTCCTTCCCGTTTAGCCGATAATAAAACATATATTCAACTCAGCCGTAGTGCAATGGCATAAAATTGTCATTATAGATAACTTTACTCATTTTGACCCTGTTTGTTACTTAATAAAAATTCTGTCCTGATCTGAATAATTTGTCAACTGTGCAATGGCATATAGATTATTTTACTCTGATAAATGAAATTATTAGCTTTACTCATGGGAACTTTACTTTAATGTATCTTTTGGTTCAATGCAAGCACAGGATGCGGAGAACGACATAAGGTGTGAGATGAAACTCTAATTTTATCTAAAAAATATTTATTGTTCAAACATTTAAGGCACATGTGAAAAACTAAAAAAAACTTCTATAGCATGGATTTATGAGAAAGTTTCACAAAACGCTTATTGCATCAACAATGGGATTTCTATCTAGCTTTTAGCCATTATTTAACCAAAGAAAACCTATTTTATTAATTATTCTTTCTAGTTTAGCCAGGTATGCGCCGAGTTTCGCTCAATATATAGCTTATTATGTGCGTAGCGCCAATTCTTACTTTGATGCTGTCACGACCCGGCTGCCTCCTGCAGGCATCTAGCTCCGACTCGACACACGTCTGCTGTCTGTGTGCATCTCCTCACCACTACCCAAACTTTTACCGCGTGCACCCAGCTCTGACAGCTGTCAAAGATCTTACTACTCGAAGATGTACTACTCGTCCAAACTTGCGGTTGGGAACTACCGACATTTTTCACTGGCTCTATCCTGATCGAATCTCAGCACATACCTTTCACAGTTACCGAAATGCTGGTGCCGAGCCTCCGGGCCATCACAATCTGCCCTCGGTCACACTCAGACATATCGCACGCCTTCCCCGTTCTGAACACGGACAGCACTCCACCTGATACTGCATGCACCGCGCATGTGTCTGACTAGCAGTCATTCCTCGCCAGGTGACGCTGCTATCGCCTGGACGGAACTACATCGATAATAGGCCTGTGGTCATAATGTTCTGCCTTATCGGTGCATATGATAAAAAATACCTTTTAGTATCTCCAGGGTTCTTTCATGTATACAACTTTCATGATTCTTGAACCATGTGTTAGCTATGATTAAGTTATGCTCTGCGCAAAATTCTACAAGGCGGCTTCCTCTTTCATTTCTTAGCCCCAATCCATATTCACCTACTATGTTTCCTTCTCTCCCTTTTCCTACTCTCGAATTCCAGTCACCCATGACTATTAAATTTTCGTCTCCCTTCACTACCTGAATAATTTCTTTTATCTCACCATACATTTCATCAATTTCTTCATGTGCAGAGCTAGTTGGCATATAAACTTGTACTACTGTAGTAGCCGTGGGCTTCGTGTCTATCTTGGCCACAATAATGCGTTCACTATGCTGTTTGTAGTAGCTTACCCGTATGGAATGTAGTCGAATTAACTCGGGTGATGCTGAGGGGATTAGTTTAGGAAATGAGACGTGTAAAGTAGTAAAGGAGTTTTGGTATTTGGAGAGAAAAATAACTGATGATGGTCGAAGTAGAGAGGATATAAAATGTAGACTGGCAATGGCAAGGAAAGCGTTTCTGAAGAAGAGAAATATGTTAACATCGAGTTAGATTTAAGTGACAGGAAGTCGTTTTTGAAAGTATATGTATGGAGTGTAGCCATGTATGGAAGTGAAACATGGACGATAAATAGTTTAGACAAGAAGAGAATAGAAGCTTTCGAAATGTGGTGCTACAGAAGAATGCTGAAGATTAGATGGGTAGCTCACATAACTAATTAGGAGGTATTGAACAGAATTGGGGAGCAGTTCGTGGCACAACTTGACAAGAAGAAGGGATCGGTTGGTAGGACATGTTCTGAGGCATCAAGGGATCACCAATTTAGTACTGGAGGGCAGCGTGGAGGGTAAAAATCGTAGAGGGAGACCAAGAGATGAATACACTAAGCAGACTCAGAAGGATGTAGATTGCAGTAGGTACTGGGAGATGAAGCAGCTTGCACAGGATAGAGTAGCATGGAGAGGTGCATCAAATCAGTCTCTGGACTGCAGACCACAGCAACAACAATACGATAAAAAATAACACAACAGTAACTATCAATAATGCGGGCACAACTTTTATTACAGACGGCTCTGGAGGAGACGACGACGAAGCGACAGCGGCGCCCAGCGGCTCCCGGCGGCGGCAACAAGAAGCGCAAGAAGAACAAGAACAAGCGCCGCAAGAGGCCGACGGCGCAGCAGGAGCAGCAGCCGGCCGAGAGCAAGGTAGGCTGCGCCGCCATGTCTTCGTAGGTGTGCCGCGGAACAGTAGCTTATTCAATTTACTGGTCCAGCGCGCCTTGCGCAGCTCGGTAGCGAAGCTAAAGCCCGCTATTGTCTTTCCAGCCATCGACCATACCCAATACAGGGTGTTACAAAAAGGTACGGCCAAACTTTCAGGAAACATTCCTCACACACAAATAAAGAAAAGATGTTATGTGGACATGTGTCCGGAAACGCTTAATTTCCATGTTAGAGCTCATTTTAGTTTCCTCAGTATGTACTGTACTTCCTCGATTCACCGCCAGTTGGCCCAATTGAAGAAAGGTAATATTGACTTCGGTGCTTGTGTTCACATGCGACTCATTGCTCTACAGTACTAGCATCAAGCACATCAGTACGTAGCATCAACAAGTTAGTGTTCATCACGAACGTGGTTTTGCAGTCAGTGCAATGTTTGCAAATGCGGAGTTGGCAGATGCCCATTTGATGTATGGATTAGCACGGGGCAATAGCCGGGGCGCGGTACGTTTGTATCGAGACAGATTTCCAGAACGAAGGTGTCCCGACAGGAAGACGTTCGAAGCAATTGATCGGCGTCTTAGGGAGCACGGAACATTCCAGCCTATGACTCGCGACTGGGGAAGACCTAGAACGACGAGGACACCTGCAATGGACGAGGCAATTCTTCGTGCAGTTGACGATAACCCTAATGTCAGAGTCAGAGAAGTTGCTGCTGTACAAGGTAACGTTGACCACGTCACTGTATGGAGAGTGCTACTGGAGAACCAGTTGTTTCCGTACCATGTACAGCGTGTGCAGGCACTATCAGCAGCTGATTGGCCTCCACGGGTACACTTCTGCGAATGGTTCATCCGACAATGTGTCAATCCTCATTTGTGCAAATGTTCTCTTTACGGATGAGGCTTCATTCCGACGTGATCAAATTGTAAATTTTCACAATCAACATGTGTGGGCTGACGAGAATCCGCACGCAATTGTGCAATCACGTCATCTACACAGATTTTCTGTGAACGTTTGGGCAGGCATTGTTGGTGATGTCTTGATTGGGCCCCATGTTCTTCCACCTACGCTCAATGGAGCACGTTATAATGATTTCATACGGGATACTCTACCTGTGCTGCTAGAACATGTGCCTTTACAAGTACGACACAACATGTGGTTCATGCACGATGGAACTCCTGCACGTTTCAGTCAAAGTGTTCGTACGCTTCTCAACAACAGATTCGGTGACCGATGGATTGGTAGAGGCGGACCAATTCCATGGCCTCCACGCTCTCCTGACCTAAACCCTCTTGACTTTCATTTACGGGGCATTTGAAAGCTCTTGTCTACATAACCCCGGTACCAAATGTAGAGACTCTTCGTGCCCGTATTGTGGACGGCTGTGATACAATACGCCATTTTCCAGGGCTGCATCAGCGCATCAGGGATTCCATGCGACGGAGGGTGGATGCATGTATCCTCGCTAACGGAGGACATTTTGAACATTTCCTGTAACAAAGTGTTTGAAGTCACGCTGGTACGTTCTGTTGCTGTGTGTTTCCATTCCATGATTAATGTGATTTGAAGAGAAGTAATAAAATGAGCTCTAACATGGAAAGTAAGCGTTTCCGGACACATGTCCACATAACATACACTCCTGGAAATGGAAAAAAGAACACATTGACACCGGTGTGTCAGACCCACCATACTTGTTCCGGACACTGCGAGAGGGCTGTACAAGCAATGATCACACGCACGGCACAGCGGACACACCAGGAACCGCGGTGTTGGCCGTCGAATGGCGCTAGCTGCGCAGCATTTGTGCACCGCCGCCGTCAGTGTCAGCCAGTTTGCCGTGGCATACGGAGCTCCATCGCAGTCTTTAACACTGGTAGCATGCCGCGACAGCGTGGACGTGAACCGTATGTGCAGTTGACGGACTTTGAGCGAGGGCGTATAGTGGGCATGCGGGAGGCCGGGTGGACGTACCGCCGAATTGCTCAACAAGTGGGGCGTGAGGTCTCCACAGTACATCGATGTTGTCGCCAGTGGTCGGCGGAAGGTGCACGTGCCCGTCGACCTGGGACCGGACCGCAGCGACGCACGGATGCACGCCAAGACCGTAGGATCCTACGCAGTGCCGTAGGGGACCGCACCGCCACTTCCCAGCAAATTAGGGACACTGTTGCTCCTGGTGTATCGGCGAGGACCATTCGCAACCGTCTCCATGAAGCTGGGCTACGGTCCCGCACACCGTTAGGCCGTCTTCCGCTCACGCCCCAACATCGTGCAGCCCGCCTCCAGTGGTGTCGCGACAGGCGTGAATGGAGGGACGAATGGAGACGTGTCGTCTTCAGCGATGAGAGTCGCTTCTGCCTTGGTGCCAGTGATGGTCGTATGCGTGTTTGGCGCCGTGCAGGTGAGCGCCACAATCAGGACTGCATACGACCGAGGCACACAGGGCCAACACCCGGCATCATGGTGTGGGGAGCGATCTCCTACACTGGCCGTACACCACTGGTGATCGTCGAGGGGACACTGAATAGTGCACGGTACATCCAAACCGTCATCGAACCCATCGTTCTACCATTCCTAGACCGGCAAGGGAACTTGCTGTTCCAACAGGACAATGCACGTCCGCATGTATCCCGTGCCACCCAACGTGCTCTAGAAGGTGTAAGTCAACTACCCTGGCCAGCAAGATCTCCGGATCTGTCCCCCATTGAGCATGTTTGGGACTGGATGAAGCGTCGTCTCACGCGGTCTGCACGTCCAGCACGAACGCTGGTCCAACTGAGGTGCCAGGTGGAAATGGCATGGCAAGCCGTTCCACAGGACTACATCCAGCATCTCTACGATCGTCTCCATGGGACAATAGCAGCCTGCATTGCTGCGAAAGGTGGATATACACTGTACTAGTGCCGACATTGTGCATGCTCTGTTGCCTGTGTCTATGTGCCTGTGGTTCTGTCAGTGTGATCATGTGATGTATCTGACCCCAGGAATGTGTCAATAAAGTTTCCCCTTCCTGGGACAATGAATTCACGGTGTTCTTATTTCAATTTCCAGGAGTGTATTTTCTTTCTTTGTGTGTGAGGAATGTTTCCTGAAAGTTTGACCGCACCTTGTTGTAACACCCTGTATACGGGGGGCGTTCAATAAGTAATACAAAACTCTTCCTTTCTAGGCCAATATCGGTTGGAAAGACAATCTACATCTACATCTACATCCATACTCCGCAAGCCACCTGACTGCGTGTGGCGAAGGGTACATTGAGTACCTCTATCGGTTCTCCCTTCTATTCCAGTCTCGTATTGTTCGTGGAAAGAAGGATTGTCTGTATGCCTCTGTGTGGGCTCTGATCTCTCTGATTTTATCCTCATGGTCTCTTCGCGAGATGTACGTAGGAGGGTGCAATATACTGCTTGACTCCTCGGTGAAGGTATGTTCTCGAAACTTCAACAAAAGCCCGTACCGAGCTACTGAGCGTCTCGCCTGCAGAATCTTCCACTGGAGTTTATCTATCATCTCCGTAACGCTTTCGCGATTGCTAAATGATCCTGTAACGAAGCGCGCTGCTCTCCGTTGGATCTTCTCTATCTCTTCTATCAACCCTATCTGGTACGGATCCCACACTGCTGAGCAGTATTCAAGCAGTGGGCGAACGAGCGTACTGTAACCTACTTCCTTTGTTTTCGGAATGCATTTCCTTAGGATTCTTCCAATGAATCTCAATCTGGCATCTGCTTTACCGACGATCAACTTTATATGATCACTCCATTTTAAATCACTCTTAATGCCTACTCCCAGATAATTTATGGAATTAACTGCTTCCAGTTGCTGACCTGCTATATTGTAGCTAAATGATAAGGGATCTTTCTTTCTATGTATTCGCAGCACATTACACCTGTCTACATTGAGATTCAATTGCCGTTCCCTGCACCATGCGTCTATTCGCTGCAGATCCTCCTGCATTTCAGTACAATTTTCCATTGTTACAACCTCTCGATATACCACAGCATCTTCCGCAAAAAGCCTTAGTGAACTTCCGATGTCATCCACAAGGTCATTTATGTATATTTTGAATAGCAACGGTCCTACGACACTCCCCTGCGGCACACCTGAAATCACTCTTACTTCGGAAGACTTCTCTCCATTGAGAATGACATGCTGCGGCTTTTACTTATTTGAAATAAAATAACAGCTTCGTGAAAGGAAAATACAAATAAATTGTTTGATAGAAGGTAAAAAAGAAGAAGATAGACTAGATGGTAGATGTTAGAGCTGCCACCTTGGTGTTTTTGGGTGGGTACATTGGTGTTTGTCTTCAAGCCATTGAACCTCGAGACAACATGCACTGGTGTCCAAAATTAAAGCGACAAACTTCTACTTAACCACCCTGTGTCTAATTCACGAGATAATCATACAAGCTGTCATTAGATGTTGTTACGATCGTGTTCTGCACGGAAGATGGCATTCCGATCGACGGACAACCTTGCCAGCAATGACGTCAGGACGCCTGTGAAGCGGGGCAGTGTTTACAGGGTAGTCCCACAACCACGGTCACTGTGTACGCAGCCACACCCGGCGCAGTATGACACAGATAGGACGTCCACAGACTCTCTGCAGTGGAGGGCCGTAGGAAGAATGGAGCAGGTGAGCCGCAAACTGATGTGGCCGGATGGCTTAATGTGAATCGTTCTGTCCTTTCCAGGATGAGGTGACATTTTGTAGAGACCGAAACTGTATCCCGGAGACCAGGACAGGGCGGACGACGAGTGACATGAGAAAGAGAAGACCGTTATTTGGCCTTAAGGGCACATCGGTACCGCCTTAGTACTGCTCAGCAACGGGCATCTGACCTCGCATCATCCACTGGACGTGTTGTATCGAGGCAAACGGTGTGTAGAAGGCTTCGGCAAACTGTTCTTCATTGTTGGAGACCTGCTGTTTGTTTACCTCTGGCGTGTCTTCACAGCGAGGGAACATTAAGAGTGGAGTGGTGAACATGCCAGCCTTAAGTTCCAACTAGGGCCAATGTTCTTTTCACAGATGAGCCCCGATTTGGTCTGGACTCGCATCTGGAGGCGACGTGGAACACGATCTCGGACCCAAACATTGTGGAAAGAGACGGATATCGAGAACTATCCCTAAAGGTGTGGGAAGGGATTATATTGAGCACTCCAACAGCTCTTCATGAAATTGTACAGGTGAACGAGCAAGGTTTAACTGTTGTCAGGTACCGTGAGGAGATCTTGGGATCTCGTGCGCGGTTGTTGCGAGGTGCTGATGGCTCAGACTTCGTATCGATGGAAGATAATGCTCGACCTCATAGAGCACGGGAGGTTAACGTTTTTTTGGAAGTGGCAGGTATTGCACACATGGCGTGGGCTGCTCGCTCTGCCGATTTGAATCCCGTAGAGCACGTCTGGGATGCACTCGTAACACGGGTTGCATCAAGTCAGTATCAACCAACCACTGTCCAAGACTCGTGAGCAGCTCTGCAGAAAGAATGGGCGTCACTGCCTCAACATGAGATTGATGACATCACTCACAGCATGTCCCGTCGATGTTAGGCCTGTATTGGTGCCAGAGGTGGGCACAACCCATACTGAGCACAGTAACCAGTTATCAGAATGTGTGTGCAAATCGGTTAAGTTGGAAAGAAACTAAAACCGTTGTTCTCTACTGTTATGCGTGTTGCAGTTGATTGCGTTCCGTATTCTTTACATTGTTTCTACTTCACTATCTCCTGTTTGTACTGTTTTGTTCTAGGCGCTACAGTCTGGAACCGCGCGACCGCTAAGGTCGCAGGTTCGAATCCTGCCTCAGGCATGGATGTGTGTGATTTCCTTAGGTTAGTTAGGTTTAAGTAGTTCTAATTTCTAGGGGACTGAGGACCTCAGAAGTTAACTCCCATAATGCTCAGAGCCATTTTTTGTACTATTTTGTGACAAAATAAACGCAACCTTGCAAAATTTCCGTTTGTTACTTTAATTTTGGACACCAGTGTTCTTGATTATGTGTTAGTGCTAACTAACTTAGAACTAAGTTGTTGGTTATAATGTATGTAGAAATAAGGTTATGTATAGGTTCATAGTGCGTGGCAGGACGTTGTGGACAGACCAAGTAAATAAAAGTATTGTATCAATAAGATTTTAAACGTGGTATAAAATATTCTCGGACTTACGGCCGCAACGATGCTAGGTAGAACCTCGAGCTTTCGACAATCACCACCATCGCCTTCGTCAGGAGCAGCTGACTGTCGCGGTTGCTGCTGTGTTAGCCTTTCATACGCCATGCGAGGTTGACGTCGTACTGCCGTAGAGGCGCCAGCGTCGGCGCTGCCATCGCCACCACACCCGTAGCAACGCAAAAAATGCTGCGAACTTCTCTGTTTCTTCTTGGCGTTGAGAGCTCGTTTCCACGTACCACTAACGTGGAGAATACAGCAAGTGCCATAACCCGATTTCCCAGAAACTTCGCTCAGTGGAAGAGAGGTCAAAATAAACGAACAAGTGTCTCAGCTTATCTGTAGATAATTGACCTTTTCTGATAAGACGATGTCAAATTTTTCCACGTTATTTATATGCCTTTTCGGGCTCAGACCAACTGGTGGTATAGTGCGTAAGTCACGGCTTGTCACTAACGCGTCCCGTATTCGACACCCGATTATTACTTTTATTTTATTTTTTCATTTATCTACCAAAATCTGTGGAAGGTTTATTATCATTGTTAGGGGATGAAACTACGTTATATTAATTGTAAAATTACTACTGCATCTCACAATAAGTGTCAAACATTTATCATATTACATCCTTATATTAGTTTTTATAATTTTTGTTATGTTTATTCTTCAGGAAGATTTGGTGCATTCCCCTGGATGACACCGGCTATAGAAACATTCCAAACATAGAAACACCACGAGCATCTCAGAAAGGCAGGACTGTCAGAGTGACATTTCTTCGTATGCATCTCACTCGGGAAAAAAACAAAAAACAACGTTGTTAACATTGCTGACGGTTTCACGCGTTGGTAATAATTTCGCGGCAAACCACGCATAGCGGATCATTTTCCCTAAAATTGGCGCTTGCAGTTGATTATTATTGAAGATAGACTTCACCAATTTCACCGAAAACATGTAATATAATTTTTCTATTAATTTTTTAAATTCATTCACAGCACATACAATTAGTAAATGAATAAGGACAACGTTATTTCGAAAAAACGGTGGAAAACATTCCTGTAGTAATCTTCTACAGACATGTGTAGATAAATAAAAAAAAACATAAAAACAATAGTCGGGTTTCGAACGGCGCGCAAATGTGGGGATCCGCGAAGTTATCCAGTGTGCCACTGATTCGGTTGAACTATTATCCGCTGACATTTAACTGTCGGTTTCTCAGAAACTGCCGAATATCTGTGGATAAGCCGAGGCCCATGTCTGCTTCTTTTGATTCCTCTTCCGCTGAGCGAAGTTTCTTGGAAAATCGGGTTTTGGCACTTGCCCTGTTCTCCTCGCAAGACTATACCCGCTGTCCCAGCTGAAGTTATTCTCATGCATTTCAAATTCTATACCCTATAATAGGAGAATTCCAGCCTGCGACTAAAGTTTTTTCATCAGACACATTTTGTGTTTATTTATGAGTCTTTGCTCAGCAACTACTGACTTCTCAGGTTGCCGATTTTTAATCCACTGCTGATGTTCTGCCACAACGGTGGGAAGCGGTGCAGATGGACTGAGAGATCTAGTCCCTTTGCACTCACAGAGGATGCTGTAAATTCCAAAGACCCTGAGGCCGAGACTTCCTTAACTAGGTGCAACATCTCCTGCATCTTCTTAGTTGGTTGGAGAACAGGTCTTGTGGCTGGTGTTCCCAGGACTCTGCCTATTTTGCTGGATGTATCGCCGCAGAAATGAAGAAGCTCAATCCGTGTCTCTCTACGTGGTTGTTCAGTATTCTCAAATTTCGGTATCTTGGAGAGCGCCGAATTCATATCACGTGAACCGTACCCGCTCTCTCGGAACACCATGATTAATTTCGCAATCATAGCGTCCCTACAAGGAATCCCTTTACTGAGGCTCATCTGAAAGTTTTGTGTTAACATTTAGGACAGGAAAAATATTAGCTGCTAATGACTCATCATGTCCATCAGGAGGGAGACAGAAAATGAGTGTCTGGTACGTGCAGAAATCAATCTTCTGTGGGATAAATGTATTACAATTCACAAAACGGACATTGTCGACTTTCAAGTAATGTTCAAAACAAACCATTAACTTGCACCATGAACATCGAATGAAAAATGGCACGTCAAAGTGATCACAAGAATTTACAACATCGAAATTGCAGGTGAACTCCTTGGAGTTACAAACCGTGCAGGACGTTGGGGCTACGTGTTCACTCTTAAAGAATACATGTAGAATCATATTGGTGTAACGGGGTGATGCAAACTGATGGAGTGAGTTGACACGAAACCGAATGCGAAACAGTCCGTCGTGGAGCTTGTCGTGTAACTGTCTGTCCTTTAAGGCGTAACTACAGACACTTTTAGAGATATGAAAAAAACAGTGGTTCCAGGTGGTATGACTGCAATGTCGCACACTTTTTTTGGGAGGGATAGTTTGCTCTAAGTATGATTTTTATATGCAGACCAGGAATCAAGCAAAAGCATGTTATTTTGACTAGCTATTGGTCACAGCCAGTCCTCATAGCATAGTTGTATTTCTCTTGCGCTCAATTTCCCACTCTCGCCTGCTTTGACGATGATTTTCCCTACGGCCCTTACAAGATCACGCACAGTGGAAAGACTCCTAGAGGGCAAAGCACCTCCGACTTCTCGCAGCACAATAAATAATTTTCCAGCCAATTTTCCATCCAGATTAACAGTCGGCATAATTGTGTACGAAAGCGTTAAGGCATTGATATTATCAGATATCGATACAACTCTCCTGGTACCTCTAGTTTCCAGGGTTCCTTTCATACGCATTTCCGCTTCAAATCCGGACTGGTCGGAGGTGAAAACAAGTTCCATATTGAACGATGGGATGAGTTTGTCTATCTCATCTACAAATTTTCGGGCTGATTCCGCGGTTTGACGTGCACCGTCAAGTTGACTCTTTATTTGAAGTTTCGTTATCTTACGTTTTCCAGTTCCGTAACACCGTTTGAAGTTATGCAGCCATCCACTGCTTCCCTTGAAATCACTGTAATCTATGTCGCGCTCAGTTTGATGTGCATGACGTAATAGGTCACCATCCTGTAAATTGTATCGAATATCACTACCCTTTATACACGCAAACACCAGTTTTTGTAACAAGTACGCCTTGTCCTCCCTTGAATATCCGTAGCTTTTCTTCTGCACTACACCGTCATATTGCTTCGGAATAATTCTAAATCTGTTCGCAATTGTTTTTCTTCCATATACGTAATTGTGTTCAGTACCAGCTCCTTGGACAACGCTTGTCCTTTACAATGTTTCCCTGGAGACGGCATATGTGGCTCCCAGCGATTGTCCTTTACTGTGTTTCCCTGGAGACGGGAGCTATTGCACCCTGTCCGACAAGGATGATGGACTACATGGCTCGACAACTGTTTCAGTGTCACTTTCACTTCTGAAGCACATATCGCCATCGTTGTACTTCTCATGTACATTGTCCGGACAGTCGAACATATGCGACGCCACACATTCCACAGACTCATTTTTAAGAAACGCTTATAGTTCATCTACCACCTTTCCCTCAGTCTGCGAAATTTCTTGGTTCCTTTCTGACGAAATTTCAGCTTCGGCAATTGTTGTTGTAGATGTAATGTTTTCTTGGTTTGTTGTTGCCATTGTTCTGCTTTGTATCAACATCACTACCACTGTTGCACTGTTCTGACGTATTCGTCGACTAAGCACTTCAACCACACTCTGTAACCTCGCGCTATGCTCACCATTGGCTACCTCCAGTCCCGCCGCCTGTTGGCGTTAGCGCCGGCCGCGGTGGTCATGCGGTTCTAGGCGCTGCAGTCCGGAACTGCGGGACTGCTAAGGTCGCAGGTTGGAATCCTGCCTCGGGCATGGATGTGTGTGGTGTCCTTAGGTTAGTTAGGTTTAAGTAGTTCTAAGTTCTAGGGGACTGATGACCTAAGATGTTAAGTCCCATAGTGCTCAGAGCCATTTGAACCATTTTTTTGTTGGCGTTAGCAGCCAATATTGTGGTCGCATGGTAGACAATATGTGGGGCTTCGAACGCCGTAAACATCGTTGGCCTTCTTAGTCACGCACTCAAGGGATTCCTTGCTAGTCAAAAACAGTTGTAGCTCTGCATCTGTACGTATTTGAAAAGGCTCTCTTCTGGACTGAATGGTGGAGACTCGGCGCGCTTGAGCCATAAACCAGTGTGGATCGGTTTACGGTACACAGAGTGGCCGACGCGTCCATCCGACTTCCTACGTACCAAAACATCTTAAAATCGCAACTTTTCTTCTTTCTCTGTCCCGACCGTGAACCAATGTTTGGATGCAAGCTGTTCATGTGTTCAGCGAACTGCTCATGAGTTCTCTCTTAAAATGTGGTTTAATGAAATTGAATTATAACGAAAGTTTTCATCCAAAGTTCGGAAATACACTCAATCTCGAGTGATTTATTATTTTTTTTGTTTTAAAGACACTGCACAATCATACGAACAAAATCCTATACAGTGTCATTATTTTCAATTCAAGACCGTCTCGATTAATTTTTCACTCTCTGGAAAAGTGGGCAGTGCTGCTGCGGACACCCCAACGGCGTGGGGCCCGTAGCACGTGCCACATAGGCGAACCGTCGCAGATATGGAGCACGCTGATGGATCTTGTGAGTGCACGGTCGTGATCCACGCAACTTTTCCGTTCCTGAAGTTTTATCCAGACTTACACTGGACATCTTGAGAGGTGCTGCACCTTCTACTGAGTCGGCAAGACTCAACGGAACTAGGAGAACCTCTTAAGATTTCTTCTCCAGGATGTGAAACATGATCGTGGAGGTTCCACAACTGTGTTAATTACAACTGTGTTAATTATCTGTGAAAGTGTTGTCAGTAAAACTCCTCTATTTAAACTAGACTCAACTGCATGTGACTGCTTTAAAATGAAATTATTAGCTTTACTCATGGGAACTTTACTTTAATGTATCTTTTGGTTCAATGCAAGCACAGGATGCGGAGAACGACATAAGGTGTGAGATGAAACTCTAATTTTATCTAAAAAATATTTATTGTTCAAACTTTTAAGGCACATGTGAAAAAGTAAAAAAAAAAAATACTTCTATAGCATGGATTTGCGAGAAAGTTTCACAAAACGCTTATTGCATCAACAATGGGATTTCTATCTAGCTTTTAGACATTGAAACGTCCCCTTTGAACAATTTTACAGGACTGTGCTTAACCTGACACACAATATTTATAGCGCAACGCAATCTGACTTTCAAAATTCCCTACAAAAGAATGGCCCTGACTAACATTAAACTATACCTTTCACAAATCACTTACCTCACAAAAATCTTCGCTGCTCAAGCTACTGCAATACAGCGAGCGCCACTACTGCCAGCTAAATAAAAGATTCAAACTATGGAAGGCACTAACTACTGATAGGGATAGTTAGCAAATGAAAGATATTAATAGAGAACAAAGAATGTATTTACCTTGATATCATCATTTATAAATATAGCAGTTCATGACAAATTTCAAAACTCCGCCATCTCTCTCCCCACATCCACCACTGCTGGCGGCTCACCTCCAACTGCGCAACGCTACGCGCTGTTCACAGCCAGCTGCCTAACACTACAATGGCGAGTATTACAACAATGCAAAGCAGCCACAGACTGCACACAGCACAGCCAGTGATTTTCATACAGAGGTGGCGTTAACAATAAAAAAACCTAAACAGCCTACTTACATAGCCCCCATGCTTCCCACAAAAAATTTTACAAATTGGTTTGGGCAGTGGCCAATACAGATTTGAAAAAAAAATTTCATAATTACAATAACAAAGATTTCAAATGCACACACTTACTGATACAATGTTGGTCAAAAGCTAAAATTTTCTCACAGTCCATAAAGGCAGTCCTGATCATTCATCACAT
Source organism: Schistocerca nitens (assembly GCF_023898315.1). Taxonomy (NCBI): domain Eukaryota; kingdom Metazoa; phylum Arthropoda; class Insecta; order Orthoptera; family Acrididae; genus Schistocerca; species Schistocerca nitens. Next base: position 142,416,822 of record NC_064623.1, on the reverse strand, counting down.
TGCAGTGTTTTTCTCAAAGTCTGAGCAGTAAAAGATAATGCACACGGAAGTAGTAGATTTCCATGCAATCTTGAAGAAGTAGCGTTGTCCTTCCAACGGAAAGACAGTGCTGACTCTCGACATGCAGACAGGTCATGGGCCACAACAGAGCAAACCCACAGCGGAGTCAGTCGAAGTTTTGAAGAGTATTGGTGGGTAGGTCATCACAGAGCAGACCCACTGTAGTCCTGGTAGAGATTACGGTATTGGTGGGCCACCAGAGGTGCAGACCCACTGTAGTCCTTGTAGAAATAATGGTATTGGTGAGTCAGCAAAGACGCAGACCCACTGTAGTCCTTGTAGAGACGGCCAGCAGCCATCTGTTGCAAATGTGCAGGTGCACAATCACCATCGAAGAGTCTTGCGGACAATATAGCAAGTCCATAAACCACCACTTGTGCACTCACAAACTTTTTTAACTGTCCTTAGAACCAGCAATGCTGTTATCCAGTCCCTTGCTGAATTATTAACACACATGCAAACACTAACAGTCCCTACTTCTCATATATTGTCCAAATACTATGACCAACAGAAATGTGTGCAGTGAAATGGAACTTACAAGTTAATAATATGATGAACTGGTGTCAATTACAATTTTATAACATAAGAATACAATTACAAAGGTGCAAAATACATCATTAAAGACCATAACAATACAGATAACATTTGTAGTATAGGCTTTACAAAAGAATCGAAATAACATATACATCAGTGTTACAGGAATTATGACATAAGTAAATACATAAAAGATCAGAATAACTTTTGAAACATCAACTTTACACATAAGCATTAAAACAAAACAGAATAAATAATGTCTAAACATCTTTGAAAAGTAAATAACATAGTATTTGAAAAATTCTACAACATAAATCTTATTAGCTAAACACATAAAGACAGGAAAAACATAAATACACAAGGGAACACAAACACATAGTGGGATAACACAAGGAAAGGACAGGGTTTCTTTTACTGCAGTATTTTGCAAACAAAACTTTCTTTACTTCTCGGAGATCTCCCTTCGTTCCTCACTATTTACAAAAAGTCCTATCTATACCTGTTTTCTGTACTTTTTTTCATATTTCTCTCAAAATAATTATTTCTCATTGTACAATACTCATTTGACCCAAATCTTTTTCATATACCTTGTTAATGCATTGCTTCCAATTCATCATAGGTAGTTTCTTATATAGTATACCCCCTCTTAAGCTAACTTAAATCTACTGAGCTCAGATATATATACCAAGGGACGAGGCAATGCAGCATCACATAAAACAATTAATATAAACAGCAATGAAAAAAAAACGCAGATTTGCGAAGCAAGCAGCATTAAGAAATTAGCAAAGCAATTGTAATATTACAACTAATCTAAGGCAATGTGCAGCAAATAATAAAAATAAATCATTAGTAAAACTGGCTTAACAGAATAATACAAAGTCAAATTCAATAACACTATGCCTGGCAAACAGCAGCAACTTATACCTAAACATGACATAGCTCAAGCAAAAAAAATAGTACACTAAAGACAACAATGAATATAAGGGAAATGTATAATCACATCTTAATGTCTAAGTAATTAAAGTGGTGCACCACAAAAACTAATTCTACAAAAAATTACTCAGTAGTTGAAAAGAAAATTCCGTATGCCATTCCTGTGAAGGGAAATATCTTTTTATGCTCCTTCGTTTTTTTGAATAGATCATAAAATTATTTACTGGATCTGTAGGCATAAAATATTTATATTAGTACATCTATTAAATTTTATTTTAACCAATGCTGCAGTGCAGCTAGAAACTAGATATTAAACAAAATGAGTAAATAAATACATAAAGCAAGCCATATGGCATTTCTCTCAATTCTCGTAGATAGACACTTGTCCTAATCAGGTGTGCAGATGTAAGAATATTTCCAAGTTATTATTAGCGTATCGTATTTACGATGCTTTCTACAAAGGAACGTCAATAGCGAGGATAATGACCTCCCTTTTTTTTCTACCTGTACCGCTGGAAGGCTAATGGCTTTTTTTTTTCGGGCGGCTGTCGCCCAGGTGGGTGCCCGCGACGCATTACGTGCAGGTGGTCACTTAACTTTCGTACGGAAATATTTACGACAGCAGTTTGCGCTACAGTGGCAGTCTCATATAAAAATATTTCACAGGTCAAGAATTAGCGTTGCAAATCTGTAGAAACAAAATCCTATAAATATAAGTGTCCAAAAAAATATTCGTCAGCATTGTGATACATTCACGCATTTACACACATTTCACAATTCTAAAAGTACGATTCTCGGTTTCCAACATACGTCTTCACAAGGCAGAGTTCCTAACCGCTACTCATTACTCCTTACCTTATTACACATATACATATTCATCGACACTTCTACAATATTTCATCTTAACAAATGCATAGCATAATCAAATTCTTCATATAACATCAGCTTATTAATCATAAACATACCTCAACAGCATAGTACACATCGTCGTCGTAAAAATAACATCATAACATCTCAGTCAAATCTCAAAATCGTCGTAGCTTCCTCCAATAATTTCAAAACCTAGAAAAATTCTTTGCTCATTTCAGTAGTGTCATCTACCTCAAACGTACTTCAAAAATCATGATCTCATACCAAATACATCATTCAAAGCTCTCATAGTATCACAATGGTTCTGAAAAAATATGAACAGTTTACAAAGTACAAACAGCATACAATTTCGTAAGTGTGAAGTTATCCAACTGTGTAATTGCGTAAACATCTGTCACTGATGTAGTAAGAAAGAATGTTTGTTTCTCTGTCAAATAATCAGATAGCTGTGTAATTTATGTGTTGGAGAAATATGGTACCGATGTGTAAAGTTGTATAAGCAAATACCATATTAGCTAGGGCTCCTTGTGCTCGCCAAACACATGGTACACAAAGTAGGCGTGTACCCCCCTGAGGATAAATGTAATTATACCCTCAGGTGTTACAAATTACAGCAATGGAATGAAATGTATCACGGAAACCTTTCTTTGCAATTTAAAAATCTTTAAAAATAAATGTTTTAAGTACAAAATTAATCACTCAAATACGTGTCCTGTAGCGCTAAATGTGCGTCTTGCTGTAAGATAACCTCTGTGGAAGTCTCGTAGTTATCGTCCTCTGAAAGCTAAGTTCTGCAGAAGTCAATGTACACCTATTTTATTAATTATTCTTTCTAGTTTCCCCAGGTATGCGCCGAGTTTCGCTCAATATATAGCTTATTATGTGCGTAGCGCCAATTCTTACTTTGATGCTGTCACGACCCGGCTGCCTCCTGCAGGCATCTAGCTCCGACTCGACACACGTCTGCTGTCTCTGCGCATCTCCTCATCATTACTCAAACTTTTACCGCGTGCACCTAGCTCTGTTGTGTCAAAGATTTTACTACTCGAAGATGTACTACTCGTCCAACCTTGCGGTTGGGAACTATCGACATTTTTCACTGGCTCTGTCCTGATCGAATCTCAGCACATACCTTTCATCTGTTATCAAATAAAAACAACAAATGCACCTTTATTTCCGATCACCGCGACTGATGTCGGCCACCAAGGCCATTTACCGGTGGTTATGAGTCCCATCACTGTGGGAGCACACAGACAGACTGCACAGTGTTCTCCCATAACTAGCAGTAAATGACCTTGGTGGCCGAAACTGATCACCAGCTACTGAGACAGCCGGTTGTGAGTTCCTTCATTCTGTGGTGCTTAAGCGTGTTTGTGTCCGCAGGTGACGGACCTGTCTCCAGAGCTGAAGACTCCAGGCAACGCCACCAGACCGGCCGGCAACAAGGAGAAGCGGCCCCTCTCCACCAGGATCTACAACTACTTGGCCCGCGAGGTCATGCCTTCTGTGGGCGTCGGCCTCATTGGGTAAGTCTCTCTCTCTCTCTCTCCACAGGGTGGTCCATTGATAGTAACCGGGCCAAATATCTCACGAAATAAGCATCAAACGAAAAAACTACAAAGAACGAAACTCGTCTAGCTTGAAGGGGGAAACCAGATGGCGCTACGGTTGGCCCGCTAGATGGCGCTGCCATAGGTCAAACGGATATCAACTACGTGTTTTTATATAGGAACCCCCATTTTTATTACATATTCGTGTAGAACGTAAAGAAATGTGAATGTTTTAGTTGGACCCCTTTTTTCACTTTGTGATAGATGGCGCTGTAATAGTCACAAACGTGTAAGTACGTGACATCACGTAACATTCCGCCAGTGCGGACGGTATTTGCTTCGTGATACATTACCCGTGTTAAAATGGATCGTTTACCAATTGTGGAAAAGGTCGATATCGTGTTGATGTATGGCTATTGTGATCAAAATGCCGAACGTGCGTGTGCTATGTATGCTGCTCGGTATTCTGGACGACATTATCCAAGTGTCTGGACCGTTCGCCGGATAGTTACGTTATTTAAGGAAACAGGAAGTGTTTAGCCACATGTGATACGCCAACCACGACCTGCAACAAATGATGATGCCCAAGTAGGTGTTTTAGCTGCTGTCGCGGCTAATCCGCACATCAGTAGGAGACAAATTGCCCGAAAATCGGGAATCTTGAAAACGTCGGTGTTGAGAATGCTACATCAACATCGATTGCACCCGTACCAGATTTCTATGCACCAGGAATTGCATGGCGACGAGTTTGAACGTCGTGTGCAGTTCTGCCACTGGGCACAAGAGAAATTACGGGACGATGGCAATTTTTTGCACGCGTTCTATTTAGCGACGAAGCGTCATTCACCAACAGCGGTAACGTAAACCGGCGTAATATGCACTATTGGGCAACGGAAAATCCACGATGGCTGCGGCAAGTGGAACAACAGCGACCTTGGTGGGTTAATGTATGGTGCGGCATTATGGCAGGAAGGATAATTGGCCCCCATTTTATCGATGTCAATCTAAATGGTGCAATGTATGCTGATTTCTTAGATAATGTTCTACCGATGTTACTACAAGATGTTTCACTGCATGACAGAATGGCGATGTACTTCCAACATGATGGATGTCCGACACATAGCTCGCGTACGGTTGAAGCGGTATTGAATAGCATATTTCATGACAGGTGGATTGGTCGTCGAAGCACCATACCATGGCCCGCACGTTCACCGGATCTGACGTCCCCGGATTTCTTTCCGTGGGGAAAGTTGAAAGATATTTACTATCATGATCCACCGACAACGCCTGACAACATGCGTCAGCGCATTGTCAATGCAAGTGCGAACATTACGGAAGGCGAACTACTCGCTGTTGAGAGGAATGTCGTTACACGTATTGCCAAATGCATACAGGATGACGGACATAATTTTGAGCATTCATTGCATTAATGTGGTATTTACAGGTAATCACGCTGTAACAGCGTGCGTTGTCAGAAATGGTAACTTCACAAAGGTACATGCATCACGTTGGAACAACCGAAATAAAATGTTCAAACGTACCTACTTTCTGTATTTTAATTTAAAAAACCTGCCTGTTACCTACTGTTGGTCTAAAATTGTGAGCCATATGTTTGTGACTATTACAGCGCCATCTGTCACAAAGCGAAATAATGGTCCAACTAAAACATTCATATTTCTTTACGTACTACACGAGTATGTAATAAAAATGGGGGTTCCTATTTTTAAAAACGCAGTTGATATCCGTTTGACCTATGGCAGCGCCATCTAGCGGGCCAACCATAGCGCCATCTGGTTTCCCCCCTTCAAGCTAGACGAGTTTCGTTTTTTGTAGTTTTTTCGTTTGACGCTTATTTCGTGAGATATTTGGCCCGGTCACTATCAATGGACCACCCCTGTACATAATTATCGGGTGAAGTCAAATTCGAGCACTCGGGCTTCGCAGCGCGACTTCTGACATGCCAGGCATAAAAAAAAAAATGTCTCACAAAATTTCATCCAGCGAGTACATCCTGCAGGAAAAGGACGTTAAAGAGTGACAATCTGGCCACACTATAGCCACTTGTGCGGTAAGTACCTCTGTCACCATATGTTCGTCGTGCTGTGCAGTTAGTACAGGGGATAGAGTTTTGGGTTAGCATGTAGCAGGTCGATAGTTTGATCCTGGGTTGAGCCTTTTTTTTATTTGGTAAATGTAGTCCAGGTGATACGGTATCTAGCATCTTAATCGTCAAAAGCGATTGCAGCTGGTCCTCTAGAAAACATTTGTAGTTACATACTACTATTGCAGAAATGGAAGATTGGTCAGCTTTGAAAGAAGCCCTTTCCACGTCGTGGACGTCAGTTTATGCTACTAGATGCGAAACCTGTTTTCTTTGCACCCTCTCCCAATGGTTCCATAGATTATTCTTGCCTCGTTCAGGTCAATAACATTTCGTTAGGGCCTTACGTTGCCAGTAGGACCAGCAACGTGCTTTGCGAATAATGTCCAAACTCGGTTACTATTTGTGAGTGTTATCTGTAGTGGACTGTTAAGGCAGCCAGTCCACAGTGAAGTAGCCGAAAGGGCACGCGTCAACTCACGCCGTCTGGCGTTAAGTCTGGAACAGGATTCGTAATGAATGTGATAAAGAAAAGAACGTAGCTACTAGAACACTTAACTTTTATATTGTCCTTTGGTATACAGCATTCTGGATGATACAAGTGAGACTCTTTCGATTCATGAAGTAACTAATGGGGCCTTGCTAGGTCGTAGCCATGGACTTAGCTGAAGGCTATTCTAACTGTCTCTCGGCAAATGAGAGAAAGGCTTCGTCAGTGGAGTCGCTAGCAACGTCGTCGTACAACTGGGGCGAGTGCTAGTCAGTCTCTCGAGACCTGCCGTGTGGTGGCGCTCGGTCTGCGATCACTCAGTGGCGACACGCGGGTCCGACATGTACTAATGGACCGCGGCCGATTTAAGCTACCACCTAGCAAGTGTGGTGTCTAGCGGTGACACCACATTATCACCATGATCCCACTAATTATGCCTTTCAACATTGAGTCTGGTAACCGCATGCTATTTAGTACGTATCTCAATGCATTACTATTATTATTACTACTATATCGATGGGATTGTGGAAGCATCACGTGTATTAGGGAAACAGTGTAGTTCGAAACCGAACAGTTCACAATTAGGGGTGTCGGGATGAATCATGCAGAACAGTATCTGTCAGAGGCCAATGGGCGTTTGGTGAAACAGAGCGCAGAACTGATGGCGTGTTTGTACTGTTTACGCTGTCCACCAGACAGGGGCTATTTGTGAGCTGACAAGGGAACCTCCCCATCGCACCCCCCTCAGATTTAGTTATAAGTTGGCACAGTGGATAGGCCTTGAAAAACTGAACACAGATCAATCGAGAAAACAGGAAGAAGTTGTGTGGAACTATGAAAAAAATAAGCAAAATATATATATAGTCCATGTGCAAGATAGGCAACGTCTAGGACAATCTGCGTTCAGGAGCGCCGTGGTCCCGTGGTTAGCGGGAGCAACTGCGGAACGAGAGGTTCCTGTTTCAAATCTTCCCACGAGTAAAAATTTTTCTTTCTTTATTTTCGCAAAGTTATGATCTGTCCGTTCGTTCATTGACGTCTCTGTTCACTGTAATAAGTTTAGTGTCTGTGTTTTTCGACCACACCGCAAACCAGTGCGATTAGTAGCCGAAAGGACGTGCCTGTCCAATGGAAACCGAAAAAATTTGATTGCAAGGTCATAGGTCAACTGATTCCTCCACAGGAGAACACGTCTGATATATTCTATACGACACTGGTGACGGCATGTGCTTCACATGACAGGAATATGTTGTCGACCCACCTAACTTGTACACTTGGTGAATGGGTAAAAAGATTCTTCTACCTTGCCCGATTTAGGTTTTCTTGTGGATGTGATAATCACTTCCAAAAAAGTGTGAAAACATAAGAGTTTGTCACATAAACTGCAACAAATGAATGCAACAGTTTCACAGTCGCACAGTTTCGTCTGTGCTCTGTCAAAACATATGTTTTTAACGTTTTCAAATTTTTCCGTGTGTAAACCGTCAAATCGTGCATATGTCCAAGCAAATCTGAACATGTACTGGAATTTTGGAGAGCGAAGATGATTATATGTGAGTGCCTGAACTTTGATAATTGTTTGAAAATAAAAATTAAAATTTTCTCCCGAGGGAAGACTTGAACCAACGACCTATCGCTCCGCAGCTGCACACGTTAACCACGGGACCACGGCGCTCATGGGTTCACACCCACCTGGATGTTGCCTATCTTACACATGGACTACTCAGTTTGTATATTTTGCTTATTTTTTCATAGTTCCATACAACTTCTTCCTGTTTTCTCGATTGACGTGTGTTCAGTTTTTCAAGGTCTATCCGCTGTGCCAACTTATAACTAATTCTGAGGGGGGTGCGATGGGGAGGTTCCCTTGTGAGTAACGTGCCCGTGGCAGACTCCAATGTACACGCGTACACGTATCGAATTTTCTCATTGTAAACCCTAAGCCAGTGTGGCAGAGGTATGGCATACAGAAACGATGAATATGTGGATATGCTTCTGGTCCTGTGTGCATCTGATAACCAGGCTGGTGTTGCCGCTCGTGAATATGCTGCTAGATATCCTCGTCGACGCAATACAGATAAAAATGTATTTCGTAGTCTGGAGCTGCGCATTCAGGAGTCAGGTTCTCTCCTTCCCGCATCGCGTGACAGAGGTCTTCCACGGATTCGCCGTATTCCACCTACTGAGGAAGCTATTGTGGAAGTCATGCACAAAGAACCTAAGAGAAGTACATGTAGTGTAGAAAGGCAGATGCGTGCCTCGCAACGCACGGTCGTTAACGTGCTGGACGAGCGTGGGCTGCGCCCTTCTCACGCAAGACCTGCATTCAGCAGATCGCCATCAGCAGGTGCAATTCTGGGAATGGTTCCAACAACAACAGGAAGCCAACGATGACTTCGTGAACACCGTAGTGTGGTCGGGTGAAGCAGCGTTCACTCGTGAAGGTGTCTTCAATATGCACAATGTCCACCATTGGTGTGAGATTAACCCGCACGTCACCCGCGACCGTGGATATCAAATTCGCTTTGGTATCAACGTCTCGACCGGAATATTGGGTGACAAGTTTTTGGGCCCCTACAAGTTGCCTGGCCGGTATTGTGCATTCCTCTCAAACTATCTGCCTGATGCTCTGAAGATGTTCCACTACATGTTCCAACATGATACTGCACATCCACACTCTGGAATTAATGTGCGCCAGTATTTGGACAGAACATTTCCAGGGACATTGAGGTCCAGTTGTATGGCGACCGCGTTCATCTGACCTGGATTTCTTCCTGAAGGAGCACGTGTACTCTACTCTGCTGACAAATGTGCAAGAACTGGTAGCGCATGTTCATGCTCCACTTGTTACTGTGGACGCAGCTTCGCTGGGAAGGCTCCAGAGCAGTGCGATCCGGCGGGCTGCGCACTGTTTGGACTGCAGGAGGTCGCTTTAAGCATCTGTTGTTCTGAGTACAACGTGTTCTGTTGTGAAGATCATGCGGTCATTAATATGGACATTATTATTGTCACTGGTTGCTAATGTGCGACATTTGAACGCTCATATTACACGTAGTATAAGTGACAAGTTGTTGTTGTGGTCTTCAGTCCTGACACTGGTTTGATGCAGCTCTCCATGCTACTCTATCCTGTGCAAGCTTCTTCATCTCCCAGTACCTACTGCAGCCTACATCCTTCTGAATCTGCTTAGTGTATTCATCTCTTGGTCTCCCTCTACGATTTTTACCCTCCACGCTGCCCTCCAATACTAAACTGGTGATCCCTTGATGCCTCAGAACATGTCCTACCAACCGATCCCTTCTTCTAGTCAAGTTGTGCCACAAACTTCTCTTCTCCCCAATCCTATTCAATACTTCCGCATTAGTTATGTGATCTACCCATCTAATCTTCAGCATTCTTCTGTAGCACCACATTTCGAAAGCTTCTATCCTCTTCTTGTCCAAACTATTTATCGTCCATGTTTCACTTCCATACGTGGCTATACTCCATACAAATACTTTCAGAAACGACTTCCTGACACTTGGACCTATACTCGCTGTTAACAAATTGCTCTTCTTCAGAAATGCTTTCCTTGCCATTGCCAGTCTACATTTTATATCCTCTCTACTTCGACCATCATCAGTTATTATGCTCCCCAAGTAGCAGAAATTCTTTACTACTTTAAGTGTCTCATTTCCTAATCTAATTCCCACAGCATCACCCGACTTAATTCGACTACATTCCATTATCCTTGTTTTGCTTTTGTTGATGTTCATCTTATATCCTTCTTTCAAGACACTATTCATTCCGTTCAACTGCTCTTCCAAGTCCTTTGCTGTCTCTGACAGAATTACAATGTCATCGGCGAACCTTAAAGTATTTATTTCTTCTTCATGGTTTTTAATACCTACTCCGAATTTTTCTTTTGTTTCCTTTACTGCTTGCTCAATATACAGATTGAACAACATCGGGGAGAGGCTACAACCCTGTCTCACTCCCTTCCCAACCACTACTTCCCTTTGATGTCCCTCGACTCTTATAACTGCCATCTGGTTTCTGTACAAATTGTAAATAGCCTTTCGCTCCCTGTATTTTACCCCTACCACCTTTAGAATTTGAAAGAGAGTATTCCAGTCACCATTGTCAAAAGCTTTCTCTAAGTCTACAAATGCTAGAAACGTAGGTTTGCCTTTCCTTAATCTTTCTTCTAAGATAAGTCGTAAGGTCAGTATTGCCTCACTTGTTCCAGTATTTCTACGGAATCCAAACTGATCTTCCCCGAGGTCGGATTCTACTAGTTCTTCCATTCGTCTGTAAAGAATTCGTGTTAGTATTTTGCAGCCGTGACTTATTAAACTGATAATTCGGTGATTTTCACATCTGTCAACACCTGCTTTCTTTGGGATTGGAATTATTATATTCTTCTTTAAGTCTGAGGGTATTTCACCTGTCTCATACATCTTGCTCACCAGATGGTAGAGTTTTATCAGGACTGGCTCTCCCAAGGCTCTCAGTAGTTCTAATGGAATGTTGTCTACTCCCAGAGCTTTGTTGCGACTCAGGTCTTTCAGTGCTAAGTGACAAGTACATGTTGTTTTATTGTACTGTTGCGATCATTTTTAGCATCCCGAAATTGATAGTGTTTTTGTAGCTAATCTGTCCTATTGCAGGTGATTTGATTCAACTGTCTATTTCTTATTTGTCCAACCACGTATTTGTTATGTTCAGCGTTACTTAATGTTGTAAATTTAGGATACATATGACCTAAGAAACGGTGTATATTACAGTATGAAATGTCAGAATGAAATTAGCAAATTAAAAAGAATTCGCTCCAACCGCGGACCGAACCCTCGACCTCCTGCATGCTAACCCAAAACTCTATCCACTGCACCAGCTCTAGAGGACGACAACTATGTTCTGACAGAGGCAGTTACCATACATGTGGTTACAGTGTTGCCAGACTGCCACTCTTTAACGTCCTACTTTTTCTGCTGGTTGTACTCGCTGGATGAAATTTTGTGTGAGACATTTTCTCTATCGCTGGCATGTGAATAGAATTACAATACTGTGTCAAATATACAAAAAGGTTGTCAGTATGAGCGCACTTATGAATATCATGTTGCAACCTCCCTGGGCTGGAGGCATGCAATATTTCTATTGGGAAGGGTGCCATAAAGCCTGTTGTGTTGGCAGAAGAGCCAACACCGTGTTAGGAATGGAGGCCAAAATGCACGCGTTTTAGCTCACGCAGGCTGGCGTGAGGAGGGAAGAACTATACTGACGTGAGATCTGGAACATGACAAGGAATTAGAATTCAGAAAGCGGACGTAATTAGTTTCATACTTAACTTTAATCCATTAATGATGAACGTTGCTCTTGACGGTACATGATTCACAATATTATCTGTTCAGAATAGTAACTGAATATGGCGCCTTGCTAGGTCGTAGCAAATGACGTACCTGAAGGCTATGCTAAACTGTCGTCTCGGCAAATGAGAGCGTATGTAGACAGTGAACCATCGCTAGCAAAGTCGGCTGTACAACTGGGGCGAGTGTTAGGGAGTCTCTCTATACTAGACCTGCTGTGTGGCGGCGCTCGGTCTGCAATCACTGATAGTGGCGACACGCGGGACCGACGTATACTAACGGACCGCGGCCGATTTAAAGGCCACCACCTAGCGAGTGTGGTATCTGGCGGTGACACCACAAAGCCATTGTATCCTTTCCTCAGGAGGCAAATGTTTCCACAACTTTTGTAACAAGTCCCTGGTATTTTGAATACTGACAATGGGACATAGCTGACATTTTAGTTGGCCCCACATATGTTCCATTGGGAATATATGTGAGGATCTTGCTGGCCACGGAAGTACCTCAACGTCACGGACATAGTTTATATAGACCAGTGCCATGTGATGATGAGTGTTGTCCTGTTGAAAAATGGCAGCATGATAGTGTGACATGAGGGATAACACTTGAGAATGCAGGACATCCCTTACATACCATTGTGGCATCAGAGTTCTGTCAAATACTACTTGCAATGACCTGAAGTCGCAACTGATGGTTCCCTACGTCATTAACCCAAGGGTAACACTTCTGTGCCTCTCCACGATGTCGGGAGAATAGAACTTCTCTCCAGATTACCGCAATATACGCTGATGTGGGTCATCCACAGTAGCGCAAAATAACGATTCAACACAGTGGGAAGCCAGTTATGAGCAGTCTAAGATTCCCAGTCACGGCACGGTTTCAAATGCAGGGATTACTTTATGTTCGGTGCGCAATACAGCGACACTCCCTTGTGGTGGACGGGCGTGGTCCGTCGGAAACGTAACGACGAATACGCCTGGCCTCACGTCCTCACACATCGGGCCACTGTCACATCCAAATGCTCCACAAATCAGGATAGAGCATAATTCGACCAGCCAGCCACAGTGAGGCGAGGCCTCTTTCAAACCCTCGGTCATGGATGTGTGTGATGTCCTTAGGTTAGTTAGGTTTAATTAGTTCTAAGTTCTAGGCGACTGATGACCTCAGAAGTTAAGTCGCATAGTGCTCAGAGCCATTTGAACCATTTTAGCCTTTAACGAACTTGTCAAAACCAAGGTTACCCTGAGGCACTTTCAAAGGGCGAGTAGTTCAATTTCCAGGGTCCCTCAGTTCAGAGGCAGAAGTTTCGGAATAACACGTATCAACAATTAATTATCGAGCCGGAAATTCTGTACAACTCGGCATACTGGAGGGGACTAAAAACGCGCACGCAGCAGAGCCAAATCAAATAAAAATTACGGCAACGTAGTACTCTACTACGGGCAGGTGAGCCTTAACAGTTACCTCTAAAGGGGAGGACCAAAGCGCCTCATCTATAAGGGTAGTAGCTAGCAAAGCAGTTCATACGGACTCCATACTGCAAACAATTCCGTGAGGGGGCGCGTTGCTCCTGCGAGGCGTTGCCCCGTCAGACCCACCGCTGCTCTTTTTCTTCGGTTTTACTTGTAGAATCAGATATTAAAATATTTGCGTATCTTCGTGAGTCACCCCGTATATTTGCTCGAGCAAATATATGCGTATGTTCTGAAATGTTTGGAGGACACTTTTCGTATTCTTTCAGTTCTCATGAGAATTCACTACACGACTTCTGTCAAGAACTTTCGCTATTAATGTTGTTGTTGTTGTGGTCTTCAGTCCTGAGACTGGTTTGATGCAGCTCTCCATGCTACTCTATCCTGTGCAAGCTTCTTCATCTCCCAGTACCTACTGCAACCTACATCCTTCTGAATCTGCTTAGTGTATTGATCTCTTGGTCTCCCTCTACGATTTTTACCCTCCACGCTGCCCTCCAATGCTAAATTTGTGATCCCTTGATGCCTCAAAACATGTCCTACCAACCGATCCCTTCTTCTAGTCAAGTTGTGCCACAAACTTCTCTTCTCCCCAATCCTATTCAATACCTCCTCATTAGTTACGTGATCTACCCACCTTATCTTCAGCATTCTTCTGTAGCACCACATTTCGAAAGCTTCTATTCGATTCTTGTCCAAACTGGTTATCGTCCATGTTTCACTTCCATACATGGCTACACTCCATACAAATACTTTCAGAAACGACTTCCTGACACCTAAATCTATACTCGATGTTAACAAATTTCTCTTCTTCAGAAACGCTTTCCTTGCCATTGCCAGTCTACATTTTATATCCTCTCTACTTCGACCATCATCGGTTATTTTACTCCCTAAATAGCAAAACTCCTTTACTACTTTAAGTGTCTCATTTCCTAATCTAATTCCCTCAGCATCACCCGACTTAATTTGACTACATTCCATTATCCTCGTTTTGCTTTTGTTGATGTTCATCTTATATCCTCCTTTCAAGACACTGTCCATTCCGTTCAACTGCTCTTCCAAGTCCTTTGCTGTCTCTGACAGAATTACAATGTCATCGGCGAACCTCAAAGTTTTTACTTCTTCTCCATGAATTTTAATACCTACTCCGAATTTTTCTTTTGTTTCCTTTACTGCTTGCTCAATATACAGATTGAATAACATCGGGGAGAGGCTACAACCCTGTCTCACTCCCTTCCCAACCACTGCTTCCCTTTCATGCCCCTCGACTCTAATAACTGCCATCTGGTTTCTGTACAAATTGTAAATAGCCCTTCGTTCCCTGTATTTTACCCCTGCCACCTTCAGAATTTGAAAGAGAGTATTCCAGTCAACATTGTCGAAAGCTTTCTCTAAGTCTACAAATGCCAGAAACGTAGGTTTGCCTTTTCTTAATCTTTCTTCCAAGATAAGTCGTAAGGTCAGTATTGCCTCGCGTGTTCCAACATTTCTACGGAATCCAAACTGATCATCCCCGAGGTCGGCTTCTACCAGTTAATATTGCTTAATAATCTCTATTGTCATTAGATTATGCTTATCCATGAACCCGTTTTCAAACCTTTCAGGTTCATCTTCAAATGGGTTTCTGGAAGTTACACCACCATTTCTAGTATAATGCTGGGTGCTGGCTCTGTGAGGGGTTGTGAGTCGTGATTAAGTAGATGAGACGGTAGAGCACTTGCCCGCAAAAGGCAAACGTCCTGAATTCGAGTCTCCGTCCGACACACAGTTTTAACACAAAACATTTTGTAATATGTATTAAACAAATAACAGAACTACAATCATAAACCGTTAATGTTAATAACATACTGTACGATACATAGTGAACTGAGATAAATCCTTGATGACAAGTTTTAGCAGTTCTGACTGGCGGTTTGATGCAGCCCACCAAGAAATTCTTGTCAACCTCGTCATCTCTGAGTACCACTTGCCCACTACGTCTTCAGTTGTTTGCTGGATGTATTCTAGTCTGTCTTCCCCTACAATTTTTGCCTCTACATCATTCTCTAGTACCTGGAAGTTATTCTCTAAGGTCTTAAAACATGTTCCATCATGCTGTACGTTCGTATTGTTCTTGTTTTCCTATTGATTCTTTCTTCGCCGATTCCGCACACACTGTTCATTCCTCATTGGTCCACTTTATTTTCATCATCTTGCTATAGGATCTCACCCCAAAAGCCTTGATTACCTACCTTTCCCGTTTTCCAACAGTTCCTGATTTACTTCCCATATGATGCTGTGCTCCGGTCGTGCATTCTTGGAAATTTCTTCCTCAAATTAAAGCTGGTATTTGATTCTAGTGAGACACTTTTGGCCAGAAATGCTCTCCTTGTCATGCTAGTCTGCTGTTTATGTCCTCATTGGATATTTTGCTGCATAGGTGGCAGAATTCCTTAACTTAATCTAAATTGTTATTCCCATTTCTGATGTTATGTTTCTTGTTTCATATCTGCTACTCCTTCTTAACTTCGTCTTCTTCCGATTTACTGTCAGTGCATAGCGTTTGCTCAAGAGATTGTTCATTCCATTCAACATTTCCATCAGTTCTTCTTCGTTTTCACTGAATATATCAATCTTATGCTGATTTTATTTAATCCCAAATCTCGCTCCCACTCTTGAACCATTCCGTTCTTTCCATCGTTGCTTTCGATGTATAGCTTGAAAAGTAGGGGCGATCCACTGCATCAGTGTCTTACAAGCTTTTTAATATGTCCACTGCGATTTTGTTTTTACAGTCTTATTGTTCCATCTTGGTTTTTGTATACACGCGGATTGTATATTACTCAAAATTTCTCTGCAGCTTACTCCTATTTTTCTCAGAATTTTGAACATCTTTCACCTTTCTACATCGTTGAAACCTTTTTATAGGTCGACAAAACCTATAACCTTGTTTTGATTTTTCTTAAGACTTGCCCCTATTATCAAGCGCAATGTCAGAACTGTCTTTTTGGTGCCTTTTCCTTTCCAGTAGCAAAAATGGCCGCCACCTAGCAGATGCTCAATTTTTCTGTACTACAACAAATCCACAGTGATTTGCAGAGTATGTATGCACATACAGCCGTTCCCTGACCTCCTCAGTTAGCAGATTTGACATCAGGTCCTAATGTCCCATTGTTGGTCTTCAGTCACTGTGCATGCCTCTTGCTGACATGTCCCGTCACCTTGCAGACTCATATTAATGAGCCTGAGCCACCACATTTGATATGATGCTCTTGCAGTCCATTATTGTCCTTCGACCACCGTACACCTCTCTTGCTGCCTTGTCGGGTAACCTTACAGACTGGTGTTGATGACTCTGAATTACCATATTTGACATCAGCCCATTGCGATCCATTATTGCCCTTCAACCACTGCTCATGTCTTTTGCAGAATTGTCCAACCAACTTGCATACTGGTGCTGACGACCCTTGGTTGCACCAAACCGCGGTACAGTTCACTGTAGAGAGCCATTGTGGTCCACTGATACCCTTCAACCACTGTGCACGCCTCTTGCCGAACCGTTCAGTCACCAGGGAGTCTGGTGTTAATGACCCTAAGATATGAAGAAATTGCAATCCAAGTTGTCCTTCAACCACTGCGAACTGCTCTTGCCGATTTGTCGAGTGACCTTGCAGACTGGTGTTAGTGACCCTGAGCTACCAAATCTGATAAGAAGCCACTGTGAATGGTTGTCTTTCAATCATTGTGCACTACTTTTGCTGACCTGTCCAATTACCTTGAGGACTTGTGTTAATGACCCTGAGTTAACACATTTGATTTTAAATCATTGTGATCCACTGTTATCCTTCAACCACTGCGCATGTCTTTTACTGAATTGTCCGACCACCTTGCAGCATGGTGCTGGCAGCCCTTGGTTACCAGTCCATTGTTGTCCATTGTTGTCCATTGCTATCCATTGTTGCCCTTCAACCATTGCGCACATCTCTTGCTGAACCGCCAGTTACCTGTCAGACTGGTGTTAATGACCCTGAGTTACCAGATTTGATATGAGGCGGTTGCAATCCATTGTTGTCCTTCATCCACTGTGGAATTCTATTGCTGATTTGGCCAATCACCTTGCAGACTGGTGGTGACGGCCGGCCTCGCAGGTCTGATGCTGTACCCGTTTGGTGGAGGAGTCGCCGCTCGGCGCACTTACGAAGAAGAGGAGGCTGCACACAGGCTGCGGTACCCCCACCAGGGGGGCTTCCTCTACTACGAGGGCGCTGGGCCTGACGGAAAGCCTGAAGAAGCTGTCCTCCGGGAGGTACGTACCACTTGCTGTTTCTCTACAACTGCACTGTGCAGACCGCGGTACAGTTCACTGTAGAGAGCATAAAACACAAATAACATACTGCACGTGCCCCTATCTCTGCAGCACTGAGGCATGAAATCAACATCTAAGTCATATGATTTGGGGCAACAAACCAAGTCTGTCATTACAAGCTGACATTACAGTATTGTTTTCATTTATGGCTGAAGTCCTGGATTGACTTTAACAATAGTACGACTGATTTACAAAATTATTTTTGCAAGCAACAGTATTACAGTTCATCAGAGAATACCTGTTTTTGTTCCATTGTCAAATCTTTAGTTGCCACTTGCATGGGAGTTAAAGACAAAATATTAGTTCGGTAGTCAGGATTAGTTTTCTGACGATTACTCAACAACATGTGCGAAATGCTTTGTTATGCCAGTATGAGGAATAAAATCCGTCTATATCAACAATGTCCAGTTTTTACTCAAAATAAGCGTTTATATTAGATGACTTTCACTTAATCCAGTCCAGATACAGAAACAATGTATACTATAATACAACAAAAAAACTCTTTATGCGATGGAATTAGATTTACCTGGAGACATTTATGTCTCAAATTTTATCTTCGATAAGGATAGAAGCTGAAGAAATGAATTATAATTTGTCATGATCAGGACTCGAACCAGGGTCGTCTGCTTACTAGGCAGATGTGTTAACCACTGTAGCACTGTAGCATTGCGGCCACCAGAGCTTCCAGTGTCCTCCAGTTTACACCTTCAGCCCATCTTCCCCTTCTTAAATCCCCAGTATTGAGAAGGCTCTCGAACACTGGAGCAGCACCCGAACTTTGTTCACGGAGGTCAGCGCATCTGCCTCGCAAGCAGGAGATCCAGTTGACAAATTTTAGGTCACTGCTACAGTTTCTACTCTTATCGAACATTTGAAAACATTCATTATAGATAGGATTCTTCTAATGAGTTAGATATTAACATTCTGTCATCTTAAAATATTAGCCCTGCACCAAACTTTACACCTAAGAATAAATGTACATCCTACCTTTGCAACTTATGGAAATATCTTTGTAAGAATTGTATACTAGTTCACTTTAAACTGAGATTTTCATCAGTTTTCCTAATCTGGAGGGAGTAAAAACAAAAATTCTCTGAGCATATATGAAGCCCATTACTTCTGCTTCTAGCACAAAGTACAAAATCTGATCTGTGACAAACTCCCATCAAGAAGATGAACTTTCACTGATTAGGAAGGATTCAAGATTTATATTAACATAAGATAAGCAAATTGTAGATCTTAATCTGCATTGACGTTAATCTACCCACCACTGTATTGCTTTTGCACCATCCATGCCTACACCAGCTAAATTTAATCAAGGGAATTAAAAAAAGGAAAGTACTACTTTGGAAAAAAACTGTACTAAGTAGTTGTTGTCCATCTCCTACTACTAGCTGGAAAACAGTGCATTACTACTTTGCACATAACATTGCAACAAACACACTTACCTGTCATGTAACTAACAGGACTTTTTAATGCATGGATTATCTTCAGATAATTTTTAGAGAGAGTGTCTAATTAAGTAATTTTTTCTTTTGAATTGACAGAAATTCCCAGTTTCTTGCTTTATGTTAGATGGGATTTTGTAGGTTACCATACATTTGTAGCAGAATCTTTAACGTCATCCTGAACCCTGTGCAAAAAGGCAAAGTGTGCTTCAAGATTGTATTGAATGTCTTGTATTGGGATTGTGTACACCACAGTCCATAATAAAAACCGTTCAGAGTGTATCTATTGGGAAGTGAGTGAAGAATTCAAAAAGCTTTAAAAGCCATTCAGCACAATTTATTGTTATCTACTTTACACAATAATACTGCTGTTTACTTCTGGCGACCAAACAGATTATTCGCTTTGAGTGCCCTACCTCAGAAGACAATTCATGAAATAAACAACCTCCATGTAACAGGATCACTCTCACTTTCAGGAAATGCATTAACTTCTGTAGGATCTGCAGTGGGCTATATGATATGTGTTAGAGATAAAGGTTCCTTCCTTTTCTGATAAGTTGGCAAGGAGAAATGGTCCATCGTGACAAACTTTTCGCTTCCTGGTCTGGTGCCAAAAAGCTTAAAAGGTTCCTTAGGTCATCAATGAATACAACAGAATAGTGACAGAACTGGTGGTCTTAATACAGGTACTTATTTTATCGGTGTAGGTGCCACAGAAAAAACTTGTACTGTGAAAATTTATTACTGGTCTACTTAGGATGAGTCTTTTAGAATCGGTTTCATTTAATCGAATTCTTCGGTGGCGTGAAAATTAAGATGATAACACAGATTTATGGCTTAGAAATCTTGGAAGCTTCTGAATTACGAAATAAAAGCAATATAAAGCATTAATTTTTCACTTGTCAGCAATAGAGGCTAAGAAACAAAAATTACAATCCAGATGAATGTGACTTGAGCTCCGCAGGTGTAAGCGCCACCTCCAGATACACAATCTTTTTTTTTCAAAATAAACAAAGACTCACTGGTTTTTAAACAAAACAATTTTTGAAACTTCCTGGCAGATTAAAACTGTGTGCCCGACCGAGACTCGAACTCGGGACCTTTGCCTTTCGCGGGCAAGTGCTCTACCAACTGAGCTACCGAAGCACGACTCATGCCCGGTACTCACAGCTTTACTTCTGCCAGTACCTCGTCTCCTACCTTCCAAACTTTACAGAAGCTCTCCTGCGACGAGGTACTGGCAGAAGTAAAGCTGTGAGTACCGGGCGTGAGTCGTGCTTCGGTAGCTCAGTTGGTAGAGCACTTGCCCGCGAAAGGCAAAGGTCCCGAGTTCGAGTCTCGGTCGGGCACACAGTTTTAATCTGCCAGGAAGTTTCATATCAGCGCACACTCCGCTGCAGAGTGAAAATCTCATTCTGAAAACAATTTTTGTATGGAAATTGCTAATCTGAATATGGTGATGTAACTACTCACAGTAAAGTCTTATTTCATGATATACGATTATTATTAGAAAATACTCAACCAGTACAGCTTTTTTCAACTTATGGATGTGATTATCAAGGAGAGGACGATTTGAAACATTATTCAGCTGAAGGACAATATCATCCCTTATGTTTTGCAAATATGAGACCACTAATTTCTTCAAAGGGGTTTTCCCATTACAAATAAACGTTTGACTAATACTTTCATGCCTATTTTGCACAGAGAAACATCATCGTTGGATAGAACAGAAAAGCCACCTATGTCTTTTCTGTTCAAAATATTCAGTTTCGCTAAAGTGGCATTGCACTTTTATGTTTTGTTTGGGAGCCAAATGCAGAGTAAAAGAAACTGTATGAGTTATTACATTGGCAGAGCAATAAGCACTAGTAGATGGATCAATTCGAATGTGTACCAAATATGTTTTGAAAGCAGCTTCAAACTGTCAGGCTGTGGGATTATTATTCTGCCCCCCATCGACTTCTCACAGCACTGAAAAAATCTTCGAGATAGTCTTGACTGAGTTTATATGTCAGTAAGAAAGTCATTCCTGGAACCAGATGTGCTTGAAATAGCGTTATAGATAGCTAAAGATGAGTATTGCCTATTAATTATACCTTTTAAATCACTTCTTGCTACTGAATGTACCCATAACATTTTTATTTTATTTATTTATATGTTTAATCTGATTATAGCCATCAGGCCTTCTCTCATATAAGACAAGCGTTTCACATGTTCAGCACCTTTTTTACTTCAAAGTTATCTAAGAAATAATGGTTTTAACATGACAAGTAGTTTTAAAATGATTTGAGTGTTATAGTGACGATGTGAGTAAATAATACTTACTATAAGTTAAAGAAGTCAATATTGGCAGTACACGTACTAATACCACTACTGCCACTAATAGTGACAACAGTAGTAATAATAATAACGATAATAATAATAATATATTAATAATAATAATAATAGTAATAATACTGGAGAATGATGAATACAAATTATACTGGAACAGAACGATTATAACAGATAAAACAACACCACATAACAAACCTGACATAATACTCACCAATAAAAAGAAGAAATTAACACAACTAATCGAAATATCCATACCCAATACAACAAATATACAGAAGATAACAGGAGAAATAATTGAAAAATACATCCAACTGGCTGAGTAAGTCAAGGACATGTGGCATCAGGATAAAGTTGACATTATACCAATTATACTATCAACTACAGGAGTCATACCACTCAATATCCACCAGTACATCAATGCAACACAGCTACATCCAAACGTATATATACAACCACAGAAATCTGTAATTATTGATACATGTTCAATTACTCGAAAGTTCCTAAGTGCAATGTAACATATACCGTCCAGTTAAAAGGAAGTCACGCTTGATCAAGGTCCGCGTCACTTTCCATTTTTAACCAGACATAACGTCCGAGAAAGGAAAGAAATAATAATAATAATAATGACAATAATAGCAATAATAGTATTGGCAGATATAAAAAATTTATAGGTGTACAGAATTGATGTTTTCTGGTATAGCGAGACTGCACCAGCTAAGAATATTGGGAAATGAGGAAGATATGGTTGGATAGAAGGATGTAGAACGGTAATGAGTGCGTACAGGGACAATGGTAATCATTATTATTGCTTTAGTATATATCTCATAAAGTGTCTTCTGAAACAAGATATCAGAAATCACGCGGTTTTGTGGCGAAGATTTCGTCGAGCTGTGTTCGGAGCGCATTTTCATCAAAAAAGGAAGTTTCATGGAAGTTGTTCGATAGACAACTGAAGAGGTATAAATCTGAGGGCGCGAGATCAAAAGAATAAGGTGGGTGCGGACTGACTTCCCAACGCAACCCGTGTGTAGTGTTCTCTGTCAGTCTAGCATGATGCGGGCGGGCGTTGTCGTGGAGTAGGGTCGCTTCACGCAGTCTTCTTGGTCGTTGTTCATGGACTGCGTCGCAAGACGTCTCGGTTGTTGACAATAAATATCAGCCGTGATGGTTATACCTCGGGGAATCTATTCGTAGTACACCACACCGGCGCTGCTCCACCAGATGCATAGCATTACCGTTTGTGGATGCTCGCAGGTATTTGTACGGGAAGTTGATGCTTTCTTTGGGCTCGACCATTCCTTTCTTTTCCTCAAGTTAACATAAAGGCACCATTTCTCATCAGTAACGATACAGGATGGGAATGCTCGGTGTTGTTCAAAATGGCTCTGAGAAGTTAGAACTACTTAAACCTAACTAACCTAAGAACATCACACACATCCATGCCCGAGGCAGGATTCGAACCTGCGACCGTAGCGGTCGCGCGGTTCCAGACTGAAGCGCCTAGAACCGCTCGGCCAAACCGGCCGGCTGCTCGGCATTGTACACGAGCCAACTGGTAACATTATTTATTTAGCGTATGACTAATACAGACATATAATGAAATTAAATTACATACACATATGTACATATTGACACACAAGAAACTTAAGTTTGTCTTTACAACTGAATATCTAGTCCTTCAATCCAGCGCACTGCATCTGGAGTTGCCGGCCGCTGGTGGCCGAGCGGTTCTGGCGCTACAGTCTGGAACCGCGCGACCGCTACGGTCGCAGGTTCGAATCCTGCCTCGGGCATGGATGTGTGTGATGTCCTTAGGTTAGTTAGGTTTAAGTAGTTCTAAGTTCTAGGGGACTTATGACCTCAGCAGTTGAGTCCCATAGTGCTCAGAGCCATTTGAACCATCTGGAGTTGCTAGCAGGAAGTCCTCTTTGGCGCCATGATAGGCTCGAATCTTGCATGTGGTGAAGAGTCTGGTATGGAGCCCCGCAGTCACAGGCTGGATCAGGCAGCTTCTTCCACTTAAAGAGAGCATCCCTGGATCGGCCATGGCCGAGTGTAGTCCAGGTCTTGCTTGGTAGGTCGAATCCACTTGGAAGCTTAGCACCTGAGAAGATGTAATGCAGGTGCACATCTGTCACTGCTTCCCACCGACCTTTCCATTCTTCAAGAGGCTTGAAATCCTTAGCAGGCATATCAACAGCATTGCACAGAGTTGGATGGCGTGATTTCAGTCTCTTGCGATTTAAAAGTGCAGGTCGCTATTCACGGGTAGGTTAGGATTCCTGGAGATCTTGTGGAATTCTCTCATAAGGGCAGTACATCTGCGTAGATCAGGAGGCATTATACCGGTTAACAGTGGACGCCAATAAACTGGAGTAGATCTGATTGCGCCAGATATTATGCGCATTGTCGTATTCAGCTGGGTATCAACAAGCCTTGTCTGATGACTGTTCGTCCAAACAGGTACACAATACTCAGCACTTGAGTACACCAAGCCCAGAGCTGAAGATCGCAGGGTGGTTGCTGAAGATTCCCAGGTAGTTCCGCATAGCTTATGGAGGACGTTGTTCTCAACTTTTGAGCTAAGTTAAGAAGGTGTTGTTTGAAAGTGTACGATCCAGGATGACACCAAGATATTTTGGGTTCCAATTATGACGAAGAATTCTGCCTCTGAAACTTACTTCCAGTTTTACGTTCGCCAACCGGTTATTTAGATGGAAGCAACACACTTCTATTTTACTCACACTGGGTTGGAGTCTCCAGATTTAGAAAGTTTAACCTTAAAATACCCTACACGTGCCTCCTGGGTGGTGCTAATTGAGCAACAGTGATTATTGGCAGCCAGACTATCCATAGGATCTCCTGGCAATGACATATCAACTAAATAGCAGAAACTGTTCTTTTCAGAGCTCGTTAACAAGAAACTGGTAACAAGTTAGCAGAGATGCAGATATGGCCACCTGCTAATTTTTGTGTTTTTGGCTTAGAGCGTGTGCTACCCATACACCCTATTTTTGAACCTTCCCCATTGCCTGCAAATGTCACACGATGGTGGGATGGTCGCAGTTCATCCCATTTGCCAGTTCTCGGGTACACTGACGTGGTTCATTGTAGGTAAATGCGTTTTCATCGAACTCTAAAGGTCTTCCTGAATGTGGAGATCCACTAATGTGAAAACAATCCTTCTTAAAACGAGAAACCATATTCTTATCATAGTATGAAGGCTTTCACGACCGGATGACATATCTTCTGGTAAACCTTCCGGGATGTAAGGTCGTGGTCCATGAAACTCTTCAGCACCTAACGTTTCGTCCAGAGCTGCGTTGGACATCTTCAGAGGGGTGTATCTCCTCCAGTGAGGAGATACATCCCTCTGAAGATGTCCAACGCAGCTCTGGACGAAACGTTAGGTGCTGAAGAGTTTCATGGACCACGACCTTACATCCCGAAAGGTTTACCAGAAGATAAACCGTAATCTTGCCGTGCTCTGTCCAATGGTGTTATCCCGGTGCAAATGTTTCCGGCTGTCTCTGGTGCTGTCACCGCTCTACTGAACTGAAACAGAAGAACATATCGGAAATGCTCCGATTTCGTCACTTGCCACTCCGCTTCCTAGAATCCTCAGCTCCATTCGCTATATCCAAATGAGAAAATGGCAGTACTTAACCTCAGATAATAACAGAACTACAAATAAAAGGAGACAATGAATAAATAAAACAATAACAAACGGAATATCAACATGCAAAACAAATACACTACGAACTTATGCACAAACCTAATGTATTCTTCATCATGTGTTAGATTTGTCATTGGTGTAGTACCTCTAGATGTGCAGAATTGAACATGCTGATTCTTTAGCAAATTGGCAGTGAGACTGTTTGCAGAAAATCATTCAACAGTGCTTTATTAACATTACTTATCATTTCTTTGGCACCTGCACGTATGACTGAATTGATGACAATACTAACGTCATAAGCGGGCGTTGTGGTTTAGCGGGAAGAGAGCTAGACTCTGGTCCCAGAAATCCTAGATCTAATCCGGGGTTAGGAGGGGGTGGGGTGGGGTGTTTCCCCATTTCAGTCTCTCCAGAACAGTCCCTGTTCAACGCGGCCTGCTGCCAGTATGAATACCGGGGATCTTTCCCGGGGGTAAAGGGCGGCTGGATGAGGTTCACCGTTGCGCTTCCTTTGTCAGCTGGGACAACCAAAATACTATTGTCCTCATTCAGGAGTTTTATGGATGTGGCCGACTATCGGAGTAAAATTACTGATCTAATGGATCCGCAACTCGTTAGCCAAGTTTTTGACTACGCTGCTAAAACCACATGTGGGCCGTTCGGACTCTTATATAAAGAATTCGACACATTTCATCAGCAGATTGAATGGCATAGTGTTCCAGCCGGAGGACATATTGGTCAGCTTCGATGTGGTATCTACTTAATGATGTATTGGAACAGCTGGATCGAATTTTTCCTGCCGATATTTCAGAACTGTTTAAGTGTTGTTTGACGACCACATACTTCAAGTGGAATGAACAGTTTTATGAGCAAACGGATGGCGTGGCTATGGGAAGCCCCCTAAGTCCCGTAATTGCAAACTTCTTTATGGAGAAATTCGAAGAACAGGCCTTAGGTACTGACAGCAAAAAACCAAATGTATGGTTCCGATACGTGGATGACACGTTTGTTCTGTGGAGACATGGTAGGGAGGAACTAAGCCGGTTCCACGAACATCTGAACAGTATAAACTCGAGAATTCAGTTTACAATGGAGGAGGAGGTAGACGGCAAGTTACATTTCCTCGATGTGCTTGTTTTTAGAAACGAAAATGGTAGTTTGGGCCACTCAGTATACCGCAAACCTACGCACACGGACCGTTATTTGCACCGGGATTCGAACCACCACCCACAACAGAAGCGGGGTGTTGCAGAAAATCATTCAATAGTGCTTTATTAACATTACTTATCATTTCTTTGGCACCTGTATGTATGACTGAATTGATGACAATACTAACGTCATAAGCGGGCGTTGTGGTTTAGCGGGCAGAGAGCTAGACTCTGGTCCCAGAAATCCTAGATCCAATCCGGGGTTAGGAGGGGGTGGGGTGGGGTGTTTCCCCATTTCAGTCTCTCCAGAACAGTCCCTGTTCACCGCGGCTTGCTGCCAGTATGAATACCGGGGATCTTTCCCGGGGGTAAAGAGCGGCTGGATGAGACTCACCATCCCTCCTACTCCTTGTGCCATGGCGAACAGAGAGGTTGCGTTGCATCAGCAGCCAGGCTGATGATACGGGCCACAGTCGTTACCTCTACTTTCTACTAGTGTTGTCTGCGAAAACAGCATTCCACTTGTTGCATATGAGGCGAAACTCATTTATATGTGAAAAACAATTGTGAACCTGAGCCTTGTGAGGCTCCATAACTGATTTCTCGTCAGTCAAATTAATCTGTGCTGCTTACTTTGGTTAAATTACTAGGGACAACTTTCTGCATTCTTATAGTTACAAACGACTTTTATCCGTTGGTTGGCTGTTTCATCAACTTTATATAGTCTCAATTTATCTAGGGGGTAGTTTGGTGAACACAGTCAGATACATTACATATGTCACAGAAAATCCAAATCGTACTGCATTTTTTATTTATGTTTGTAACATTTGATGATTAAATATGTTAATGCCAGTAAAACAGCCGGGCACTTCTCTTGAAATCGAAACTGATTTACGAAGGATATTACTGTTCCTCATGTAGGATGCTGTTCTACGAGGGCCGTTCAATAAGTAATGCAACGCATTTTTTTCTCGGCCAGTTCCACTTGAAAAATGAAGTTTTTGTTGTGGGGCATCGTTAAAGATTCTCGCTTCGGTCCCTACAGTTTCATGAAGTTGCGATAGGTGGCAGCGTTGTATATAGCTTTCAAATTGGCGTCTGTAACGAAGGTGCTTTCCGAATTGTCATTGAGTTTCTTTTGATGGAAAACTTGAGCATCGCAGGTATTCATAGGCGCTTGCAGAATGTATACGGAGAGCTGGCAGTTAACAAAAGCACGGTGAGCCGTTGGGCGAGGCATCAGTCATCATCGCAACAAGGTCGCGCAAACCTGTCCGACGTTCCGCGTGCCGGCCGGCCGGGCGCAACTGTGACTGCACAAATTTTGGAACGTGCGGTCACTCTCATTCGAGGTGACCGACGGATCACAATGAAACACCTTGCTGCACAACTGGACGTGTCTGTTGGTAGTGCTGACACACTCGCCCCCCCCCCCCCCCCCCCCACTTGTGGTACACCTACGTTCCTCGCCACCTAACGGAAATCCGTAAGGAGCAACAAAGAACCATGTGTGCGGAATTGCTTGAGCGATACGAGGCTGTTGGTGAAAGGCCGGCCGGAGTGGCCAAGCGGTTGTAGGCGCTACAGTCCGGAACGCTACGGACGCAGGTTCGAATCCTGCCTCGGGCATGGACGTGTGTGATGTCCTTAGGTTAGTTAGGTTTAAGTAGTTCTAAGTTCTAGGGGACTGCTTACATTAGAAGTTAAGTCCCATAGTGCTCAGAGCCATTTGAACCATTTTGTTGGTGAAAATTCTTGCCGAACATCGTCACAGGTGCTCATCATTTCAAACCGCAAACAAAACCGCAATGCATGCAGTCGCACAATGTAGAAAAGTTCAAAGCCGCACGCTCATCTGGTAAACTCATGGAGACAGTCTTCCGAGACTGTGCAAGGATTATCCTAATTGATGGCCTCCCTCATGGTTCAACGATCAATGCTGAAGTGTATTGTGCTACCCTCAGGAAACTGACCGAACGACTTGAGCATGTTCGTCGCCACAGAGTGCGAACGAACTTCTCATCCTCCATAACAACGCATGGCCTCACACATGCCCATGCACCCCAGAAGGGCTCACAAAACTTCACTGGACTGTTATTCCTCATCCACCCTACAGCCCAGATCTCGCACCTTCTGTTTCCCATTTATTTGGACCAATGAAGGATGCACTCTGCGAGTGGTAGTACTTGGATGATGGTGAGGCCGGCGGGGGGGGGGGGGGGGGGGTTATGAAGGCAGCAAGACGTTGACTCGGAAGCCGACCAGTAGAGTGGTACCATGTGGGAATGCAGGGCCTCCTAGTAAGGTGGTGTAAGGCGTCGTACTGAATGGGGATTATGTTGAAAAATAGAGTTTTGTAGCCAAGGGAGTTCGAAGTAATATGGTGTACTAGAATACTGAAGAAAACCAACCTGCTTTCACAAAAAAATGTGGTGCAGTACTTATTGAAAGCCCCTCGTAGAGTACTTCTCCTTCTCAAAAATTTCCTGAAATCATGTCAGTAGTGTAACTGGGGAAGATCAGTTTGGATTCCGTAGAAATGTTGGAACACGTCAGGCAATACTGACTCTACGACTTATCTTAGAAAATAGATTAAGGAAAGGCAATCCTACATTTCTAGCATTTGTAGACATAGAGAAAACTTTTGACAATGTTGATTGGAATACTGTCTTTCGAATTCTGAAGGTGGCATGGGTAAAATATAGGGAGCGAAAACCTATTTACAATTTGTACAGAAACCAGATGGCAGTTATAAGAGTGAGGGGTATGAAAGGGAAGCAGTGGTTGGGAAGGGAGTGAGACAGAGTTGTAGCCTATCCCCGATGCTATTCAATCTGTATATTGAGCAAGCAATAAAGGAAACAAAAGAAAAGTTCGGAGTAGGTATTAAAAACCATGGAGAAGAAATAAAAACTTTGAGGTTCGCCGATGACATTGTAATTCTGTCAGAGACAGCAAGGGACTTGGAAGAGCAGATGAACGGAATGGACCGTGTCTTGAAAGGAGGGTATAAGATGAATATCAACAAAAGCAAAACGAGGATAATGGAATGTAGTCGAATTAAGTCGGGTGATGCTGAGGGAATTAGACTAGGAAATGAGACACTTAAAGTAGTAAAGGAGTTTTGCTATTTGGGGAGCAAAATAACTGATGATGGTCGAGGTAGAGAGGATATAAAATGTAGACTGGCAATGGCAAGGAAAGCGTTTCTGAAGAAGAAAAATTTGTTAACATCGAGTAATGTCAGGAAGTCGTTTCTGAAAGTATTTGTATGGAGTGTAGCCATGTATGGAAGTGAAACGTGGACGATAAATAGTTTAGACAAGAAGAGAATAGAAGCTTTCGAAATGTGGTGCTACAGAAGAATGCTGAAGATTAGATGGGTAGATCACATAACTAATGAGGAGGTACTGAATAGAATTGGGGAGAAGAGGAGCTTGTGGCACAACTTGACTAGAAGAAGGGATCAGTTGGTAGGACATGTTCTAAGGCATCAAGGGATCACCAATTTAGTATTGGAGGGCAGCATGGAGGGTAAAAATCGTAGAGGGAGACCAAGAAATGAATACACTAAGCAGATTCAGAAGGATGTAGGTTGCAGTAGTTACTGGGAGATGAAGAAGCTTGCACAGGGTAGAGTAGCATGGAGAGCTGCATGAAACCAGTCTCTGGACTGAAGACCACAACAACACCAGTGTAACTGGTCTGTAGTTGTTGATATCTTTTCTATTATCTTTCTCATAGAGACTTTAACATTGACATATTTCAGACTTTCTGGAGAAATGCTCTGAGTTACTGATGCATTACATATTTCGGACAAGATACGACTTTTAGCAAGTGAAAAAGTTTTTAGAATCCTGCTGGAAACACCCTCAGAGTCATATGAGCTTTTACTCGTTATTTTTGAGAAATTATATAATTTTCTTAATTTCAGAAGGAGATTAGATGAGACATCTGTGTGACTGAATTTATTGTGGGGTGCATTTTTCTTTTTACTCTTTGCTGCTACAGTCTCAATTAATGGATACTGCACTATCAGGACGAATCTCAAGACAACTCTGTTAATGGAAACAAAACTGTTCCAGGTGTTTGAAGGTATGGCGCCGGCGGACGAACCAGTATCGTCTTACCATCAGCCGCAGGCCAGTGATGACTCTGATGGTACATACAGTTACTCGGCAGGGCCTGCAGCGTCTGGATACAGTGGCCACCACTACTCGGCCTCTTACGGGGCGATGGCGTCGTCGACAACTCCACCTTCTGCAGGGCAGCCTGGACCGTACTACAGTGGCCACGCTGACGCTGCCGCTGCTGACTACCGCCGACCTCAGTACCACCAGCGGCTGGAGGCCACTCCGAAGCACGCGGCCACAGCAGCATCGCCGGTGGCGCCCGCCGGATCCGTGTCTCCGGAGAAGTTCTACGGCTCGGAGGCCGTGCACGTGAGGACGGCTGACGTTCCCAAGTACGGCACGGGAGACAGTTCGCAAGCCTTCTCTGGAGAGCGCCAGCGCCAGCAGGACAAGGCCATCGGGTACTCTGTGGTCGCTGCCGGGGACAGAGTGGGCACAGTGGAAGTGGCGTACGGAGGCCGAGTCAGGCACCACCAGGTCGCCGAGGCTTCGTCTGCCATCGCAGAACACGGACCTCGGAGCCTCAGCACTGACACAGGCACGGTGACTGTGCGAGAGGCCGGAGCCACTGAAGCTACACGTGTCGAGACGCGGAAGCGCAGAGACATTGCTGAAGATGAAGTGGTCAGTCCAGACTCACTGCTTCTGGACAATGACATCGATGTGGTCTGGGCCAAGGAGAAGAAGTGGCCACCGAAGAAGGAGATCGGAAGTGCTAAACAGCCCATTAAATGGGTAAATGTCGACTCGAGTCCTGTCCAAGACTCGAAGACTTCTACTTTGGGAGGACTGACAAGCACAAGCAAAACAAATATTCTGCTGGAGAAGAGCACAGATTTGCCAGTAACGACCGAATCTGCCACACCGTTCAGTGAGGCTGACGGAGAGACGAGCAGCAGCACACGACTCTCTGCTGCCGACATGGACTCACAGACCACAACTGATCAGGCACGTCTGTCAGAGGACACCAGTGGTGAACCAGCCGTCTTCGTCACTGAGGTAGTATCGCCGACAGAGGAATCCCAGACAGCAGCACCACCCAACAGCACAGAAGGTGAAGGTCTGGTTACGCTCACAGGAGGCCCTCCAGTCGAGGAATTTCCCATTAATGCTGCCGACAACTCTTCGGCATCTGTCCAGCAGAACCAGATGTCTTTCACGGATGTCCTGCGAAGGATCGCCCAGTTCAAGATGAGGTTGGGTCTGAGTCTGTTGAAGAGCACTTCCGAGGCATTCTCGCGGTACCTCGGCACCGTGCAAGAGCGCATGGAAGAGACACTGGCCGAAGCTCGTCGTGCCAGGTACCATAACGGTCCAGGCGACGGGTCAGCAGGCGTCGCCTTCTGGAATGCAGTACGTCGGGCGCAGAGGGGGCTCTTCGACAGGCACCGGCATCGGGATGAGTGATGGTGACGCATCCAAAGGATGGACTCCGCAAACGGACTTAACTTGACGAGTACGGTACATGGAACACTGCAGACTTGGGTGCCGAAAGGCAGGTGGTACACTCTAAAAGGGCCTCTCTATATTACGAGGCGAGGACAATTTTCGCGCTACTTACGACTTCAACGAAGGTAAAATACATTTAGGGGCATATGTGACTTGCAGAGTTCACAAGACACAGACAAAATTTTTAGGTAGTGCCAAAACATCAAGGATTTCTGTAGGGTAAACATTTCAGTTTTCGTGCGCCGCAAGCTAGAATGGCCGCCAAAAACATGTGAGGGTGGTCTGAAAGCGTTTTTGTTCGGACGGTGAGACCAACGATACGTAACTTGTTACCCATGTCCAAAACTGGGGCCCATCTGATAGGAAATCACTCAATATTCGTGTGCTCGTGATTGGAATGGAGGCCAAACATTTGTGGGTCCATAATGCAACGAAACATTCGGTACTTCTAGTGGGAAACCATTGAATTTTCAAGTACTTTCAACTTGAATACAGACTGGTAACGTCTGAGTTGCTCTCGACCTATACCTCGGTAAGGACGTTGTAGATTCTAGACCGACATGACTTGCAGAACACATCATAATATGAGGCATCTACGTTAGGAAACCAGTTTTCGGGCATTTACGAGTGTAATATTGATTGTAACGTTTGGGGTACTCAGATTCGTATTGCTCGCCCAGGTGTGTGACTACATGGACAAGAAGACATAATTAACGACCAGTTACCCTGGATAATTACTACATTTCATGAGTACATTAAGCAGGATTGGAGACACATAATACATGGGGGGTTTCTGAATGTTTGTTCGTCGTGGTGTGGTTGTAACTAGATGTATATAGCTTGCTGCGTATGTTAAAAAGTGGGGCTCTTCTGGTGGGAAACCAGTTCATGCTCGTTCACTCTTAGCTGGAGGGAGGGATCCCGACAGCTGTGAGTTTCTGACTTGCTTTTGACCAGGTGTGGACGTAATTTGACAAGCATGACTCTCAGACATGTCTTAGCTGGAGGGAGGGATCCCGACAGCTGTGAGTTTCTGACTTGCTTTTGACCAGGTGTGGACGTAATTTGACAAGCATGACTCTCAGACATGTCTTAGCTGGAGGGAGGGATCCCGACAGCTTTGAGTTTCTGACTTGCTTTTGACCAGGTGTGGACGTAATTTGACAAGCATGACTCTCAGACATGTCTTAGCTGGAGGGAGGGATCCCGACAGCTGTGAGTTTCTGACTTGCTTTTGACCAGGTGTGGACGTAATTTGACAAGCATGACTCTCAGACATGTCTTAGCTGGAGGGAGGGATCCCGACAGCTTTGAGTTTCTGACTTGCTTTTGACCAGGTGTGGACGTAATTTGACAAGCATGACTCTCAGACATGTCTTAGCTGGAGGGAGGGATCCCGACAGCTGTGAGTTTCTGACTTGCTTTTGACCAGGTGTGGACGTAATTTGACAAGCATGACTCTCAGACATGTCGTAGCTGGAGGGAGGGATCCCGACAGCTGTGAGTTTCTGACTTGCTTTTGACGAGGTGTGGACGTAATTTGACAAGCATGACTCTCAGACATGTCGTAGCTGGAGGGAGGGATCCCGACAGCTTTGAGTTTCTGACTTGCTTTTGACCAGGTGTGGACGTAATTTGACAAGCATGACTCTCAGACATGTCTTAGCTGGAGGGAGGGATCCCGACAGCTGTGAGTTTCTGACTTGCTTCTGACCAGGTGTGGACGTAATTTGACAAGCATGACTCTCAGATATGTCAGAACGCGGAATACCTCGTCGGCTTTCGTTCTATTGCAGCTAGAACACAGGACCATAATATTTGAACTATCTCTCATTCGTCTCTTTATCAAATCATGGAAGTGACAACTAAGATGTCACAGAACACATATGGGGGCACAAACGGGGCACAGGAGATGAAACTTCAGGCTCATGAATTTACATTTGTAATACAGACATCATCATATGTTATATACAGGCACGTATTGGATTATATGGACGTGACTAGCAGTACACGTTTAAATGTTTGGCAGTTGTGTTGGGTAATCATTACAGTTTTTGTGCACTTTCAGCTGGTGTGGATCTCCCATAATATTTAGGTGTCGATTCATATGTTATATACAGGCACGTATTGGATTATATGGACGTCACTAGCAGTACACATTTAAATGTTAGGCAGTTGTGTTGGGTAATCATTACAGTTTTTGTGCACTTTCAGCTGGTGTGGATCTCCCATAATATTTAGGGGGCGCCTGATGAGTTTGTCTAGAAGAGAGTGGGACCTGATGTACATAGCACGTGTTGAAGTGTAGGACTCTTCTGATGGAAAACCGTGTTCGTGCGCTCTTAGCTTGAACTGTTGACCTAACCATTTGCTGTTCTCTGTGTGTCTGCTTAGACGTCGGTGAAGCTTGACTGGTAGGACCCTAACAAGTATCAAAATAAGGGTGAGTTCTCGTGGGAAGCTCCGAAGTTTTCATGTACTTTCATCTGTAACATTTGACGATTTCTGACTCACATCTCTATCGAGACATGGAAGAAACTTGACTGTCAAGATCAGCAGTATGCATCATAATAAGAGGGCACTTAGATTCAGCTTTCATTTCTGATATACTGTTTTTTAAGCTCTAAGACAGACTTGTATTTGGGGGTTTCTGGTTAATTTTGCTTGTCTGGGAGTGTATAGGTTTGTATGATAATACTGGCAGGAAGTATTAAACTTTCAAGCTCTCCTCCTGGCCCATGACTGCAGTTTTCAATTACTTTCAGCAGGAGTGGGGACGAATAACATGTGAGGAACAACGGAATATGTGTTTCTCGTGACGTGGATTGGGGATAGGCGTACGTAGCTTGCTGCATCTTCTAGGTGGTCTTCACTATGTCCAGACACTCACAACTGCAACTGGGCGCCCAAACATTTGCACGTGTCAGACTTACGTGTATGAACAAATGTGGATGTAAACTGACGTGTATAACTACCAGTCTCACCAAAAAGTGCGGGGATGCTAGCTAGAGTAATACCTCCCCAGTTCTCATGCCGTTTCGAGTACAATACAGAACCATAACAGTTGAGGAGCTTCTGAGTTGCCCTTAATCAAGACGAGGAAGGGCTTCGAAATACATGGCTCGCAAAATGTGTGACAATTTGGGACACTTACGTTGAAAAACATTTCACTTTTCCTACTTTTACAGCTGAAACACAGGCTGTAGCATTTGTGTTGTCTGCTTCGTGCTGGTTCTCGAGACGTGTTTGGGACTGTACTGACAGGGCTGGCGAAATACACAAAAATGTTTGTCACGTCTCGTGCTTAACCACTACAGCAGTTACGTCATGTTTTTACTCTTGCACCAGAATCTTCCTCCTTTTATCTGACCGTGACGTTTTCTAGTTCAGGATATGCACTTGTTATCTATTCACAATTGTTATTTATTCACCACTATTACGTAGACGGAACACGCAACACTACTTAACGCAAACCTTCCCTGCTGTCGTCCTGACTGGACGCAGTTACCTTAAAGACTTCGACACTGACGTCGACATCGACATCGACTTGAGTGTAGCGTCTGTCTCGCGCTGTTGCACATCCTGCACCTTGTCGGGACAACATTTCGAGGTTCTGACCCTCTGTGAATTTGGAGCCAAGTTTAAGACGTTCTAGACGACACAGGACGTGGGACCTAAGTTTCTCGTGTATACAATTTTCTAACAACTTACGGCTTCCAGAGTGAGATTTTCACTCTGCAGCGGAGTGTGCGCTGATATGAAACTTCCTGACAGATTAAAACTGTGTGCCAGACCGAGACTCGAACTCGGGACCTTTGCCTTTCGCGGGCAAGTGCTGTACCATCTGAGATACCCAAACACGACTCACGCCCTGTCCTCACAGCTTTACTTCTGTCAGTACCTCGTCTCCTACCTTCCAAACTTTACAGAAGCTCTCCTGCGAACCTAGCACTCCTGAAAGAAAGAATATGGCGGAGACATGGCTTAGCCACAGACCGGGGAGGTTTCCAGAATGAGATTTTCATTCTGCAGAGTGCAGGCCCCGAGTTCGAGTCTCGGTCCGGCACACAGTTTTAATCTGTCAGGAAGTTTCAACTTACGGGCTGCAGTTTGCCTTGAAAATGGCGGGGTGTGCTCCCGACGAAATATCGGCGGTCGCTGTTAATACTACCTGGCCGCATTCCCGTAAGTTGTTTGAAGACAGAAGACGTGTTGGCCGTGGGACGTGACAAATAACGTAATGACGGCACTGACGGGACAGTGGCAAATTGACGACTTTCTGAGAAGAAAAAGGATTAGTGTTACGTGAATTTGGACCTGTTCTGACGAACGACACGAAATACTCTTCATGCCGCGGACGCGACGTTTAAGTGTGGGAGAAATGGCAAAGAATGGACGAGTTTCCACTCGGTAAACACCATCCATTACATGACTTCAAACTAATGAACATGAGACGTCGATGTGAGACGTATAATCTTTCTCGTGGGACGGTACAGAAGACGCTACATGTACGTGCACGAGAAATGACAAAGGACGGACGACTTCTCACGTGATGAACAGCTTCCATAACGTGACTTCACGCTAATAAAGAAACACGATACTTGACTACTTACGTATTAACTTTCCGTGTGACTTTTCGTGGCGCAGTACATACGATACCACTGCATTATCCATTCACTTTTTATTCACTTTGTTGATAGAAGGGACCGGTAAAACATTTGAAACTGATAACAGACGCTGACGTGGCAAGCAGGCTGACTTTGGATGTGCACGACGATAGACGGTATCTGCGACTGTATA
Organism: Schistocerca nitens; assembly: GCF_023898315.1. NCBI lineage: Eukaryota > Metazoa > Arthropoda > Insecta > Orthoptera > Acrididae > Schistocerca > Schistocerca nitens. The sequence goes on along the minus strand of NC_064623.1, from coordinate 142,380,134 downwards.
CTTGGACACAGATTGAATACGTACAGAAGCGTTCACAGTGAATTCAAGGAAACTGCCGACTATTCTTTGCTTTTATTTCAATTCCTCAGTCTTTGGAGACTGTGTTCCAACTTTTTGTATCTTGTTCGCATCTTTCCATATCACCGCAAACACTGTACGCAAAGTCATTCACAGGACATGGAAAATAAAAGTGGCCCGGAAAATATGCCATGTACCTTAAGATAGGCAGGCACCCTAGATTCTCCGCTCTCGAGTTGCCTGTCTTAAGGTGCATAAATTATTTTCTGTCGTTTTATAAGGGACAGTCGAATGGGAACAATATAGATAGAAAAAGTGAGTAAATTGTTTATTACACCAAAAGTAATAGCCATAACTGTTAATACATTTATCCCACTGTGAGACAAGACTGTCAGTGCCTTCATGGTGATATGTCTGCAGTTGCCACCGGAACAATGGTTGTACTCGGGAATGCTTCTCTTCGTCTGAAGCAAATCGGCAGCCAAGGATATCTTTGTTCAGGCCCAAAAAATATGGATATCACATGGCGAGGGATCGGGACTGCATGAAGAAAGTGTAAGAGCTCCCCAGCAAACCCGAAACAGCCTTGGCAACACGTGGGCCCGCATGTTGCCACACGCTGCTAAGGTTGTTTTGAGTACGCTGCATAAGTTTCGCTGGGGAGCCCTTACATGCAGTCCCGATCCCTCGCCATGCGATATCCATATTTTTTGGGCCCTGAACAAAGATATACGTGGTTGCCGATTTGCTTTACACGAAGGGATGCATTCCTGAGTACAACCATTGTTCCGGTGGCAACTGCCGACATTTCTCCATGAAGGCACTGGCAGTCTTGTCTCATAGTAGCATAAATGTATTAACAGTTATGGCGATTACTTTGAAATAACAAACAATTTACTCAGATTTTTCCTATCTGTCCCATTTTTATCTGACTGCCCCTTATACTTTGTCTACCCTGTAGAATGTGTTTTGTGTCCCAGTCTTTCGGTCTACTATTTTCCCCTCTATTGGTCCATCCAGGTTGAAGCTGATTATTCATATATGCCATAGAAGACAGCAATCTGATCCTTCTGCTGGTAAAACACTTCCATAGACCTTCCTCGCCTATTGTTTGTAGTCTTCCTTTATTTCAAAATCCGTCCATCTAGACACATACTTTCATACTTTAGGAATTTCTTTCCAATTTCCAAACCGATATCTGGTACTACTGGTGTTCTTTCTTTTCGTAGAGATCTCTCTTCACCTTTGCGCATGTTGTCCTGATATACACCTTTGCTTCGCTACCCTTTTTAATCTTTCTTCCTAGCAACGCCCACTACCGCTTGTAATTTTGATATTAAGCAGGTCATTAGTCCTGTTTCTACTGCTCTTCGTCACTTCCGTCTTACGTATCTTTATTCTTCATCAACATTCTGCGCTAAGTATCCTTTCCAATTCTATCAACAGGTCTTCCAAGTCTCGCTTTCATCAGCCCAGAAGGGTTAATTGTCTGCAAATCTTAGGAATCGTATGTTATTTCTTTACACATTGATTCCACTTACAAATTTTCTCGTACGTTCACTTACAAGTTGCTGCAAACCTTTCTCATACCCTTCTTAATAACAGCTGTGTTTCTTCGCCCTCTATTTATACTGCACCCATTAGGGCTTTGTAGTTGCTGTATATTATCCATCTGCCTCAGTCATCTTGTACGGTTTGTTTATTTCATGTTACACCTTACACTGTCAAACGCTTCTCAGGTTTTCCTACAGTAGGAAGATGTTACTAGGCTGAATGCCCCTGTTCCCTCAACCTTATTCGACGAACAGAACAAGAACAACTATAATACGAACGGATGATTTAAAAAAAGGATAGTAATATATCACCTTTCATTCTTCACAATAGCTCTACAAATGACGGACTGCCACCGCACTTTTGTATAATTGTTATTCATCTGCCTCCGTACTTGAGCCTCAGTATTGCATGGTTGCGAACATCTAATTGCACCTTAAATCGTTGAGGCTTCCTCCAGGTTCACAAATGATACGGAAATGTCCTGATTTTTCTTCATTCTGCCTCCTGCCAGTAAGCGGAACGTCAGACTGACTCAGCTGCTATCTCTGCCCGTCCTGAAACCACACTGATCTTCGCCTAGTACGTCTTCAGTTTTTTTTCTCTTTTCTTTTCTCGTCTCTTGTCAACATATAACACACATGACGAGGACAACCAGGCAATTGGAATACGGACAAACGCAGCGAGGAAAAAAGAAAAAAGACATACAGCACGATTTAACATATTATAGACCGGCCATCGTCACGACTTAGCACAGAATAGACACTTCACGACAGCCCCACAAACGACAGAAATACTATGAATTTGACTAGGTCACCTCGGATATGCTTGCGTGACAGAAATGACGTACTACCTACCGGACAATAACAATTCCAATACGATCAAGTGACGGAGCAAGAAATAAAACCCAATCATTTTGAGTCATATGTTGTCAAATCCTTCACGACAATCTTACGTACGACCTGTTAATTGACCAGGTAAAAGATGGGACAAATGTTCCGCAATAGATGTGACTGATATGTGGCACGCATCAGGTAGGACTGACTGAACTTTTCTAAACACGAGGTGACCTTGATAAAAATGCGAATTATGTATCATCTTCACACTGACTTTGCTGTCTCTTTTTCCTTATGAATTAATGTGCAAATGGTACATTATTTACTTGGCGGCCATGTGTTTTAAGAATGGAGTAATAAGGAAAACAAATTGAGGACAGGTTAACCTTCAAATGTTCTCACTTTGTAATAGATCAGCATTATTAAATAACAATTTGAAGTACGCCTCCGTCTTTGCTCTCAATGGTAATAGTTAAGTGTTGTTATTTGACATTTCCCAATAACAGTCTGTCTTTGCTGCCTATTACTGAAACAATTCTTTCACATTTTAGCAGCTCATTGTTTATACATGACTACTCAAAATATGATTTTGCCTTTACTGCGAACTACTGGAAATCATTTTCTCACTCCATGATAGTTTTATGTTAGTTTTATGATGTTACATGAGTATTAAAATATGCCTTTGTATTTATCCCCATACAATTAAACGATGTTCTCTTTTAGTAATAGTATACTCATGTTAGATAACTTTTTAAATTATGTAACAAACAGCATTAAAGTTTAAATGCTGTGAAAATATATCTGAGGCTACCGATGTTGATATATGTATTGAATAAATTGTTAAGAGACACAAATGTGTGATTACAAAGTTCATAATTTTAGGCGAACATTCCTTGAGCGCATAATTGTTTTCATGTAATGTCACTTGCTGAGACAAATTATGTTTCTCGTCTACTCAGCTTCACGTATATGGAGTATTACAGTATGCCCATAAGACCCTCCTTGATGTGCGTGCGTGTGTGTTTTGACAGAAAAGTGACTGTATCACTGTGCCCTTTCGTGCTACAAAAGGACTACACAACTCTGCAGTGTCCCAGTGTCGGTTCTGGACTTTCTATGAACCAAAAACTTTCCTTGTTTCTGTGACTAGGAGTTTATAGCACTTCGAAGTCTCAACATATTTGACTATGTATGTATAACAGGAAACACAACTTTAAGTATGTAGTACATCCATACATGTGTACAGCACCATCAGTGGTCTCATGTGTCGTCAACATTTCATAAAATACATGTATTATAACATGTACAATAAAGCACTTAATCAAACATGTGTATTTCATTTATTTTCAATTCATACAGCACCATAACAGGTAGAACAGAAGATGTTTGCTGATAAGAATGATAATACTAATTACATGCTATGCATTGCTAAAGGGAATTACAGATTACACGCAGAATTTTGCGTTAATGTCTGACATAAGACATTGTTTACAAACAAGTGTATCAGTTCACGTCAATCATATATCATTATGCACCCAGAATCTGAAGCAATCAAAAATGGTGTACAACAACTGTTTTGAATCCTTTCTTGTTTCTGGCACACATAAATGATCTTCCAGTTGCAGCTTAAGAAGATGTAAATTTTGTCGTTTTTGCAACTCATACAAGTATTGGAAGAAATAGTAGTACCAGTCACCATAGTAACTCAGTACAAACAGTTAATTACTTGTCATATTTATCTACAAGCTACAAGGTTCCTTACACAGTTAAATACGAAAATGTTTAATTTTTGGGGTTACAGACAGAGCATAACTTTAATTGGAAATTCACTGCCTGGAATTAATAGGGTGCCTTAGTTCAGCTACAGATGTTGCCTCCCATTATTATTAATATGGGTCATTTAAAAATGAAAGGATCAATTTATTCTGAAAATTTCTATTTACTAATGAGTTATGAAATCGTTTTTTGAGAAAACTCAACTTACGACAGCAGTATTTTCAAAATACAAAACGCAGTGGTTAGACACTGGACTCGCATTCGGGAGGACGACGGTTCAATCCCGCGTCCGGCCATCCTGATTTAGGTTTTCCGTGATTTCCCTAAATCACTCCAGGCAAATGCCGGGATGGTTCCTCGGAAAGGGCACGGCCGACTTCCTTCCCCGTCCTTCCCTAATCCGATGAGACCGATGACCACGCTGTCTGGTCTCCTTCCCCAAACCAACCAACCAACCAACCAAAATACAAAACCATGTTATGAGAATTATGTTGGATCTCAGCTCTAGAACATTTTGCAGATAGCTCTTTAAAAATTTTGGTCGCTATATCACTATAATAGTTACAAAGTTTCTTAAAGAGGTATATGCAGAATGTTCTAGACCTATGCCAAGTATAATTCTCATAACACACTTCTGTATTCTTAAAATACTGTACTCAGAGGCTGCAGGGTGTAGATACTCCGTGCTACATCTATGCGTTGTGTGTTGCCTGCAATTCAGTCATCGACTCCCTATGAAAGGGATAGGCCCAGCAAACTAAAAGTTCCACAAGCTACGCGATGGTCGCGGTTTAAAACAGTGATCCAGGAAGTGTACGATAAATTCCTTTTATTTTTGTCAATGATCACAAATGGTCCAAAGGTTTTGTAATCATTGATGGAAATCAACAAATTAATTCTGAAATAAAAGTTCCTTATTCGCTTCTAAAATATCTTTCCCTGCTTAGAGACCCTCATTCTTAAGGTTTTTCTTGTTGAAAATCGCTCTATCAATTTACTGGGGTGCATAATGTGTGGCAGACCTGGTTAGTAGACCCTGCTAGTGTTCGTTATTCCGACGTCTGAGGGCCGGCGAGTACTGAAGCACCTGTGAGCATCAGCAGTGCAACAAACGTTGTTCCCCATTTCTCAAATAAAGGGAAAAGCATAAATATTGTGGTAGCACTAAAAACGTGTAGGGGTGCATCACACGAAACGTGCACACGTGCACCGCAAATATTGCGGGAACGGAAAGTGCTATGAATGTGCGGTTTTAACAGAATGGATTAGTAGTCAGAGACTAGTACTCTTAGCCAACAAGCAGACTCTAATAATACTTAGAAAGTAGACGTTTTGTGCAAACATACACTTTTTAAATTGGAACAGTGCCTAGTGACATTAAAAAACTAAAAGTAGGCTAAATGAGAGTGTCAATGGTGTTTTTGATTCAGGATTCTAGGTTTGTTGGCGTTGGTCAGACAGCAGCGACCGCCTGACACAGACGCAGAAACAGGGAAGGAGTCGATTTTGTGACTTTTACGAGTTCCCAACCAGGAGAGAATTGCATAATTTCATCTGTGTGCTTTGATAGTTTTAATTTCTTGAGTTTCTGTGTGTCAATTTAAGATCTAATAGCCACAGTTCTCGCGTTTCCGTTTGCGTCGGAAAGTAAACAGATTTTGTGACGTATTACAAATTCCTAATCAGGGGCGAATTATTTAGTTTTATCTGAGTGCTTCGACAGTTAGGTTTTTGAATCTCTGAATATAAATCTAATTTATTAGACACAGTTTCTGCGTTTTCGTCAGTTCTGCGGCACGTGCCGATAGTCCGTTTATCTCGGTAGTTTAGTTTCCCACGGTCTTTAGTACAGATAGGGACTGCGATTGTTGTGTCCAGATGCGAGTTGAATTGGTGGCATTTCGCTCTTAGCTCCAGGCTGTGATAGCTTCAGTTACACAGCTTCAAGTAGCAGAGGATGGGCACTACTGTTGTGGGCCAGCTGTGGGGATTCAATGGACGTTCAGCACGTCCGAGTCCTCCTATCGGTTCTCACTAGTGGCCTGCCCAATTACAACGTGCCCTCACCTGTAGTCGAATGGGCAGGCAGTGAAAGACTTCCCAGGCGGCCGCACGTAAGTCTTCCCCAGCTTGTCTGACAAACAGGTTCTAGGTGCTGTTTGTGGCTGACAGTGTCGCTCAGCCAGATGCAGTCGCCTGTCCTGTTTCAAAAGAAACCTCTCGGCCTGCAAGATCCGGTCAATCACAGAGGGTGGGATTTTCCATAGTTGAGAGCTCCAATGTTAGGCGCGTTATGGGACCCTTAGGGACATGGCTGCCAAGAAGGGGTGGAAAGCCAATGTGCACTCCCTGTGCACATTCCAGATGTGGAATGGGTCCTTCTGGATGCCATGAAGGGTACAGGGTGCAGCCATCTGGTCGCTCACGTCGGTACCAATGATGTGTGTCACTTTGGAAGAGATACTCTCTGGTTTCGAGCGGCTAACAGAAGTGGTAAAGGCTGCCAGTCTTGCAAGATGAAAGCAGAGCTGAGCATTTACAGCAGAGTCGGAAGGACCGTCTGCGAACCTTTGGTACAGAGCCGAGTGGAATGTCTGAATCAGAGGCTGAGACTGTTCTGCGACCGTGTAGGCTGCAGCTTCCTCGACTTCCGCCATAGGGTGGTTGGGTTCTGGGTTCACCTGAATAAGGTCAGGAGTCCACGACACGCAGGAGGCGGCTGCACGGGGCTGTATGGGGTGGACTGGGCGGTGTTTTAGGTTAGAGTGTCTCGGGAAAACACAAAAAGGGCTTCAGTCACAAAGGGTGCAGCGAATTTTATAGGTCGAATAACCTTATGGAAGTGATTCTATTTTTCTTAAAACTTGCTTAAACTTGCATTTTTGGTACTGAATGAAACCTACATAGAGGAGGCTCATTATGACATATACGGAAGTTTATTTAATGTGTGCTGCTCGTTAAATAATTAATGCTATAGCGTTACTAATTTCTAATTATCTTCTAGGTCTACAATACTTCTTACTAATTAAGAGTTAGTAGACAGTGCACTAACTTATGTAAAATGCTTGAAAAGCTACAGAACCCGTCTACAACTATTACTCTGGAACAAAGAAACCGCAAAAGTTGATTAGGAAAAAGTAATTTGATACCTGCATCTCGGTGGTTACTTAGGTTTCGTTGGGTTCGCTGTAGCGACTACTCGTCAGAGTGGAAACATATTATTATCTGTATATCTTGTGTAGTTAAATAAATGGCTCATCCCATTTTTAAGACTTAAGGAGGCAACGCTGCCGTGAGACCGCAGAAACAGCACTAGCCATTGTACTTTTGAAGCGTGGTATTTTGCCACCAGACGGCATGGTTCAAATGGCTCTGAGCACTTTGACTTAACTGCTGAGGTCATCAGTCCCCTAGAACTTAGAACTACTTAAACCTAACCTAAGGACATCACACACATCCATCCCAGAGGTGGGATTCGAACCTGCGACCGTAGCAGTCGCGGGGTCCGGATTAAAGCGCCCAGAACCGCTCGGCCACTCCGGCCGGCCTAGACGGCATGCATATATGGGTAGCACTAAGAATTTGGGCTAATAAAAAATGGCTTTGAGCACTATGCGACTTAACTTCTGAGGTCATCAGTCGCCTAGAACTTAAACCTAACTAACCTAAGGACAACACACATCCATGCCCGAGGCAGGATTCGAACCTGCGACCGTAGCGGTCGCCCGGTTCCGGACTGTAGCGCCTAGAACCGCACAGCCACTCCGGCCGGCTTTGGGGTAATAAATGGCACGTGTTTCCTCATCTATGAACCACTGTTCCTTTCTTAAATAAATTATCGTGCATTACAGTTTGATTTTATCATCTTTCGTGGTCGTGATGTTCATAATTAACTCATGTTTCTTTGTAGTGGGAATCCACGTGGTTGCTACTGATGTACGATGGCTCCCGCCTTAGGACGAATTATTATACTCTCTGTTTCTTAACTGATATTCCGCGTAAAGTTTGACGCAAATTTGGAAATAATTTTTCGTTAAATACGTGGCCGTCGAAGTTACTCACTCTCTCACCAAATTTAAGTCTTGTTTCCTTGTGGAACTGTTGAATATCTTCTTTCTCTAGTCTACATCTGTGCGTGTGTAATCCATCTTTCACATCCCACTCTCGATTTTCGAATGACCGTATTAGTCATGTATTCATTTCCGTGCGTTTTACCACTAGGATAAGTTTTTTGTGTGAATAAAATGGTTGTTATTGTGCACTCTGTTAAATATATTAATCCAAAGAATAAAAGTACAGTACAAGGCATTCCCCTTGTTTAATAAGTCGCCCACTATTTATCTAATTCCTATCGAACCTCTTCTAGCCCAACTTAAGCGACACGTGTATGATTAGTGGTATATTTTAAGAGCATTCTGATTCTCCTCATTAATGAATCAAGAAGTTATGTACGTATAACAAGATTTCATTATTTTTCCTAAACTGAGGCCCATTCACTAATCGTCTTGAAGCAAATGTACACTGGTAACTTCATTTAAGTGGCGACCCAAGATAAATTCACATAATGATGTACCAAATTACACTAACGTAATGTTGCTCCACAGATAAGTTTAGCACCCAAGTGCATTACAAAGAGTGGTGATGTCGTCCTCTGTGATGTTGCAAACAAGGGGCACTATGAGGCAACATACTAGTGGCATCATCCTATGTCATGAAGCGGATAGATGGCGCTACAGTGACGTCATCCTCCGGGGTGTGTGGGCCTGGGCGCTATAAGTCGAGACACCTGTGTCGCACTAGTGAAATCAGCTTCTGGGATGTCCGAAGCTAGTGGCCTAATGGCTAGCGTTGCTACCTCTGGATCACAGGGCCGCTGGTTCGATTCCCAGCCGGGTTGGGGATTTTGTCTGCCCGGGGACCGGGTGTTTGTGTTGTCCTCATCATTTCATCACCATTCTCATCATTCGGGACAGTAGCTATAGATTGGCCTGTGAAAAATAAATTGGACTGTGGAACAATTGGGACTTTGCTTGGGTGCTTATGACCGCGCAGTTGGGTGCCCCACAAACCAAACATCAGCATCATCACCTTCTGGCATAATGTGAATAAGTGGCACTAGTAGATGCAATACCAATATGCGACATCCTCTGGGACTATGTAGATATGAGGCAATATGAGATGTTGCGCCAGTGTGAGACTGGTCATCAGTCTACTGACTGGTTTGATGCGGCCCGCCACGAATTCCTTTCCTGTGCTAACCTCTTCACCTCAGAGTAGCACTTGCAACCTACGTCCTCAATTATTTGCTTGACGTATTCCAATCTCTGTCTTCCTCTACAGTTTTTGCCCTCTACAGCTCCCTCTAGTACCATGGAAGTCATTCCCTCATGTCTAAGCAGATGTCCTATCATCCTGTCCCTTCTCCTTATCACTGTTTTCCACATATTCCTTTCCTCTCCGATTCTGCGTAGAACCTCCTCATTACTTACCTTATCAGTCCACCTAATTTTCAACATTCATCTATAGCACCACATCTGAAATGCTTCGATTCTCATCTGTTCCGGTTTTCCCACAGTCCATGTTTCACTACCATACAATGCTGTACTCCAGACGTACATCCTCATAAATTTCTTCCTCAAATTAAGGCATGTATTTGATATTAGTAGACTTCTCTTGGCCAGAAATGCCTTTTTTGCCATAGCGAGTCTGCTTTTGATGTCCTCCTTGCTCCGTCCGTCATTGGTTATTTTACTGCCTAGGTAGCAGAATTCCTTAACTTCATTGACTTCGTGACCATCAATCCTGATGTAAAGTTTCTCGCTGTTCTCATTTCTACTACTTCTCATTACCTTCGTCTTTCTCCGATTTACTCTCAAACCATACTGTGTACTCATTAGACTGCTCATTCCGTTCAGCAGATCATTTAATTCTTCTTCACTTTCACTCAGGATAGCAATGTCATCAGCGAATCGTATCATTGATATCCTTTCACCTTGTATTTTAATTCCACTCGTGATCCTTTCTTTTATTTCCATCATTGCTTCCTCGATGCACAGATTGAAGAGTAGGGGCGAAAGGCTACAGCCTTGTCTTACACCCATCTTAATACGAGCACTTTGTTCTTGATCGTCCACTCTTATTATTCCCTCTTGGTTGTTGTACATATTGTATATGACCCGTCTCTCCCTATAGCTTACCCCTACATTTTTCAGAATCTCGAACAGCTTGCACCATTTTATATTGTCGAACGCTTTTTCCAGGTCGACAAATCCTATGAATGTGTCTTGATTTTTCTTTAGCCTTGCTTCCATTATTAGCCGTAACGTCAGAATTGCCTCTCTCGTCCCTTTACTTTTCCTAAAGCCAAACTGGTCGTCATCTAGCGCATTCTCAATTTTCTTTTCCAGTCTTCTGTATATTAGTCTTGTAAGCAGCTTCGATGCATGAGCTGTTAAGCTGATTGTGCGATAATTCTCGCACTTGTCAGCTCTTGCCGTCTTCGGAATTGTGTGGATGATGCTTTTCCGAAAGTCAGATGGTATGTCGCCAGACTCATATATTCTACACACCAACGTGAATAGTCGTTTTGTTGCCACTTCCCCCAATGATTTTAGAAATTCTGATGGAATGTTATCTATCCCTTCTGCCTTATTTGGCCGTAAGTCCTCCAAAGCTCTTTTAAATTCCGATTCTAATACTGGATCCCCTATCTCTTCTAAATCGACTCCTGTTTCTTCTTCTATCATATCAGACAAATCTTCACCCTCATAGAGGCTTTCAATGTATTCTTTCCACCTATCTGCTCTCTCCTCTGCATTTAACAGTGGAATTCCCATTGCATTCTTAATGTTACCACCGTTGCTTTTAATGTCACCAAAGGTTGTTTTGACTTTCCTGTATGCTGAGTCTGTCCTCCGACAATCATATCTTTTTCGATGTCTTCACATTTTTCCTGCAGCCATTTGGTCTTAGCTTCCCTGCACTTCCTATTTATTTCATTCCTCAGCGACTTGTATTTCTGTATTCCTGATTTTCCCAGAACATGTTTGTACTTCCTCCTTTCATCAATCAACTGAAGTATTTCTTCTGTTACCCATGGTTTCTTCGCAGCTACCTTCTTTGTACCTATGTTTTCCTTCCCAACTTCTGTGATGGCCCTTTTTAGAGATGTCCATTCCTCTTCAACTGTAGTGCCTACTGCGCTATTCCTTACTGCTGTATCTATAGCGTTAGAGAACTTCAAACGTATCTCGTCATTCCTTAGTACTTCCGTATCCCATTTCTCTGCGTATTGGTTCTTCCTGACTAATGTCTTGAACTTCAGCCTACTCTTCATCACTACTATATTGTGATCTGAGTCTATATCTGCTCCTGGGTACGCCTTACAATCCAGTATCTGATTTCGGAATCTCCGTCTGACCATGATGTAATCTAATTGAAATCTTCCCGTATCTCCCGGCCTTTTCCAAGTATACCTCCTCCTCTTGTGATTCTTGAACAGGGTATTCGCTATTACTAGCTGAAACTTGTTACAGAACTCAATTAGTCTTTCTCCTCTTTCATTCCTTGTCCCAAGCCCATATTCTCCTGTAACCTTTTCCTCTACTCCTTCCCCTTCAACTGCATTCCAGTCGCCCATGACAATTAGATTTTCGTCCCCCTTTACATACTGCATCACCCTTTCAACATCCTCATACACTTTCTCTATCTGTTCATCTTCAGCTTGCGACGTCGGCATGTATACCTGAACTATCGTTGTCGGTGTTGGTCTGCTGTCGATTCTGATTAGAACAACCCAGTCACTGAACTGCCCTACCTTCCTATTCATAACGAATCCTACACCTGTTATATCATTTTCTGCTGCTGTTGATATTACCCGATACTCATCTGACCAGAAATCCTTGTCTTCCTTCACTTCACTGACCCCTACTATATCTAGATTGAGCCTTTGCAGTTCCCTTTTCAGATTTTCTAGTTTCCCTACCACGTTCAAGCTTCTGACATTCCACGCCCCGACTCGTAGAACGTTATCCTTTCGTAGATTATTCAATCTTTTTCTCATGGTAACCTCCCCCTTGGCAGTCCCCTCCCGGAGATCCGAATGGGGGACTATTCCGGAATCTTTTGCCAATGGAGAGATCACCATGACACTTCTTCAATTACAGGCCACATATTCTGTGGATACACGCTACGTGTCTTTAATGCAGTGGTTTCCATTGCCTTCTGCATCCTCATGTCGTTGATCATTGCTGATTCTTCCGTGTTTAGTGGCAATTTCCCACCCCTAGGACAAGAGAGTGCCCTGAATCTCTATCCGCTCCTCCGCCCTCTTTGACAAGGCCGTTGGCAGAATGAGGCTGACTTCTTATGCCGGAAGTCTTCGGCCGCCAATGCTGATTATTTATCAAAATTTAGGCAGTGGCGGGGATCGAACCCGGGACCGAATACGTTTATAAATCAAAGACGCTACCCCTAGACCCTAGACCCTATACTTCACCAATATTTCTTGTACCTACAGATCAGGGGCGTGATTTCAGACCTGTGGTTGACTACCGCCGTTTAAACGCTAAGGTTGTCCTTTAATAGGTAGCATTACCTGATCTGCATAATTCTTTTACTTGGTTTGCCGGCGGTAATTGGTTTACAGTCCTTGATTTGAATCATGCCTATTATCAGATTCCGTTGGCTGAAGAATGTAAACATGTTACCGCATTTTGTACTGATTGGAACTTGTTTGAATACAACAGAGTTCCTTTTGCACTAGCAACTGGAGCGGCTATGCTTACTCGTTTGTTGGACGACTTGGTTATCTATAGCCGTTCGTTTAAGAACCATTTGGAGCATATCCAGAAAGTTCTTCTGAGATTACAGGGAGCCGGGCTGACCATTAAGCCTAGTAAGACGACGCTAGCCTAGCAGCAGGTGTCTTATGTCATATAGTGTCGGGTCAGAGTATTCGCATTGACCAAGAGCGAACTAGAGCATTACCGGCTTTGCCTCCAACTACTGATAAGCGGGGAATTGCTAAATTCATAGACATGGCAAATTATTTTAGGCGTTTAGTTCCCAATTTTGCTCAGTTGGCGGCACCCTTAAATCAATTACGCGGGAAGGGCGCGCGTTTTGAATGGGGACTCGCCCAGGAGGCTGCCTTTGAGCATTTTAAGGCAGCGATAGCCAATATTCCGGTTCTTGAAGTACCCGACTTTAATAAAAAAAATGGTTCAAATGGCTCTGAGCACTATGGGACTTAATATCTGAGGTCGACAGTCCCCTAGAACTTAGAACTACTTAAACCTAACTAACCTAAGGACATCACACACATCCATGCCCGAGGCAGGATTCGAACAAGCGACAGTAGCGGTCGCGTAGTTCCAGACTGAAGCGCCTAGAACGCTCGGCCATAACGGCCGGCGATTTTAATAAAATGTTTGTTATTCAGACTGACGCTTCTAATGCTGCTATTTCAGCTGTTCTTCTCCAGGAGTCTGAGGGGGCAGAGACAGCCATTAGCCTATGCGTCTCGTCGGTTAACTGATGCCGAACTCATGTACCCTGTCTATGAGTGCGAGGCTTTGGCCGTTTTATTTGCATTAGAGAAGTACCACTTCTACCTTGAACATCGGGTTTTACAATTAGAAACCGACAATCATGCTTTGAGCTGGGTGTTGGCTAGGCTGCGTAAAACTGGCCGTATCGCAAGATGGGCAGTACGCATTTCGGCATTTCAGTTTGGAGTTAAACATGTGAGGGGCTCTGGAAATATCCTTGTGGATGTCCCTAGCCGGATGTTCGCCGAAACCACACCTAGTGAGAAAAACCTGCTGGTAGAGGGAGACAGTCTTAATTGTATGGTGTTGGGTGAAATTCCCCTCTTGTTTGAAGATGTGGCTCAGCATCAGGATCAGGACCCTGTTTGGGCCCTCCTCAAGCAACGTGTGTTTGCAGGAGAGCTGTCAGATGAGTATGTTGTTAAGAGTGGTATTCTCTGTAAGAGGGTGGGCGAGGCTAAGCAGTGCAAGATATGTTTGCCTGTAACTTTGGTGCGCCCGGTTTTTCGTTATTTTTATGATTCGTTGGTAGGTGGCCATTTGGATACTCTATAAAAATCAAGGAGCATTTAACTTGGCCCTCCATGGACCGGGATGGGAAAGAGATGATATCCCAAAGCCGCTTGTGTAATGCAGCCAAACCCAAGAATGCAATTCAGCACGGTTTGTTGAGTTCTCAACGAGAGTCCTGTCCTACGCACAAGCTCTACTTTGATTATTTAGGACCGTTACCTCATACTAAGAAGGGTCATCGATATGTACCAGTTATTATCGATGCGTTCTCCAGATTTACGTGGCTTCTCCCGAGCCGTAACGTTACCGCTGCCACCACTATTTATCATTTAACTAATGTCTTCAGTGTTTTTCGCCCGCCAAGCTGCTTGTTAGCGATAATGCTCCTGCGTTTCTTTAAGCTCCTTTCAAGGCCTTCTATTTCAGAACGGTGTCAGGTATATCACGACCACTCCGTATTATCTCCAGGGGTACTTTGGGGAGAGAGTTGACCGAAATCTTAAGTCCGCGTTGATTATTTATCATCAGAAAACCCCTAGTAAATGGGACTCCAGTCTTCCCTGGCTCAGTTTGTAACGTGCGCGTGGGGCACACAATACACATTAAAGCCTGTACTATGGTAAGTGAGCGGGGTTCACCTTACGAGACAGGATTTTCGTATAGATATTGACCGCGTGTACCTGAATGGTAGCAAATCAGACTTACACCCACTCTGTAATAACAATGATCCGTCAAGTAAGTTCAAAATGCAGTTACACGTCAGTATGTACCAAAAGCAACACTGAAGATGCTACCAATTTGATAATAATACGGTCGCCAGCCTAATTAGGCATTAACTGAGTTTCTTCCCTGTACAAGTTGGTATATATTCATGCAAAACAACACGTAGTAACATGCATAATATAGTAAAATTTTAGAACCGGAAAATCTATTGAACTGATAGTTTCACGTTCTGTACTAATATGGAAAAACCATGAATACATAACACTACACTATAATGTATACTACAAGATTTTATACTGTCTATCGATCTGATTAAAATCGGACATAGGTTACCCTAGAAATAGCACTTTCGAGCCACACACAAAATGTCAATTTTGATAAAGATAAAACACTGATAAATTTTGACTTATATATTGACTTTAACTTTTGCTGGTCAAACCAATGTGGAACACTTCAGAATTCAAATGAAAAAAAAAGGGGGGGGGGACCCTGAAACTGTTATGATCACTATATTTAAAAAAATTGATTACTGAAATTATCATGTGTTCAAAATTTTTAGTATATGAGTTACTACTCTTTTTATCTTATTTACTTTATATCTGTCTCGAAATAATTAAACTTCATTACTATATCAATATTAAAGTTACCTTTCAACTTCGTTAGACCTTCGTTATTCATTTACTGGTTCATTAACAAAACAGTTCTTTAAACACCATTCTAACATAACTAGGTCTGCAAGTAATTATTAGTAACACAAAATTTAATTTTTTATTTCGGGACACTCGGATTGCATAACATTTGGAAAGGACCCTGTCTAGGTTAGTTGTGAGGATAATTAAATGAGGGGAAAGTTCTGGTAAAATTTAGGTTATTATTGAACAGTTCAGTCTATGGTCCATACGCATACAGTACTAAAAGTTTCAACCTGCTTGTGTCGATGCGGCGGTTGGCGGGCGGCGAGATGGCGAGGCACAGAGCACACATACATCCACAGCTGTGGCTCTTGACGTATCGGCACTTTAATTCTTCTTAGCGTCGCAATACTTTTCCATTTAGTGCCTATGGAATATTGCCATGCTGTGTGGGCATTGGAACAGCATACCCGACGCTCAGTGAAACTATGTCTTCCAGTAGAGCTTCCTCACTCCAGAAGATGTTGCTCAAACCAGTGCCTAACTCCAACTACTACTGCTGAGCCCGTTGTGTCGTGCAGTGCCCGCGTGCATTTTCCCGCGCTCGCCTGCCATCCACCTTTTACCGCTCCCTGACAGGCCGGGTATTCACCCGAGGTTTTGCATTCTACATATCCTAACACATTGCCTACGTATGGATCAGACGCACAATTACAATTTTAAACATCTTACAACGGCCTCAACATTTGTTACATTTCAATTCTATTATAATATTGCTTGAAATTTGACATAAACATTAATATTCACATTGAAACTTGTTTACAGTTTTCTTAACACAATGACATGAAACAAAAAAGAAATGAAATCAGAACATCAATTTTTCGAAAAATCAGAAGAAAAAAATATTATATGTACAATAGGACAGAGTCGTTGTTGTTACAAGTTTCGCCTTTAATACCGCCAGTCATGAAGCCTTGCGAGCTATGACCGCCTGCTTGATCCTATCTTGTCCAGTTAATTCTCCTCTTTCGAAATTGTGGGGAATTCATGATCTTATTCTAGCCGATATTAGTCCTCGTGTTACAAAGGGAAACTGGGACTGGGGCAGGCGTAATACACCCAGAGCTCGTAATGAACAAGCTGAGCGTTATAATTGTAATCGAGAAACCTTTAAGGGCAGGCCAGGTGGTCAGGTTTATGTCCGCAATTTCCCAGGGAGGCAGGTACGTGGCGCGAATCTTAGTAAATTTGCTCCTCGTTTTCTGGGGCCTTGCACTATCATGCGTATTTTAGGCCCGGTAAATCTGTTGGTCAAGGAGAACAGTTCAGGTAAGCATTATCGGGTTCACCTTTGCCAATTTAAGTTCACGTAGCTCAGGGGTTAAGTTCCTGTATTAAGTTTGAGAGGGGCAGGTTGAGCCGTGGCTGGCTCATGCTATGTGCTGGATTAAACCTTCGTTGCGATTCTGTGTTTAGTCTCCCACGGTTATCGCGATTATGCTGTTATCCTCTCTTTCCGTGGGTGGCAGCTGCGGTGTGTATCGATATTTGCACCTTGTACTATCTTTGGCCTGGCGCTTATACTTTCCGGCTGGGCTGTGTGCGGGCAGTTGGTCGGTTGGCGTGGAGCAGCGAGGAAATCTCCGCGGAGCGTTGTTTGGCCGGGTCCGCTGGCGGCCTCTATGCGGTGTCGGAGTGTGTGGTGCTGTTCCCATTGTTACGAGGTCTGGGGCTCACCGATCCTGGACATGAAAGTTGAGTTTTGACTTAATCTACCAGCAAGTCACGACTGTTCACATTGTGTCGTTTGGAGTTCGTTGTCGGCTGTTGGGATATTCCCACGAGCAACAACGTGTGTTTTCGAGTTGGCAAATTTCAGCCACCCTCCGGTGGAGTTTAACTGTACTTGGTTATTTGAATTGAAGTGCACCAGCAGAATCTTCTGCCTTGTGGCCGTTAACGTTCCGGTTACCTGCCCTGGCCGTTGCCGTAAATTCAGGCAGTGTATTTTCCTCGTCGTGTTGTCACTCACCAGCACGGTGTGTAGTTTGACAGCTCAGTGTATAATTGGTTGTGGGCGCCAGTACCTTCTACGTTGTTGCATTGAACTCCCTGTTGTGTGCTGGTCGGGTGAAGCGGAAGTTATCTTGTCGGTGGGTCCGTTGACTGTCTGTTGTTGGGTTGACGTCGGATCGACTGCCTGTCTCACCTAAGCGAGTGTTAGTGTTTGAATCCCAGGCCGACCCTCGGAACTTCTGAGCGCCCTTGGGTGTACTGCCTTTTCTTGTTTGTTCTTGTAGTTTGTACTTGTGTGGCTTCCAGCCGATTTTTAGATTAAGGTTGTCTTACTCTTAAGGCGTTAGATGGTTTGGGCCTTCAGCCTAATTTAAGAACTGTTTTACGTAAAGCCTTTGGAATTTTTTTTAAATTAATGTTATTGAGTCTTAAGTGTTGGGCCTTCAGCCGATTTTGAATTTGTTTGCTCTTAAACTATCAGATTCTTTGGGCCTTCAGCCTAATTAAGAAATTGTTTTAAGATAAGGCTTTGCCTTTTAAATTTCTGATTTTCGTTGACCTTTAAGTTTTTCAAATTACAGTGGTCTTACCCTTAAGGCATGAGATTTTACGGCGCATTCAGCTGCTAATTAAGTTCCAAAACTAACGTTGTGTCGTTCTTTTTCATATTTTCTTGGCTCTTGTAATGTTTGATCAAATAGAAGGTAACTGACAGTCGCTTATTTTGGCCCCTTTCCACAACTTATACTACCTGTCCTGTCCTGCGGGTTTAGCAGGGCGTATCAGTTACGCCTGGATATTTTTCGGCAGACGCTGTCATCAATAGTGTAGCTGTACAGTAGTGGATTTCTTTTCCTATGTATGCGCAATATGTTACATTTATTTACGTTCAGGGTCAACTGTCAGAGTCTACACCATTCATCAATTCTCTGCAGGCCGTTCTGCAAATTCTTACTATGTCCTAGCGTTGCTACTTTGTTATAGATAACTGCGTCATCTGCGAATAGCCTTAAACAGCATCCGACGCTTTCTGCTAGGCCATTTATATGTATTGTGAACAGCAACGGTACTATCACGCTTCCCTGTGGTACTCCGGATATCACCTTTACATTCAGTTCCGTTAAGAGCGACGTGCTGAGTTCTATCTGCAAGAAAGTTTTGAATCCAATCGCAGGTCTGCTCCGATACTCCGTAAGCTCATATTTTGTTTCATTAAACGGTGTCAAATGCCTTACTGAAATCAAGAACACGGCTTCAAACTGAGAGCCGTTGTCCACTGCGCTGTGGATCTCATCGAGGAACAGAGCGAGCTGAGTTTCGCAGGATCTCTGTTTGCAAAATCCGTGTTGATTTTTATAAAGGAGGTCTTCATTTTCCAGGAATGTCGTAATTCTGGAGCATAAAATATGTTCCATAATTCTACAACAGATTGACGTCAACGATATAGGTCTACAGGATGAGTCACCTAACGTTACCGCTAGATATATTTCGTAAACCACATCAAATACTAACGAACTGATTCCACAGACCAAACGTGAGGAGAGGGGCTAGTGTAATTGTTTAATACAAACCATACAAAAATGCACGGAAATATGTTTCTTAACACAAACCTACGTTTTTTTTAAATGGACTCACGTTAGTTTTGTTAGCACATCTGAACATATAAACAAATACGTAATCAGTGCCGTTTGTTGCATTGTAAAATGTTAATTACATCCGCAGATATTGTAACCTAAAGTTGACGGTTGAAACCTCCGACGTTCAGTTGCGTGTTGTAACAAACATCGCGTTTCTACAGAATGATCTGCCAACGTTGCTCGAAAATGTCCCACTGGAAACGCGTCGACGTAAGTGGTATCAGCATGATGGTGCACCTGCACATTCCGCAATTAACACTAGGCTGACCCTTGACAGGATGTTCGACGGGCGTTTCATTGGACGTGGAGGACGCATAAATTGGCCAGCCCGTTCTCCTGATCTTACACCTCTGGACTTCTTTCTGTGGGGTACGTTAAAGGAGAATGTGTACCGTGATGTGCCTACAACCCCAGAGGATATGAAACAACGTATTGTGGCAGCCTGCGGCGACATTACACCAGATGTACTGCGGCGTGTACGACATTCATTACGCCAGAGATTGCAATTATGTGCAGCAAATGATGGCCACCACATTGAACATCTATTGGCCTGACATGTCGGGACACACTCTATTCCATTCCCTAATTGAAAACGGTAACCACGTGTGTACGTCTACCTCACCCCTCATGCTAATGTACATGTGCGTCAGTGAAAAAGACCAATAAAAAAGGTGTTAGTATGTGGACGTAATGTGCTGTTCCAGTCTCTTCTGTACCTAAGGTCCATCACCGTTCCCTTTGGATCCCTACGTAATTCGGTGCTCTCCGATACACACGATCGAACAACGGAGGAGTGGTACTCAAGCGTCAACTTTAGGTTACAATATCTCCGGATGTAATTAACATTTTACAATGCAACAAACGGCACTGATTACGTATTTGTTTATATGTTCAGATGTGCTAACAAAACTAACGTGGCTCCATTTTAAAAAACGTAGGTTTGTGTTAAAAAACATACTTCCGTGAATTTTTTATGGTTTGTATTAACCAATTACACTAGCCCCTCTCCTCACGTTCGGTCAGTGGATTCGATTCGTCAGTACTTAATGTGGTTTACGAAATATATCCAGCGGTAATGTTAGGTGACTCACCCTGTATAATTGTGTGGATCTGTCTTACGGCCTTCCTTAAAAACGGGAATGACCTGCGCTTTTTTCCAGTCGTTATGTACCTTTCGTTGCTCAAGCGATCTACGATAAATTACTGCTAGAAGGGGAGCAAGTTCTTTCGCATCATCTTTATAGAATCTTATAGGTATCTCATCTGGTCCTGAAGCCTTTCCACTACTAAGCGATTGTAGCTGCTTTTCAGTTCCGCGATAGGTTATCTCAATATCGGCCATCTCGACGCTTGCACGACGTTTGAAAGGAGGGACAGTGTTACGATCTTCCGCGGTGAAACAACTTCGGAAGACTGAATTCAGTATACCGGCCTTCTCTCTGTTATCTTCCGTTTCTGTGCGGGTGTGGTCGCTGAGAGAATGAATAGATGATTTTGATCCACTTACTGATTTTACATACGACCAAAATCTCTTTGGGTTTTTACTCAGGTCGGATGACAACGTCTTACTTTCGAAATCATTGAACGCTTCTCTTGTTGCTCTCGTTGCGCTCATTTTCGCTTCGTTCAGCATTTGTTTGTGAGCTAGGTTTCTACTTCTCTTTAATCTGAGATGAAGTGCTCTTTGTTTACGTAGTGACTTTATAACACGGCTATTAAACCATGGTGGATCTTTCCCATCCCTTAAAACCTTACTCGGAACATACTTGTCTAGGGCATATTGAACGATGCCTTTGAAGTTTCTCCCTTTGTTTCCACATCTTCGTTCTCGTCACCGAATATTTGATGTTGATTACTGAGGTATTCTGAAATTTGTATCTTGTCACCCTTGCTGAGCAAATATATCTTCCTAAATATCTTAACATTCTTTGTAGGACCCGTCGTCATACATGCTGTCACAGCCTTATGATCACTGATACCTTCCTCTACGTTAACTGATCCGATAAGTTCAGGTCTGTTAATTACCAGGAGGTCTAAGACGTTACCCTCACGAGTTGGTTCTCTATCTGCTCAAGGTTATTTTCGGACAAAACATCCAGAACAATTCCATACGATTCCCTGTATCTGGCACCAGTTTTTATGGCATAACACTCCCAATCTATACCTGGCAATTTGAAGTCACTCCCTATTACAACGGCACCATCAGAAAAGTTACTAATGATATTACGGAAGTTCTGTCTGAAGGGCTCTAAAACTACAGATCCTGACCCAGGTGATCTATAAAAGCATTCGATCACCATTTTTTACCGTTCTTTGATACTCAGTTTCATCCAAATTAATTCGCATTCGGAATCCGTGATAACCTCTCTAGATTTTATTGAACTTCTTACTACAATAAACAGCCGCCACCATTGGCGACTATCCTTACGATAAATATTCCATATCCTTACGATAAATATTCCAGTCTGAGCTTCGGATTTCGCTGTCATTGACGTCTGGCTTCAACCAGCTTTCTGTTCCCAGTACTATCTGTGCATTATAACCCTCAATAAGCGATACTAATTCTGGGACCATTCCTTGGATGCTCCTGCAGTTTATTAAAATCATATTAAACTTTTCTGTTTCTGATCTGCGAGGACCTAGATTCTCTGAGGTCGCTGTGGCTGATTTAACAGGCAAATCTTGTTTGCACCCAAGGTGGGTTCCTCTAAGCTAAAAAAGCCCCATGTGGACACCACACGTACTCCACTACCCTAGTAGCCGCTTCCTGCGTGTAGTGCACGCCTGACCTATTAAGGGGAACCCTAAAATTCTGCATCCGATAGTGGAGGTCGAGAAATTCGCATCCGATACAGTCTCAGAGTCGTCTGAACCTTTGGTTTAGATGTTCCTCTCTGCTCCAAACCGGAGGACCTCGATCAACCCTGGGTACGGTGCTACAGATAGACAGCTTAGGCTGCACCCCGCGTGCATTGCTAGTTGCCTTCACTAAATTAGCCAGTCGCCGAAAGGAGCCGAGGATGGCCTCAGAACCCAAGCGGCAGACGTCATTCGTGCCGACATGCCACTGCATGCAGCCGGTTTCATCCAGTGCGCTCGACAGCCGCCAGCAGGGCCTCCTCCACATCACGGATGAGACCTCCCAGCAAACATACCGAATGCAGACTGGAATTCTTTCACGCCTTGCCTGCTATCTCCCTGAGGGCTCCACCACCCGCCTAACATTTGAGTTCCCGGACTGGACAGGAAAATCGACCGCTGGCCTAACAGGAGAGGTATCCTGTGCTGGCTCAATCATCAACACTGGGGAGCACCTCGTACCTGTTGCTAAGACGTAGGGAGCCAGCCGCACGGCCTGCTCCCTCTTTCGCCTCCCGCCCAGTGACGCATGAACCAACCAGTCTCTGCCACCCAGAAGGTGTCGCAGGTCTCGTCACTGGCGCCCCGACATCACCGCAACTTCGAGCATTAGCTGGAAGCTTGTCGACGGTAGTCAACGCAGCTTCCAGCTGTTTATCGACAGCAGCCACCTCACCTTGTGTCCGTTCACAACAAGCACAGTCCCTAACCATATTGTACTGTGTGTAGAACAGATATAAGGTCTCAAATGGTGCTACTGTTTGAAAATATACCAAAGGAAAGTAAAATAACACTTAAAGTTGGCGTGCAGATTTCTTACTGAATTCTGAGACCACAAACTATTACACAAAAATCAATTTACAGTAGGAAGACTTATGCAAAAAATAACAACGATTAATTTTCTAACCACTAGTCTACACAGTGTAATACACATGTACGATTCACTTCTTTGCAGAAGCACGTGAACAAAAAACAAAGACTAAGTTAATTTATAGTTTGTCACAGAAGCACTGCTGCTGCTCCGCTGCACTTCCTCTCGGCTCGGCGACTGCCGCTATCTCACACAGACTCTCGGTAATAACGTAAACAGTATAGAGTATATCTGTGATTCCACAGGTTATCCGAGGGATGCGAACAGAGTAGTCGTGTAATTACGTGACTTAAGTAATGCAGTGTGTGTATAAATAAAAACCTCAGGAGCAGCGTCAGTCGGGCGCGGACCGCGAATGGAGCGCCCAACAAAGGACGGGCCTCAGAGAGCTGCCACAGATAGAGACCAAGTCGGGCACGGACGACTGAGGGAGCACCGGGGAAGAAACAACACCTTACAAGCAGCGCCAGGCGGGCGCGGACCGCGAACAGAGCCCCCAACGCGAGACGGGCCTCAGACAGCTGCCACAACTGCAGATGGTGGACGAGCCGAGCGCGGACATCCGTGGGAGCACCAGGGAGGGGTAGAAACCTCAGGGGCAGCACCTGGCGGGCGCGGATCACCAGTGTCGACTGAGATGTCGCACATGACGGCGAGCGGGGTCTGGCCTACAGCCATGCTGAAAAGGCCAACGGCCTCGCCCACACTTTCGAGAAGCAGTTCCAAGCGGCAGAACCCCAGGATGATGAGCATGAAAGAGTGGTCCGTCGTCAACTGGCTGTCTTCCTCAATGCTGAGGAGGACCCAGAAGATGAACCCACAGTTTTTGCCCCTGAAAACGTGGCAAAAGTAATTAGAGTCTCTCTCCTCCAAAAAGGCGCCAGGACATGACAGTGTCACCAACCAGTTGGTCAAAAACCTCCCACCCACGGCGATCGAAATAGCGAACGTCTTCAACGAGATTACTCGTACCCACGAGTTCCCAGCTTGCTGGAAGCACGCGGAAGTGGTCGCGATACACAAACCAGGGAAAGACCCTCTATTCCCGCAGCACTACAGGCCGATTAGCCTCTTGCCAACTCTCAGCAAGATCTATGAGCGCCTCCTGCTAAGACCCATACAGGAACATATTATCAGAGAGCAACTTCTGCCGGATTTCCAATTCGGATTCCGACAGAACCACTCTGCCCCACAACAGATCATGAGAGTGATTGAAGCAGCTACAGAGGGCTTCAACCACAGAGGCTACTGCAGGATAGTGCTACTAGACGTAGCCAAAGCCTTTGACTCAGTATGGCATAGAGGGCTACTCTACAAATTATACACACAAGGGTTCCCCGGGAGCATAGTTAAGCAGATCAAAAGCTATCTCTCGAACAGAACTTTCTCTGTCAAAGGAGAAACAGCCACCTCCACCAAGAGGCGTATTCGTGCTGGGGTGCCACAGGGATCGGTCCTGGGGCCCGTTTTGTACAGTCTGTACACTGCGGACACACCAACGGCCCCCCTGGTGCACACCGCTCAGTACGCTGACGATACAGCCTTCTATACAAGAAACTCGAACAAGGACCTGGTCATCCGTAGGCTACAAAGGGTTTTAGATGACACAGAAACTTGGGCCCGTCACTGGCGAATCACCATCAACTCCGAAAAGACGCAGGCTATGCTGATTACCCGTAGGTTCGGAAGGCGTCAACCCCCCCCCCCCCCCCCCTCCGCCTTCACCTAAACAGAACCCAACTCCCCTGGCGCAGAACCGCCAAGTATCTTGGCGTAACCTTGGACTCTCATCTTACGTGGAAACCCCACATAGACGAGGTCCATAGGAAGGTCTGCGCTAGAATGTCCATCCTGTACCCAATCCTCAACTCATCCAGCTCCCTTCCCTGCTCAGTAGGAGTGAACGTATACCAGGCCCTGATCCAGCCAGTCATGGAATACGCGTGTCCTGTCTGGGGATACGCGGCGAAGCAGCACCTGGACAAACTCCAGAGGCTGCAGAACCGCGCCTTCAGGAGGACACTGCATTTACCTCTTGGATTCCCCATTGACGATTTGCATGCCGCTGCTGAAATCCCACTCCTGAGAGAGCGTTTGCAAGACCTGGCAAGGGCCTTCTATGAAGGTTCTTCCAGGTCAGGAAACGCCCTCATCCACTCCCTAGGTCGGTATGACATGTCCCGCGATAAGCACAATCGCCCCATGACGATCTTCGACGACTAAGTCGAAGAGAAAATCCCAATATCCATTCTCTCCTACCCAAATTACTACAATTATCTCGCCAAACCTCAGGCAAGTACCAGACACACACAGAACAATCATCACATTTCACAGACACCAAAAAGTACAGAAATAATCATACATACAAGTACATAGGGGAGTAAAAGCCGAAAGGCTACCAACTCCCCCTCACACTTCCCCAAAGAGGGGAAAGTAATAGATGAGATCAGCGGGGGTATCTGTGCGCGCGTGAGAAGCGAGCGATCACATGTCGGCCGGCCGCGGTCCGGCAGGGCTTGCCCCGTCGGCCGCCGCTCCATCAGCCGACACACCCATGACGAACCGACCCGCAGCGGGGGGAAGTAATAGTACCCACGCTGCGGAGCAGCTACAGGACGCCGAGATGGACTACAATTATGACACAGATGCCGACAACGAATGCATTGCGCGTCGTCGTCAGGATGAGAGGGAGAGAAGATCTCGCCCACGCACAACTGACAGACTATTTGTGCGGGGCGAGCCGCCCACTGACGGATTCCAGCAGCCGCCGGCCAAGAAGCAAGCGCGTCCTAGGCCACTCATTGTTGCTCGGGAACTAGAAGTTTCCAATCGGTACCAGCCACTGCAAGGAACGGGAGCGACTTTAAATGAAGCCATTGCATCCCTAGCAGCCCATCAGCGCGGCCGCGCCGAGCAGCAGCGCCCTGAGCAAGCGGAACAGCATCACGAAGAAGACTCCGGCGAAAACACTGCGCCCTACCAAGCACCGCCAACTGCAGCCTCTAGAAAAGTGCCGCCGATCGTCCTGCAATTTAAGCAGGCTGAAAGACAGTTGTAAACAGTCATTTACGGTGAAGCACATCGGAGAGGACCTATTAAAGCTCATATTGTCGTCCACAGAGGATTATGTACTAGTAATGGACACGCTCGGGAAACAGGGAATCCCGAACTACACCTTCCAGGCGGATAGACCGCCTACCATCAAAGCCCTGATCAAAGGAATTCCCAAGAGACTACCACACGAAGATGTAAAGGAAGAGCTGGGGGAGATGGGATACGTCGCTTCCAAAGTGGACTACCATCGCATGCCAGGCACTAACCAACTTTCTGGACACCGAGTTATCAAACTACAGGACACTCCACAGCATCGCGGCATCTTCAATGTTACGCGGTTCTTCAGTCTCACGGCCACAGTTGAAAAACTGCGAAAGACGCGGGGCACAATTCAATGTTTCTGCTGCCAGGGCTTCGGACACGTTTCCCGCCTATGTACGATGTCGATCATGTGCGACAAATGCGGCGGTGCACATGATAGCCGGACGTGCACACTTCAGGAAGGAAAAACACCGACATGTGGACTCTGCGGCGGCCCTCATACAGCCAACTTTCGGTCTCCTCTGAAACACAAAGAGGACAACCGGAGGAGAAGAGGACTACCACCACTTGAGAACGCTTCTACAACGCAACCGCGACGGCAACCACCACCACCACCGCCTCCTGCTGATGGACGCTCCTGGCCTACATTTTTTTTGGTCATCAGTCTACTGACTGGTTTGATGCGGCCCGCCACGAATTCCTTTCCTGCGCTAACCTCTTCATCTCAGAGTAGCACTTGCAACCTACGTCCTCAATTATTTGCTTGACGTATTCCAATCTCTGTCTTCCTCTACAGTTTTTGCCCTCTACAGCTCCCTCTAGTACCATGGAAGTCATTCTCTCATATCTTAGCAGATGTCCTATCATCCTGTCCCTTCTCCTTATCAGTGTTTTCCACATATTCCTTTCCTCTCCGATTCTGCGTAGAACCTCCTGATTTCTTACCTTATCAGTCCACCTAATTTTCAACATTCGTCTATAGCACCACATCTCAAATGCTTCGTTTCTCTTCTGTTCCGGTTTTCCCACAGTCCATGTTTCACTACCATACAATGCTGTACTCCAGACGTACATCCTCAGAAATTTCTTCCTCAAATTAAGGCCGGTATTTGATATTAGTATTCTCTTGGCCAGAAATGCCTTTTTTGCCATAGCGAGTCTGCTTCTGATGTCCTCCTTGCTCCGTCCGTCATTGGTTATTTTACTGCCTAGGTAGCAGAATTCCTTAACTTCATTGACTTCGTGACCATCAATCCTGATGTTAAGTTTCTCGCTGTTCTCATTTCTACTACTTCTCATTACCTTTGTCTTTCTCCGATTTACTCTCAAACCATACTGTGTACTCATTAGACTGTTCATTCCGTTCAGCAGATCATTAAATTCTTCTTCACTTTCACTCAGGATAGCAATGTCATCAGCGAATCGTATCATTGATATCCTTTCACCTTGCATTTTAATTCCACTCCTGAACCTTTCTTTTATTTCCATCATTGCTTCCTCGATGCACAGATTGAAGAGTAGGGGCGAAAGGCTACAGCCACGTCTCACACCCTTCTACATTACACACCCGCTATCCGGTCCAGGCACGGTTTACAGTGGCCTACGCTGCTGCAGCCTCTGCTCAACAAACAAAAGCTGCTCCTACTGCACCACCACGAATACCTGCCTCTCAAAGGCAGCGCCAACAGCCTCAAACAGCTCCACAGAACGACGCAGACATCATCAAGTTACGAACAAGCATCGTCACGACCTTGGCTGATGTTACAAAGCAGCTAACACAGCTGCCCAACACCATCGCCGCCGCAGTCGACACGGCGGTCTCAAGAGCTGTCACGGCAGCCATTGAAGCTACAAGAACACCCCAGCATGCCTAGAGCACCAAGGCTGGATGAACTAAGCATTGTTGCTTATAATGCAAACAACCTTACTCAAGACATCGCCGAACTGCAACAGTTCCTGCACGATCACAACATTGATGTTTGCCTCGTCAACGAAACGTTCCTAAAGCCAGGCATACGCAGCAACATTGCAAATTATCGCTGCTACAGAGGAGATCGACTGACCCACGGAGGGGGCACCGCCATCTTCATCCGCAACTCCATCCAACATCACGAAGTTCATCCGCCCATCACTCAGCACATCAAAGCATCGGCAGTTCTTCTCGAAACACGAACAGGACCCATCACATTCATCTCTGTCTACCGCAGTCGACGAAGAATCATCACTCTTGAAGACACAAGATCGCTCCTACGTGTGCCAGGCAAACTCTTCATAGCAGGAGATTTGAACTGCCAACACGCCGCATGGAACTCGACGGTAACAAACTGGAGTGGACGAATTCTCCTCCAGGCACTTGAAGAAGCCCACGCTCACGCATGCGCCCCTGAAGAGCCCACATGCTATCCCTCGCGGGGTGTGCCATATGTCCACAATTCCTAGACGCCGACGTCATCCACGGACTCAATTCCGACCACCTTCCGGTCCTCTTCAGCCCGAGAGTGACAGCAGAACACGGACCTGGACGACTAAATTTACGACGCACGAACTGGGATCGCTTCCGCGAGCATGTAGACTCTGCGTTCACCGACATTGACGACGAAGAAGACATCACTGAAGATTCATTCAACCGACTCACCGACATTGTCACCGACGCCCTACATGAAGTCACACCGCCGCCGCAGCCGCTTTACCCTGTGGTGCCCAGCCTGCCACCGGACATCCTCGCCTCCATCCGGACGCGAAACCGACTATGCAGAGAATGGCTCCTCACGCGCAATGCAGCTCTCAAAGGTCGTATCAACCGACGCCGACGAGAAATCCGAGCCGGTATTGCTCCGCAGCTTCACACACGATCCACTCGGATGGCAAACAGTCAGCCACTTCACGAATCGGAAGACGAGAACACACCACTAACGACTGATGACCGAACAGCGACCTGAAGACAAAGCTGGCATGCTAGCAGACGTCTTTGAAGCCAACTTTCAGCCGCTAGAAGACCGAGTCGACCTACAACGTACTGCTGTTACCGAACGAGACGTCACCGCCAACCTACAAGAAGTCCTCGAAGAAGAAGAATCTATGACCTCAATCACACCTGAAGAAGTGGGCATTAGAATGCTTCCAAACAACAAGGCACCATGATCGGACGACATCACCGGCAGAGTACTGAAGCAACTACCTCGGTCGGCGATCGTTCATCTTGCTGCGCTGTTTAATTCGATCCTCACGACAGCTACGTTTCCTGCTGCTCGGAAGCAGTCATCGTCGCAGTACCGAAACCGGGCAAGAACAAGAAGCATCCCACAAGCTACCGACCGATCAGCTTGCTTCCTCATATCAGCAAGCTCTTTGACAGACTTCTTCTTCAACGCCTTCAACGGCTGGCGACGCAACTCGACATCTTACCTCCGGAGCAATTCGGTTTTCGAAGTGGACATTCAACTACTCAGCAAATCCTTCGAGCAGTTGAGTACATTAAAGACGCCTTCAATCGACGAGAATTCTGCGGTGCAGTTCTGCTGGACGTCACTAAACCGTTTGACAGCGTCTGGCATTGTGGACTACTCTGGAAACTCCACACACTCCGATTACCAAGAGTGTACGTGAAACTAATAGCGTCTTACCTCAAGAACGGGACGTTTGTGGTACGACTCGACAACGCAGTCTCTCGCGCACGCAACATCAACGTCGCCGTACCCCAAGGATCGGTCCTTGGACCGGTTCTGTACATAATGTATACCTCTGACATGCCAACAGTACCCAGCAGGGTGGAGAATCTATGCCGACGGTGCCATGCTATATTCCAGCAGCCGATGGAGAGAAGTACTTGTACCGAGATTGCAGAGTGCCCTTAACAGATTAGAAGACTGGGCGGCTCGCTGGAGGATCAGCTTCAACCCGACGAAGACGCAGACTGGGCAACAAAAAAAGCTTTTTTAAAAAAAGTCTAGGGTTTTCCCGCTGAATTAGACTAATTTTGATGCCCTGAGTCCGAAAATGACCTTGGTTTTGTTCTATCAGGTCAGGATTTTTTGCTACAGAAATTTTTAAAAATCGATTTTTCGTAAAAAAACAAATTTCTTTGTATCATCTGCTGAGAAACCCCGGAAGATTTTTTCCGTTTTCCTCAAGAAATAAAAGTCAACGTATGCAAATTCATTAAGTTTTTATTTACTCCATCAAATTAAATAAGCATATTTATCATAATATTAGTATAACAATGAGCGTTACGTGACACAAAAGTTCAGAGTTCACGGCATGAATCGGCGTTTCTTCGATTCCCGTTTGTGAGCAGCTGCTGGGTTGTCTCTCTTCAGCATCCAGCAGTAGTCCGCCATCATGACTGCGTCCCACCTCCCCTGGTACCTATCCTCCATTTGGCGCATGTCCTGATGGAACCTTTCTCCCTGCTCGTCACTCATCGCCCCAAGGTTTTCAGGAAACTTCTCCATGCGTGAGTACAGGAAGTGCATCTTTATACTCATCAAACACCCGAGCTTTTGAAAGGCCTCTATCATGCTGATGATGAGTCTGGCGTGGTTTGCTGCCTTCGTGTTCCCCAGGAAGTTGTTCACCACCTGCACAAACGATTTCCACGCGGCGCACTCTAACGTGTTCATGGAGTTTTCGAACTCTGTGTCCTTTATGAGCTGCCGTATCTGTGGCCCATCGAAAATGCCGGCCTTCAGCTTCTCAATGGTCAGTCGCGGAAAGGCTCGGCACAGGTAGTGGAAGCACCTCCCATCCTTGTCCAGAGCACGCGTGAACTGTTTCATTAACCCAAGCTTCACGTGTAGCGGTGGGATCAATATCTTCTCCCGGTCAACAAGAGGTTCGTTTATGATGTTTCTCGCACCAGGTACTAACTGCTCTCGTGGCGGCCACACTTTCTTTACATAGTGCTGGGCTCTGTCTCGACTGTCTCACATACATATAAAGCATGGGTATTTCGTGAACCCGGACTGCTGACCAAGTAGAAAGTTCACCATCTTGAAGTCGACGCAGATGATCCATTGGTGCTGCTCATATTGGATTTTGTCGAGCATGTACTTCACTGCTTCATATTTCTCTACGAGAGTTGTGGAGTGAGCAAGAGGGATTGAGGCGAACTCGTTCCCGTTGTGGAGGAGCACACACTTCAAGGAGCGCTTGCAGCTGTCAATAAAGAGTCGCCAATCTCTCGGATCGTATGTAGGAGCCCCGACTTTAACAAGAAGACCGGCGACATCTCGGCAGTACACTAGGTCTTCCTCCTGGCAGAAGTAGCCCATGTAGTCCTCATGCCTTCTACGAAAGAAAGTGATACGCGCGTCCTCGCCAAGTAGATTTTTCTCTTTGAGTCTGGAGGCCAACAGCTCGGATGAAGTCTTCGACAAGCTGAGATCCCGAACAAGATCATTAAGCTCACATTGTGAAAAGAGCTGCCGACCATCTTGTGCTTCATACTCCTCGTCTGCTATATATCCTCCCTCGTCTGCAGTGGTGGCCTCGTCGTCGATGTTAGGAAGCTCTGTGAACGCTGGTACAGGAATTTCTTCGCAGTGAGCAACTGGACGGCGGGCAGATGGAAGGTCGGGGTACTGGAGGCTGTGCCGATTCTTCCGGTTGATGCCAGTAGTATTGATGGCGCAGAAGTAACAATCCGATGCATGGTCAAAGGGCTCCCTCCAAACCATCGGAATCCCAAACTTCAGTAAAGTTTTCGTGCCCTTCGTCCACCGCCGGAGATATTCCACGCACTTCTTGCAGACCGTGTGCGGTGCCCAGGGCTTATCTTGGTCACCCAGCTTGACATGAAAGTAAGCCTGGTAGGCGTTCTTCACAAATCCCGTGATGTTCTTCCTGTCCACTGAAAGCGTGTATTCTCCGCAGATGTAGCAGAAAACGTCTGGATTATTCATGCATGAACGTCGCGCAGAAGCCATATCAATCTGAAATAGTAATAGAAATATGCAGTTGACTGTCAGACAATAAAAATTAGAATAAATTTTATACTATAGTAAGAAAAAAAGGCATCTATTGGAATGATTAACTGTTACAATCTTAAAGGCTTCTTTTGTTTTCATATGTCCTGAATAATCCCCTTAAAACCCCTAATATTAGCATATTGAAGCCTATAAAAAGGCTTACATTTCAGGTAAAAATGGTCATGTAGGCCTATGGCTGTATCTCAAAAAGTTGACCTGATAGAGCAAAATCAATGTGATATTCGGACTCAGAACACCAAAATTAGTCTAAATCAGCTGAGAAACCCATGACGTTTTTTTGGTTGTTGCCCAGTGCTATCATCTTTACGTGGAAAAGGACTGTGTCACAACGACAACTACGCCTTTATGGAACGCAACTACCCTGGCTGTCGTCAGTAAGATACCTGGGGGTTATCACGGACAAGAAGCTCGCGTGGTACCAGCACATCACAGGCCTTCGAAAGAAGATTCGTCAGCGCCTAGGGGCTTTATACCCTATACTCAACGAGAGGTCTGAATTATCTATCACGAATAGCCTCCTTATTTATCGGATGTATCTCCGCCCTCTGTTCAACTGTGCTTGCAAAGTTTGGGGCGTTACTGCCAAGACGCATATTCAACGACTGCAGTCGTTACAAAATAAAATATTACGCAGAGTCTACCGTGTACACTGCCAGTTTCCACATCAGTACCTCCATGAAGCTGCAGAAGAGTTGGAAGTCCTTGAAAGACATAAGAAGATCGCAACACATTTTTAAGAGAAGACGCAGACGTCCACAAATCATCTCATCAGGGACCTTGGAGCACCACCACGACCACGAGAACGACACAGACGACCTGTTGCAATGATAGACAGATGAAGCACTGCAACCTCATAAAACGAACGCAATGAAGAAAGAAGAAAACAAAATAAATTAAGTTCCTAATACCGCCCACGCCCTTCCCTCAAAACACACCAGCCTTCAGAAGTGGAAGTAGCGGGCGCGGACCGCGAACGGAACGCCCGACACAGGACAGGCCTCAGAGAGTTGCCACAGATGGCGCCCAAGTCGGGCGCGGACGTCCGAGGGAGCACCGGGGAAGAGACGACACATTACAAGCAGCGCCAGGTGGGCGTGGACCGCGAACTGAACGCCCGACACAGGACGGGCCTCAGAGAGCTGCCACAGATGGCGACCAAGTCGGGCGCGGACGTCCGAGGGAGCACCGGGGAAGAGACGACACATTACAAGCAGCGCCAGGCGGGCGCGGACGCCAAGGAGAGCACCCAGCGCCCTCTGGGCATAAATACTGTACAAGATCCTCCAACACGGCAAGGCGGCCTGAGCTGGCGAGGCGAGCGCATCGCTGCCGTTGCGCGCTTCGCTTACTCGGCCGTTGAGAGCTCGTGAAGAGGTTTTCTGTGCTGTGGGCGCCGCGGAGAGCAAATTGTCGTGCGTTTTTTTTGACAACGCGTGCAAATAGTCGTGTTCCGCGCCTCGCAGCATGGGGAAGAAGGGTGCGCAGAGGAAACCTGCCGCTACGAAGGGTCCTTCGGTTGTGCAACTCACTGAGTCTGCCGACCGTGCAAGGAACTGCAGAGAAGACGAGTCGCGGCCTGTCCCCTCTTTGTACGTCAAGTGCAAAGGCGGGTGGACAGCGCTGTTCGACACCATGACGAATTGCACTCGGAACGAGGTGGTCTACGAGTCTGTCGATACAGACTCGCTGATCTGCGTTCGAGCCGCAAACGTGGCCGACCACAGGGCGATCGAGGTCGCAGTGGCCGACCACATCGTCGACGCGCCGCCGGCGCGTGAGAAGGCACCTTCCGTAGGAAGGATGAAGACGACTAAGGCACTCCTCAGGGGGTTACCTCGGTGCTGTGATGAGGCAGCGGTCCGGGAAGGGCTGCTGCGAGCCGGGTTTGGTAATGCAGCCGCAAGGTTGCACAACCGGACCAACAGGAAGAGGGCGCCGCTCTATGCCGTGACCGTGCAAACGGTCGACGGCGGGAGCGACATCTTCGACTTGCGGAAGTTGCTGGGCTTCCCGGTTACGACGGAGGCTCTCACGACCGCCACGGACCCTCAGCCCCAGTGCTTCAGGTGCCAGGGCGAGGGTCATGTTGCGAAGTATTGCCGCAACGCGGCGCGGTGCGTCAAGTGCTCAGGTGAGCACGACAGCCGCGCCTGCGACCGCGGCAGCAACGCTCTGCCGACTTGTGTCCGGTGTGGCGGCCCGCACGTCGCCAGCTGGCGCGGTTGTGCAGCTTTCTCAAGCCACAACCGTGCCGTGGGCGGCGAAGCGGCCGCGGCCGCACCGACGCAGCAGCAGAAGAGAAGACGACGTCGGAAACGGCGTAGGGCTCAGAACAGCCCGGCGCAGCTGAGGGACGGCGCAGCAGCAGATCCACCTGCCAGGGGCGGGGACGGCCGCTCGGAAACGGGCAGCCAGGACGCAGCTCGCCCTCCCGTGAAGAGATGTGACCTCGAACTCGGCACCACCGTGAAGGAGGCCACAGCAGCCCTCAAAGCCGTCATGGCGGCGGAGAGGGCTGCCTTCGCAGCCGCCGTGGCTGCAGAGAAGGAAGAGGCCTTGAGGCAACTGCGAGCAGTCTTCGCCCAAGACCTCAGCGCAGTCGTACCTGCGAACACTTCTGTGACCTCGCAGAAGGACGTTCACGCGCCTATCCCAGCTTTTGTTCCAGCAGCACCGCAGGTGAGAGGCGCAAAGAAAACCGCCGCCCCAGAGGAGCCGGTGGCGACGCCGCCCGCTGCGGGCGCGGCCCCCCCCAAGGGACCGAGAAGACAGAAAGGCAGCCGTCATCGCGCAAGCGCGAGCGAACGGCGTGCATCTCTCCGACGCTGAAGCGGCGCAGATCACTGGACAAGCGGAGCAGCTCACAGCTGCAATGCAGAAGGACTGCGCCGTGCAGTAGAGGAGGACGCTGTACGGTAGCCGATCGCCGTCGTTCTGCGCCAGCCTGATGAAACTGCACCATGTCACTGACGAAAAGGCGCAGCAGAGGGCCTAACAGCAGCGCATGCGTTGCCGCGCCGAACTTTTATGTTACAGGGAGGAAGCCACTGCGGCCGGCCCAGGAGACTACAAGCGAGCCCAGCCGCAGCACCGGACTGACCCAGCTAACGACCACGCAGTACATAGGTAACGTCGCACGATACCTCACGCTAACCATCCCTCACCTTGCATGCTCTGTCGTAGCTAGCAAGCCGCTAGTGCCCTTACTACCCGTCCTACTGTCGCAGAGGTTTTTTTCCCTTGGCGCTGGCCTTGGCACTTTTTTTCCTCTGCCCTTACAACCGCTACCCTTCAATCGTTTTCGACCACTTCTATCTCCTGATGGACCATGTTAATGAGTAATCCTACCCAGACGCATGGATAACATCACAGCCTGCATCCTGTGACGCCTGATTCAAAAACTAACATGTTTACGGAGGTGACAGTAGAACTTTTGTGTTGGTCACCACGTTGGTGCGGGCGTGGAGGGGCCCCATCCTTTATTATTATTTCCAACACGGCAGTCGCAGGTAGCACCTGAAGAAGGCAACGAATTACGTGGCCGAAATATTGTGCCAGTGCGACAAAAACATCCGGCAGTATACCCGATTATTCCACATGTCAAGATCTCGCCTGAAGAGTTACAAAAAAGTTGTGGTTTAACGGTTTAGTTCACGTCTGATTAGTGGGCCGCTTCCATTGAATTTCACGCGTGTGGTGACACTGGTTTGCGCACGTCTCCCAGATTACAATTCCACGGCAGGGAAGCCATCGCAGACACGCTCTTTATGTAACAGCAGCAAGTATCAGAATCGATCACGGCCTCTCGCTCACCTGTGGGTGTTTCCTCCCCGGCTCCACGTTTGCCGCCGCGATACTTTTCATCTGCGCTCTCTTCCGTGTATTGCCGCCGAAACAACGCAACTAGCATTCGTAGCCGGTACTCGGCAGCTGTGTAGACAAAAAAGGCTCCCGTTATTTGAATCTACAATTGTACAGTTACCTTCATCAGGTGCTGCTATTGGCGTTATTACAGCGGCATGTAGTATGAGTACAATAACAAACAACACAACTATTATACGAATGCGTGGAGTCTGTTCTTTCGGACATGTCCAGAAAAACAGACACCAGGCATTCGTATAACTGAGTCGCCTCGATTGGCTACGAAAGCACCACCTTCGGTGCGAATGCACAATCACGTTCGACCTTCTGCAGGAATCTCAAAGCAGCGAGCACGGAGGACACAGAAGTGGGATGTGGATCGGCTGTGGGGCGCACGCAGGTATTTTAGCAACTGCAACAATCACTGTGTCCAGGTGGCGCAGTAGTTGACGCCAAGTAAGCAGGAGAACCCGTGTTCGAGTGTTCGTCCTTCAGACATTTTCACTCGTCTCCGCTGACACCGCATCAAGTCCCTAAGCAGCTGAAATCGTGAGTTCTTCCCCTTTCATTTCCTGTCACCCTCTCCGCCTTTAGTTTACATAATACAGACTAATTTCACTAAATTTCATTTTCCGTCTCCGACGATATTAGCCTCAGCTGAGATCGAAAGGCAATGAAACGAGAAGAAGACAAATATGGAACACATTCCTAAACACAAAAGCTTTGTGTTATCTATTAAAAAGTTTTCATTATATCTGCAGTACTCGACTAACAGGGTGTTTCAAAAATGACCGGTATATTTGAAACGGCAATAAAAACTAAACGAGCAGCGATAGAAATACACCGTTTGTTGCAATATGCTTGGGACAACAGTACATTTTCAGGCAGACAAACTTTCGAAATTACAGTAGTTACAATTTTCAACAACAGATGGCGCTGCGGTCTGGGAAACTCTATAGTACGATATTTTACCACATATCCACCATGCGTAGCAATAATATGGCGTAGTCTCTGAATGAAATTACCCGAAACCTTTGACAACGTGTCTGGCGGAATGGCTTCACATGCAGATGAGATGTACTGCTTCAGCTGTTCAATTGTTTCTGGATTCTGGCGGTACACCTGGTCTTTCAAGTGTCCCCACAGAAAGAAGTCACAGGGTTTCATGTCTGGCGAATAGGGAGGCCAATCCACGCCGCCTCCTGTATGTTTCGGATAGCCCAAAGCAATCACACGCTCATCGAAATATTCATTCAGGAAATTAAAGACGTCGGCCGTGCGATGTGGCCGGGCACCATCTTGCATAAACCACGAGGTGTTCGCAGTCTCGTCTAAGGCAGTTTGTACCGCCACAAATTCACGAAGAATGTCCAGATAGCGTGATGCAGTAATCGTTTCGGATCTGAAAAATGGGCCAATGATTCCTTTGGAAGAAATGGCGGCCCAGACCAGTACTTTTTGAGGATGCAGGGACGATGGGACTGCAACATGGGGCTTTTCGGTTCCCCATATGCGCCAGTTCTGTTTATTGACGAAGCGGTCCAGGTAAAAATAAGCTTCGTCAGTAAACCAAATGCTGCCCACATGCATATCGCCGTCATCAATCCTGTGCACTATATCGTTAGCGAATGTCTCTCGTGCAGCAATGGTAGCGGCGCTGAGGGGTTGCCGCGTTTGAATTTTGTATGGATAGAGGTGTAAACTCTGGCGCATGAGACGATACGTGGACGTTGGCGTCATTTGGACCGCAGCTGCAACACGGCGAACGGAAACCCGAGGCCGCTGTTGGATCACCTGCTGCACTAGCTGCGTGTTACCCTCTGTGGTTGCCGTACGCGGTCGCCCTACCTTTCCAGCACGTTCATCCGTCACGTTCCCAGTCCGTTGAAAGTTTTCAAACAGATCCTTTATTGTATCGCTTTTCGGTCCTTTGGTTACATTAAACCTCCGTTGAAAACTTCGTCTTGTTGCAACAACACTGTGTTCTAGGCGGTGGAATTCCAACACCAGAAAAATCCTCTGTTCTAAGGAATAAACCATGTTGTCTACAGCACACTTGCACGTTGTGAACAGCACACGCTTACAGCGGAAAGACGACGTACAGAATGGCGCACCCACAGACTGCGTTGTCTTCTATATCTTTCACATCACTTGCAGCGCCATCTGTTGTTGAAAATTGTAACTACTGTAATTTCGAAAGTTTGTCTGCCTGAAAATGTACTGTTGTCCCAAGCATATTGCAACAAACGGTGTATTTCTATCGCTGCTCGTTTAGTTTTTATTGCCGTTTCAAATATACCGGTCATTTTTGAAACACCCTGTAAGTACGTACACAGTTCTCTGCATCTAGAAGCGTACGAGTTATATCTTCGTACACTATTTGAGTCGTAGCGCCGTATAACGATCCTGCCTTGGAAGTGGTTAAGTGGGAGATGTGTCTCAGAGCTGGATAGTGACAGATGGTGACGCGAGACTGGACGCACACGTAGTTTATGTATCAGCCGATAGAGGACAATATTGGATAGGGGGACTGTGATTTTAGTTTCGATTGTGCCCACTAGGGTGCACTAAACTAATAGAATGTTTTTCATAAACTGTTCTAGTATTTTCATAAAGTGTTATTATGTTTTTTTGTGTATGTAAAATGTTATAAATGTGTTTTAGCAGTATGAATGATGCGTGAGTGTGGTTTAAGGTTAATATTGATGTGTTGGCAGAAGAGCCAACACCGTGTTGCTAGAGGAGGCCGAAATGCACTCGTTTAAGCTCACGCAGACTGGCGTGAGGTCTGGAACAAGGTAAAGTAATTATCCTATCAAGAAAAGAACGTAGTTGCTTGAATACTTAACTTTAATCCATAATTGGAGAACATCGCTCTTGATGATACATTAATAACAATTTCAATATAATCTGGTAATGGCGCCTTGCTAGGTCGTAGCAAATGACGTAGGTGAAGACTATGCTAACTATCGTCTCGGCAAATGAGAGCGTAGTTTGTCAGTATAGCATCGCTAGTAAAGTCGTCTGTACAACTGGGGCGAGTGCTAGGACGTCTCTCTAGACCTGCCGTGTGGCGGCGCTCGGTCTGCAATCACTGACAGTGGTGACACGCGGGTCCGACGTATACTAACGGACCGCGGCCGATTTAAAGGCTACCACCTAGCAAGTGTGGTGTCTGGCGGTGACACCACAAATATGAAGATAATTGTTTAAAGAGTTATGTAGTGGGATTTAGTGTGGGAACATTTCAACGAAGTATGGATATGAACAAAGGGGATTTTTGAAGAACAGTTTTGTAAAGTAAGTTTATGGTAATGGGAAAGTTAATTCAGGTATAAATAACAATAGTAAATAACTTTATGCATAAACAACATTTCAGCATATTAGAAAATTACGTCGGTGAAAAGTGCAGTCGTTAGGTTAACTATTTTGCGATTGGTTATGGATGAAAAGCGCGGACTGACGCGGGAGACTGTTGTTTTGCTATTGGCTGTTAAGTAAACTGACCAATGGTAAAGCATTATTCTCCGCGCGCCTTTCTCTGCTGGTAGAGAAGACAGAGTGTATTCTAGAGAGGACTCGAAGCCTAGCCATGAAAGAGATCGGACGTGTGCAGTAGTAGTTCCGATGGAAACGATAAGTTGCCGGCTCTAGCAGTGTTTCATACATCAAAAGTGTTGGAAAGTGACGGCATAATTATCCCGATGCGTGTGTAGAAATTTCGGAATTTTTAAGTGAATTCTGTGATGAGAAAAGACGTATATTCCGCG
The DNA here is from genome assembly GCF_023898315.1 of Schistocerca nitens. NCBI lineage: Eukaryota > Metazoa > Arthropoda > Insecta > Orthoptera > Acrididae > Schistocerca > Schistocerca nitens. Next base: position 142,340,437 of record NC_064623.1, on the reverse strand, counting down.
TGGCGTATTGAGCAGGTCGGTGGCTAAAAACTGTGACTGCATTTGGTACCGACATACTTAATATTTGGAGAGCATTCTCAATCAAAAACAATCAATATTTTTGTAGCTATTACGTTTTCGGGAAATGCAACACCATAAACTTACTAACGTGAGTGAAATGGATTGTGAGTGACTGTGTTAAGACTACCACGGGCTTGGCAGTGATACTTGTTCACCTAAGTTTCAGAATATATTAATTGAGGACAAAATTTTCAACCTTTTGATTTCGTGTTTCTCCCGAAACGTAGATTGGAAAAAAAAAATGGAAATGAAGTCCCATGCTTCTTTACAGAGCGTAGGGGAACGATGTGGGAGACGCGCACCGCCTTACTAGGCAAGGTCCTAATGGAGGTGGTTTGCCGAGGCCTTCCTCCGACCGTAATGGAGATGAATGATGATGATGAAGACGACACAACAACACCCAGTCATCTCGAGGCGAGAAAAATTCCTGACCCCGCCGGGAATCGAACCCGGGACCCCGTGCTCGGGAAACGAGAACGCTACCGCGAGACCACGAGGGGTGGACGAAACGTGGATTAGTGACTTTAATTGCAGCCTGGTTCACGTCGAAGAACAGTAGGTTTTGTAAGTAGGCTGTTTAGGTTTTTTTATTGGTAACGCCACCTGTGTATGAAAATCACTGGCTGTGCTGTGTGCAGTCTGTGGCTGCTTTGCATTGTTGTAATACTCGCCATTGTAGTGTTAGGCAGCTGGCTGTGAACAGCGCGTAGCGTTGCGCAGTTGGAGGTGAGCCGCCAGCAGTGGTGGATGTGGAGAGAGAGATGGCGGAGTTTTGAAATTTGTCATGAACTGCTATATATGTTATGACTATTGAGGTAAATACATTGGTTGTTCTCTATCAAAATCTTTCATTTGCTAACTATGCCTATCAGTAGTTAGTGCCTTCAGTAGTTTGAATCTTTTATTTAGCTGGCAGTAGTGGCGCTCGCTGTATTGCAGTAGCTTGAGTAGCGAAGATTTTTGTGAGGTAAGTGATTTGTGAAACGTATAGGTTAATGTTAGTCAGGGCCATTCTTTTCTAGGGATTTTTGAAAGTCAGATTGCGTTGCGCTAAAAATACTGTGTGTCAGTTTAAGCACAGTCCTGTATAATTGTTCAAAGGGGACAGCTGGGCTTGAGAAAAGTAACACAGAAGGTAACCTCGAGAAAAATTTCAGTATTCTTTACATTCAGAAAGTCGCCTTTGAAAACTTCATCACCACATCTTTAAAGGACATTGCTCATGAACAAGATAAAGATCCGATTTGGAAAGACATCAAAAGCAAGTGGCATGAAAAGACACACACACAGATTCGGCATTATTATCTGGTTAGAAACAACATACTGTTCAAACGCTGCACTGTTGATGACAAGCTATGGGTACTTTGCATTCCTGACGATTTTGTTAATAAACTCATTTGGTACATTCATTTCAGCTACGCACATTTTGGTCCACGAAAATGTTATCATATTCTTCGAACGACTTGTTATTTTAACAATATGGAAAAGAGAATTCGAAGATTCTTGTCTATATGTAAACTTTGTCAAAAGGCGAAACCATCTACTATCTCACATCGTGCTCCGTTGTTTCCTATCATTCCTTCTAAATTAAAAGAATTTGCTGCAGTTGATCTATTGGGACCCCTTGTCAGAACATCGAATGGATTTTCGTACGTTCTAGTCGCTGTTGAACTTACTTCCAAATTTGTTTCTTTCACTCCGTTACGTAAAGCCACTGGACGATCTGTATCCAACGCCTTTGTTAAAAATTTCTTACATGAAGTTGGCCACGTTGCTAAAGTCATTTCAGATAACGGACCGCAATTCAGATCTGCTGTTTGGTCACGCATGCTTCGCAACCATAAAATCACACCTGTTTTTATTTCATTGTACTCACCACATTGTAACCCCTCCGAACGGATTATGAAAGAAATCAATAAGCTTTGCAGACTTTATTGTCACAGAAAGCATCAGCATTGGGACAGATATTTACACTTATTTCAAAATGTGCTGAATGAAATGCCTCATGATTCCACTGCTTTACCACCTTCTCTTGTACTGAAGAATGAAAAACCACCGAACAGAATCAGAGAGCTTGTACCTTTCCCGAATACACGTAAACTTTGACACAAAGACATAATTGATTTGGCTATTAAAAATATAAAATCTGCAGCAGACAAAAGGAGAAAACTACACGGTAAAGCAAATGCAAAGAAATTATATATTGGTCAGAAAGTTCTCATTAAAGCTCATTCATTGTCACATAAGAAGAAACACTTGAGTCACAAATTCTTTCTAGTTTACAATGGACCTTACAGAATCCGACGTGTACCACATGATAATTGCGTTGAAGTTGAAACTCTGCGTACTAGGAAGAGTAAAGGTTTACACCACATTTCACATGTAAAACCGTTTATTGAAAGATAATCTGCTTTTTAACTTTGTCTTTGCCATAAAACTTTTCACTTCACATTTCTAGTATGCTTTGTCAGACTTAAGAAACTGTTAACATGCAACAATGAAGTTAAATATCCAGTCTAGAACCTAGGGAACATTTTTAAACAGAAATTACGAATGCATTGTTATAGTGAACAGACGACACAGTGTTGTATTTGTACATTCTTGCTTGTTAGCTGCACGATTACGTAATGACTATCAGGCTTACATACTTAGGACACATGCTGGTACTGCTAATGAGATTTTAATGCAACATTTTGGTTTACTTGAAAATACATTCTGGGTTTGAAGTACTTTCTGTGAGATACCAGATGACACAGAGGTTAGTTTATGTGACAGCTACACGATTTTATCACGACGCTACTAATGAGTGACAATTTACAATGTTGCTTTTGCGGTGTATCTGTTTTATATCTGCACAATTTTTCTGAATTCTTCTGGAAAGTAAAACAGGTTTTAGTAGTAACTTTTGTAGTGTAGCTACAAGGAGACAGCCTTTTCCGTAGCACAACAATACGTTACAGCACAATACTTTCTTCATCACAACAATAAGCGTAATAACTAAGATATCTATACTCGAAGCATTTTTCTTTTGTTTATCATCAGGTAAGTACATTGACTTCTGCAGAACTTAGCTTTCGGAGGACGATAATTACGACACTTCCACAGAATTATCTTACAGCAAGACGCACATTTAGCGCTATAGGACACGTATTTGAGTGATTAATTTTGTACTTAAAACATTTATTTTTTTAAAGATATTTGAAGTACAATGATATTAAGATTTTCCGTGATACATTTCATTCCGTTGCTGTAATCTGTAACACCTGAGGTTATAATTACATTAATCCTCAGGGGGGTACATGCCTACTTTGTGTACCATGTGTTTGGCAAGCACAAGGAGCCCTAGCTATTATGGTATTTGCTTATACAACTTTACACATCGGTACCATATTTCTCTAACACATAAATTACACAGCTATCTGATTATTTAACAAAAAAACAAACATTTTTTTACTACATTAGTGACAGATGTTTACATAATTACACAGTTGAATAACTTCACACTTATGAAATTGCATTTTGTCAGTACTTTGTGAACTGTTCATATTTTTTCGGAGCCATTGTGGTACTATGAGAGCTTTGAATGATGTATTTGGTATGGGATCATGATTTTAAAGTACGTTTGAGGCAGATGACACTTTTGACATGAGCAGAGAATTTTTTTAGGTTTTGAAATTATTGGAGGAAGCTACGACGATTTTGAGATTTGACTGAGGTGTTATGATGTTATTTTTACGACGACGATGTGTATTATGCTGTTGCGGTATGTTTATGATCAATAAGATGATGCTATATAAGGAATGTGATTATGTGTTTATATGTATATGAATAATGAATAGAAGGTAGGGACTCTGACTGGTGAAAAAGGATGTTGTAAACCGAGAATCGTACTTTAAGAGTTATGAAATGTGTGTAAATGCGTGAATGTATCACAATGCCGGCGAAAATTTTTTGGACACTGTTATATTCATATGATTTTGTTTCTACAGATTTGTAACGCAAATTCTTGACCTATGAAATTTTTATATGAGACTGTCGCTGTAGCGAAAACTGCTGTCGTAAATATTTCGTTAAGAAAGGTAAGTGACCGTGAAGTAATTCGTTGTGAGCAGCCAGGTGTGTCAGACGCCTAGAGAAAAAGCCATTATTGCGAGCCCTTTTCAGCGGCACAGGTAGAAAAAAAAAGGGGAGGCCATTATCCTCGCTATTGACGTTCCTTTGTAGAGAGCATCGCAAAAACGACACGGTCGAACTTGAAAACATATGTTGACACTGTGGAGCTCATAATTTATGATATTTACAGAAATGCCTAATGAAATGACGAGAAATATTTTTACATCTTCACACCTGATTATGACAAGCGTCTTTCTACGAGAGTTGAGAGAAATGTCACATGACTATTGAATGATATTTTTATGCTTTGGTTTGCGTAATTGCTTATTTCATTTGATATCTAGTTTCTAGCTGCACTGCAGCATTGGTTAAAATAAAATTTTATAGATGTACTAATATAAATATTTTCTGTCTACAGATCGAGTAAATAATAATTTTTTCAAAAAAAATTAGGGAGCACAAAAAGACATTTACCTTCACAGGAACTGCAATCATAGTTTTCTTTTCAAGTACTTGTTAATTTCTTTTGTAGAATAAATTGTGATGCATCACTCTAGTGTTAAGATGTGACATAGGTATTAGACATGGCCATTTTTAGTGTAATACTTTTTCTGCTTGAACTTTGTCATGTTTAGGTATAAGTTATGCTGTTTGCCAGGCATAGTGCTACTGAATTTTAATTTGCGTAACTCTGCTAAGCCAGATTTATTTTTCTTGTTTGCTGCACATTGCCTTATATTAGTCGTAATATTGCAATTGCTTCGCTAATTTCTAAAATGCTGCTTCCTTAGCAAATCTGCACTTTTTTGTCATTGCTGTTTGCGTTAATTGTTTTATGTGCTGCTGCATTGCCTCGTCCCTTAGTTTAGCATCTGAGCTCAGTAGATTTAAGTTAGCTTAAGAGGGGGTAGACTATATAAGAAACTAGTTGTGATGAATGGAAAGAAATGCATTGAAGGTATATGAAAACGTTTTGGGCCAAAATGAGTATTGTACAATGATCCGTAATTATTTTGAAAGAAATATGAACAGAGTAGAGAAAGCAGGTATTGATAGGACTTTTTGGAAATAATGAGGAACGAAGGGAGATCTCCGAGAAGTAAAGAAAGTTTTGTTTGCAAAATACTGCAGTAAAAGAAACCCTGTCCTTTCCTTGTGTTATCCCACTATGTGTTTGTGTACCCATGTGTATTTGTTTTCTTCCTGTCTCTGTGTACTGTTTCATAGAATTTTTTTTCTCTTCTAATACTAAGCTACATTCACTATGATGAGGAATACTGTTATCCTCAAATATAATTTGCATTAATAATATGTTATTTTCTTTGTAAAGATGTTTAGACATTATTTATTCTGTTTTGTTTTAATGCTCATGTGTAAAGTTGATGTTTCAAAAGTTATTCTGATCTTTTATGTATGTACTCATGTCATAATTCCTGTAACACTGATGTATATGTTATTTCGATTCTTTTGTAAAGCCTGTATTACAAATGTTCTCTGTATTGTTATGTTTTTTAATGATGTATTTTGTACCTTTGTAATTGTATTCTCATGTTATAAAATTGTAATTGACACCAGTTTATCAAACTAAGTAACTTGTAAGCATTCATTTCACTGCACACATTTCTGTTGGTCATAGTATATGGACAATATGTGAGAAGTAGGGACTATTAGTGTTTGCACGTGTGTTAATAATTCAGCAAGGGACTGGATAACAGCATTGCTGGTTCTAAGGACAATTCCAAAAACTTTGTGAGTGCACAAGTGGTGGTTATGGACTTGCTATATTAGCCGCAAGACTCTTCAGTGGTGATTGTGCACCTGCACAGTCACAACAGATGGCTGCTGGCCATCTCTACAAGGACTACAGTGGGTCTACATCTTTGATGATCCATCAATACCATTATTTCTACAAGGACTGCAGTGGGTCTGCGCCTCTGGTGGCCCACCAATACCGTAATCTCTACCAGGACTGCAGTGGGTCCGCTCTGTGATGACCTACCTACCAATCTTCTTCAAAACGTCGAATGACTGCTGTGGGTTTGCTCTGTTGTGGCCCATTACCTGTCAGCATGTCAAGAGTCAGCACTGTCTTTCCGTTGGAAGGGCAACACTACTTCTTCAAGACTGCATGGAAATCCACTACGTCTATGTGCATTGTCTTTTACTGCTCAGATTTTGTGAAAAACACGGCAATTTTACTGTGATCAACGATCAGGACTAACTTTATGGACTGTGAGAAAATTTTAGCTTTTGACCAACATTGTATCAATAAGTGTGTGCATTTGATTTCTTTGTTATTGTAATTGTGAAAAAAATTTTTAACAAATATGTATTGGCCAGTGCCCAAAAAAATTTGTAAAATTTTTTGTGGGTAGCATGGGGGCTATGTAAGTAGGCTGTTTAGGTTTTTTTATTGGTAACGCCACCTCTGTATGAAAATCACTGGCTGTGCTGTGTGCAGTCTGTGGCTGCTTTGCATTGTTGTAATACTCGCCATTGTAGTGCTAGGCAGCTGGCTGTGAACAGCGCGTAGCGTTGCGCAGTTGGAGGTGAGCCACCAGCAGTGGTGGATGTGGAGAGAGAGATGGCGGAGTTTTGAAATTTGTCATGAACTGCTATATATGTTATGACTATTGAGGTAAATACATTGGTTGTTCTCTATCAAAATCTTTCATTTGCTAACTATGCCTATCAGTAGTTAGTGCCTTCAGTAGTTTGAATCTTTTATTTAGCTGGCAGTAGTGGCGCTCGCTGTATTGCAGTAGCTTGAGTAGCGAAGATTTTTGTGAGGTAAGTGATTTGTGAAACGTATAGGTTAATGCTAGTCAGGGCCATTCTTTTGTAGGGATTTTTGAAAGTCAGATTGCATTGCGCTAAAAATACTGTGTGTCAGTTTAAGCACAGTCCTGTATAATTGTTCAAAGGGGACGTTTCAGTTTGACTCGGCTATCCTACTGATGATCTGCTGAGACAATGTTCACAGGTAGGTGCAGGTCCGTCGTAAAGGGACGGAAGGAACCGCGCCGCCGTACATCGTGAGTCGTGTTTGCAATTCGGAAGGCAGGGAACAGTTAACGCTACAGTTGTAGCGAATCTAAATGCGACTCGTGGCAGAGAAGAGGAAGAATGAGGCAGCCATATTGGCTGTAGGAACGTCTCCCGGCTGTTGGTTATTTCCAATATTCAATACATAAGATGATCCTTCCAGGATCCTGACACAATCTATGTAGCGTAATGCTGACTGAGGCAGTGCGTAAGGTCGGAGTACAAAGTTAATGGTTCGGGGTTCAAATACGTTGATCAGAGTGAATCATATGACACACAGCAAATCGATCAGAAAACTAAGTCCTGTAAGAAAGTTAGTTCGAGAAAACTTCCTTGCGCAGTTTCAATGGTTTCAATGGCTCTGAGCACTATGGGACTCAACTTGTGAGGTCATCAGTCCCCTAGAACTTAGAACTACTTAAACCTAACTAACCTAAGGACATGACACACATCCATGCCCGAGGCAGGATTCGAACCTGCGACCGTAGCGGTCGCGCGGTTCCAGACTGTAGCGCCTAGAACCGCTCGGCCAGTCCGGCCGGCCCTTGCGCAGTTCGCACATCTCCCCTGCAGCAGTGAACAGAACAGGGCCTGCTTATCGCAGGCATCAAACCCGAATGTGTCAAGTCGCTCCAAACGATAGAGCAACAACAGCAGCTGAGCCATTTTACGTGATGGCGAGGTTGTTATCGCCTCAGAACACGAGCAGCCGTATACACGGTCAGCATTGTTCCGCGCCTGGTTGTGTGCGAACACTCTCTCTGATACGACCGCGCATAGCGCAGCGTAAATGTCCCGTGTTGCGTTCATTAGCGCGATGACTTGGGACGTAATAGCGGTGAAAATATAGTCTCTTCTTTCACTGCCGTTTTTAACTTGTCTCAAACAATCGATCTTAACCGTTTGTTGATTCGCGAAGCACCATAAACAAGCGCAATAGTAACCAGAGTACGGCTTTCGCTAAGACAAGGGTACAGAGAAGCCGACGATGCCAGTAGTGCCGGCAGGGGCATAAGAGAGCAGCAAACGGGGCTGCGCTCAGTATCTCGTCTTCCATGAGTCTCCAGTGTCTGCCTCGATCTGCAAATAATATTCGTGTAATTGAATTTATCCGTAGTCTATCGGAAGACTGCTCTGATGTATCTCTGCACGCTGGTCTGTCGTGTACAAGCCTCTTCTGCTGCATCCACGTCAACTTGGTTGTTGTAGTTCTGCCTCGATCGTGCTGTACAATTTTCACTCTCACAGATACCTATTCCTCGATGCCTCGGTGTGTCTCCTCAGCCGATCCCTTCTTATTTTAGTCAGTTTGTAAATAAATTTCTTTTTACCCCAGTTCGATCCAGTGTCCTATCTTTGGTTATTCGCTCTACGAATCTGATCTTCAAATGGCTCTGAGCACTATGGGACTTAACAGCTATGGTCATCAGTCCCCTAGAACTTAGAACTGCTTAAACCTAATTAACCTAAGGACATCACACAACACCCAGTCATCACGAGGCAGAGAAAATCCCTGACCCCGCCGGGAATCGAACCCGGGAACCCGGGCGTGGGAAGCGAGAACGCTACCGCACGACCACGAGCTGCGGACTCTGATCTTCAGCATCCAACACCAGTTTCCACAACATTCTGTCCTCTCTTTGTACATCCGGTTTATAATTTCCGCTTCACTTCCATCTGACGCTACATTCCAGGCAATCATTTCCATAACATTCTGTCCCTAGTATTTAAATTTATAGTCGACGCTAGCATTTTTTTCTTTCTTTTTTGTAAAATCCTTTTTTACTGTTGCAAGCCTGCATTTTATATCCATCGTGCTTCGGCTATTACCACTTACTTTGCTGGCCAAATATCTGAACTAATTGACTATATCTACTGTGGTGTCACCGCCAGACACCACACTTGCTAGGTGGCAGCCTTTAAATCGGCCGCGGTCCGTTAGTATACGTCGGACCCGCGTGTCGCCACTACCAGTGATTGCAGACCGAGCGCCGCCACACGGCAGGTCTAGTCTAGAGAGACTCCCTAACACTCGCCCCAATTGTACAGCTGACTTTCCTAGCGATGGTTCACTGACTACATACGCTTTCATTTGCAGAGACGACAGTTTAGCATAGTCATTTGCTACGACCTAGCAAGGCTCCATATTCAGTTACTATTGATATTATGAATCATTAAGGGATTAAAGTTAAGTATCAAACTAATTACGTCAGCTTTCTAAATACACATTCCTTGTAATGTTCCAGACTTCACGTCAGTATAGTTCTTCCCTCCTCACGCCAGCCTGCGTAAGCTAAAACGCGTGCATTTCGGCCTCCTCTCGTAACACGGTGTTGGCTCTTCTGCCAACACAACAGTTACATCTTCATTTAATATCCCCCACATTACCGAACTCAACTCGAATGCACTCCATAATCAGCGGTTTCCTTCTGCGGACGTTCATTTCACAGCCTCTTCTCGAGACCACTATCAATTCCGTACAATTGTTAGAAATCCTTTGCCGTCTCAGAGAGAATTACAATGTCATCGGTAGATCTTTGAGTCTTTATTTCTTCTCCTTGTTATTTAATTTCTTTGCCAATCTTATCCTAGGTTTCACTCGTACAATGAACGAAATCTATCAGTAAAGTGAAAATTTAGAACCGCTTGCGTAGAAGGTGCGTCAGTATTAATTCGCCACGCAGTTTTCTCTTAACTGTTTTCAGTTCTTTCCGCTCTAATCGTTATCGTATACTTCTGAAACGATGGGGATAAGAATTCTACAAAATGTTGTTGTTGTTGTGGTCTTCAGTCCTGAGACTGGTTTGATGCAGCTCTCCATGCTACCCTATCCTGTGCAAGCCTCTTCATCTCCCAGTACCTACTGCAGCCTACATCCTTCTGAATCTGCTTAGTGTATTCATCTGTTGGTCTCCCTCTACGATTTTTACCCTCCACGCTGCCCTCCAATACTAAATTGGTGATCCTTTGATGCCTCAGAACATGTCCTAACAACCGATCCCTTTTTCTAGTGAAGTTGTACCACGAACTCCTCTTCTCTCCAATTCTATTTAGTACCTCCTCATTCGTTATGTGATCTACCCACCTAATCTTCAGCATTCTTCTGTAGCACCACATTTCGAAAGCTTCTATTCTCTTCTTGTCCAAACTACACTCCTGGAAATTGAAATAAGAACACCGTGAATTCATTGTCCCAGGAAGGGGAAACTTTATTGACACATTCCTGGGGTCAGGTACATCACATGATCACACTGACAGAACCACAGGCACATAGACACAGGCAACAGAGCATGCACAATGTCGGCACTAGTACAGTGTATATCCACCTTTCGCAGCAATGCAGGCTGCTATTCTCCCATGGAGACGATCGTAGAGATGCTGGATGTAGTCCTGTGGAACGGCTTGCCATGCCATTTCCACCTGGCGCCTCAGTTGGACCAGCGTTCGTGCTGGACGTGCAGACCGCGTGAGACGACGCTTCATCCAGTCCCAAACATGCTCAATGGGGGATAGATCCGGAGATCTTGCTGGCCAGGGTAGTTGACTTACACCTTCTAGAGCACGTTGGGTGGCACGGGATACATGCGGACGTGCATTGTCCTGTTGGAACAGCAAGTTCCCTTGCCGGTCTAGGAATGGTAGAACGATGGGTTCGATGACGGTTTGGATGTACCGTGCACTATTCATTGTCCCCTCGACGATCACCAGTGGTGTACGGCCAGTGTAGGAGATCGCTCCCCACACCATGATGCCGGGTGTTGGCCCTGTGTGCCTCGGTCGTATGCAGTCCTGATTGTGGCGCTCACCTGCACGGCGCCAAACACGCATACGACCATCATTGGCACCAAGGCAGAAGCGACTCTCATCGCTGAAGACGACACGTCTCCATTCGTCCCTCCATTCACGCCTGTCGCGACACCACTGGAGGCGGGCTGCACGATGTTGGGGCGTGAGCGGAAGACGGCCTAACGGTGTGCGGGACCGTAGCCCAGCTTCATGGAGACGGTTGCGAATGGTCCTCGCCGATACCCCAGGAGCAACAGTGTCCCTAATTTGCTGGGAAGTGGCGGTGCGGTCCCCTACGGCACTGCGTAGGATCCTACGGTCTTGGCGTGCATCCGTGCGTCGCTGCGGTCCGGTCCCAGGTCGACGGGCACGTGCACCTTCCACCGACCACTGGCGACAACATCGATGTACTGTGGAGACCTCACGCCCCACGTGTTGAGCAATTCGGCGGTACGTCCACCCGGCCTCCCGCATGCCCACTATACGCCCTCGCTCAAAGTCCGTCAACTGCGCATACGGTTCACGTCCACGCTGTCGCGGCATGCTACCAGTGTTAAAGACTGCGATGGAGCTCCGTATGCCACGGCAAACTGGCTGACACTGACGGCGGCGGTGCACAAATGCTGCGCAGCTAGCGCCATTCGACGGCCAACACCGCGGGTCCTGGTGTGTCCGCTGTGCCGTGCGTGTGATCATTGCTTGTACAGCCCTCTCGCAGTGTCCGGAGCAAGTATGGTGGGTCTGACACACCGGTGTCAATGTGTTCTTTTTTCCATTTCCAGGAGTGTATTTATCGTCCATGTTTCACTTCCATACATGGCCACACTCCACACAAATACTTTCAGAAACGACTTCCTGACACTTAAATCAATACTCGATGTTAACAAAGTTCAGAAACGCTTTCCTTGCCATTGCAGTCTACATTTTATATCCTCTCTACTTCGACCATCATCAGTTATTTTGCTCCCCAAATAGCAAAACTCCTTTACTACTTTAAGTGTCTCATTTCCTAATCTAATTCCCGCAGCATCACACGACTTAATTCGACTACATTCCATTATCCTCGTATTGCTTTTGTTGATGTTCATCTTATACCCTCCTTTCAAGACACTGTACATTCCGCTAAACTGCTCTTCCAAGTCCTTTGCTGTCTCTGACAGAATTACAATGTAATCGGTGAACGTCAAAGTTTTTATTTCTTCTCCATGGATTTTAATACCTACTCCGAATTTTTCTTTTGTTTCCTTTACTGCTTGCTCAATATACAGATTGAACAACATCGGGGAGAGGCTACAAACCTGTCTCACTCCCTTCCCAACCATTGCTCCCCTTTCATGTCCCTCGACCCTTATAACTGCCATCTGGTTCCTGTACAAGTTGTAAATAGCCTTTCGCTCCCTGTATTTTATCCCTGCCACCTTCAGAATTTGAAAGAGAGTATTCCAGTCAACATTGTCAAAAGATTTCTCTAAGTGTACAAATGCTAGAAACGTAGGTTTGCCTTTTCTTAATCTAGCTTCTAAAATAAGTCGAAGAATCAGTTTTGCCTCACGTGTTCCCATATTTCTACGGAATCCAAACTGATCTTCCCCGAGGTCAGCTTCTACCAGTTTTTCCATTCGTCTGTAAAGAATTCGCGTTAGTATTTTGCAGCCGTGACTTATTAAACTGATAGTTCGGTAATTTTCACATCTGTCAACGCCTGCTTTCTTTGGGATTGGAATTATTATATTCTTCTTGAAGTTGGAGGGTATTTCGCCTGTCTGATACATCTTGCTCACCAGATGGTAGAGTTTTGTGAGGACTGGCTCTCCCAAAGCCGTCAGTAGTTCTAATGGAATGTTGTCTACTCTCGGGGCCTTGTTTCGACTTAGGTCTTGCAGTGCTCTATCAAACTCTTCTATAAAATGTATGTTTCCGCTCAGAAGCGTTAAAGAAAACGGCGATGTTGCGGTGTTAAACACTACAACGATTTGTGGCAGGTTGTCTGTCTCTGCAGCGACTACGACGCACGGTATGGCCAGATGTTAATGGAACACTCTGGGGTTCGGTAGGGAGGGCCGAAACCGTCCGCTACCGGCCTCGGGCCTGGCGTTTTAATGCTGCATCATGTGTGGCTGTCGCCCCCACTACAGCCGTAGTCGTTCGTAATATCTCACTATGAATCTGCGTGTCCGAGTAACGATCTTTTGTATTTGTACGGTATTGTACGTTGAAAGGTGGCTACACTGAGCCACAGCGCCAGAGATCGCGCTAGAGGGTATTGTTCCGCCGCCTCCACTGGCAGTGATTATTGAGAACTCGTAGTGGGCAGTGCTTGGGGAGAGCTCGTAGTAGTCAGTGCTGAGATGTCGTAGTGAGTAGTGTTTGTTGAGATGAGCTAGTAGGCAGTGCTTGCTGAGATGTGATACTGAAAAGTTCTTATTGAGATGTGATAGTAGCGAGTCGGTGTGGAGAGATTGTAATGTCTAGAGTGCCTTTCATCAATATAAATTAAGGTAACAAACTACTTTTCTTTTCTTTCTCATTATTTCAATGTCCTGAATAATGCGTCATTACAGGTTCAGTCAACAAAGCATCTGGCTTGTATTCTTGTATTAGAGTGTAATTCTGGTTTTCTTGAGTAATTATGGTATTTCTATTTTCTTTAATTAATTCAGTATAAATGATATTTAAAATTTCTTGTGTTGTTGAAGAAGAACCGTGCCAGATGCGTACGTTGAGTCATACTTCCACACACAGAACAGTTACACTTGTGCTTTGGTTTCGTAGGTTTTATAGTTGCTGGGGACTTAATTAATTGATTGTGTTAATGAAAATTTCCATTTCATTCTTTGTTATTGTTCTATGCAGTCAGATAGCGTAATAATACTAGTCAGGGCCAACCGTTTACGAGACCTCGTAATCGGACAGACAGCTACCAAAATTATTTGCATTATATTTTAATTAAGCCCACATGCAACGTAATGACGGGTTCTTCCTATGAAATAATTGTTCCTCTCTGTTTTCGCCGCTTGTTAAGTTTGGCGCGGCAAGTGGAAACTTCTTTTTTGTTCGTATCTATGGGTCACAGTGTAACCCCAGACACAGTACTTGTTAAAGCTTGTGCTATGGTAAGTGAGCGGGATTCACCTTATAAGAAAGGATTTTCGCATAGATATCGACCGCGTGTACCTGAATGGTGGCAAATCAGACTTACATCCACTCTGTAATAACAATGATACGTCAAGTAAGTTCGAAATGCAATCACACGTCAGGATGGATCAAAAGCAAACCGGGAAGATGCTACTAATGTGACAATAACACGGTCGCCAGCCTAATTTGGCATTAACTGAGTTTCTTCCCTGTACAAGTTGGTGTATGTTCATGCAAAACAACAAGTTGTAACACTGCATAATACAGTAGAATTTTAAACCAGAAAATCTATTGAACTGATAGTTTCACGTTGTGCACTGATATGGAAAATCGTGAATACATAACACTACACTATAATGTTTACAAAAAATGTTCAAACGTGTGTGAAATCTTATGGGACTTAACTGCTTAGGTCATCAGCCCCTAAGCTTACACACTACTTAACCTAAATTATCCTAAGGACAAACACATACACCCGTGCCCGAGGGAGGATTCGAAGCTCCGCCGGGATCAGCCGCACAGTCCATGACTGCAGCGCCTAGACCGCTCGGCTAATCCCGCGCGGCTATAATGTATACTACAAAACTTTATACTGTCTATTAATCTGATTGAAATCGGGCATAGGTTACCCCAGAAATTGTACTTTCATGCCACACACAAAATGTCAATTTTGATAAAGATAAAACACTGATAAATTTTGACTTATATATTGACTTTATCTTTTGCTGGTCAAACCAATGTGGAACACTTCAGAATTCAAATGAAAAAAAAAGGGGGGGGGGGACCCTGAAACTGTTACGATCACTATATTAAAAAAAATTGATTACTGAAATTATCATGTGTTCAAAATTTTTAGTATATGAGTCACTACTCTTTTTATCTTATTTACTTTATATCTGTCTCGAAATAATTGAACTTCATTACTATATCAATATTAAAGTTACCTTTCAACTTCGTTAGATCTTCGTTATTCATTTACTGGTTCATTAACAAAACAGTTCTTTAAACACCATTCTAACATAACTAGTTCTGCAAATAATTATTATTAACACAATTTTTAATTTTTTTTTCGGGACACTCGGATTGCACAACTTTTGGAAAGGACTCTGTCTAGGTTAGTTGTGAGGATAATTAAATGATGGAAAAGTTCTGGTAAAATTTTGGTTATTATTGCACCAAACAAACGCAGTTCACTCTCTGATCCATACGAATACAGTACTGAAAGTTTCAACCTGCTAGTATCGATGCGGCGGTTTGCGGGCGGCGAGATGGCGAGGCACAGCGCACACACAACCACAGCTATGGCTCTTGACGCATCGGCATTTTAATTCTTCTTAGCGTCGCAACACTTTTCCATTTAGTGCCTATCGAATTTTGCCATGCTGTGGGCGTTGGAACGGCATACTCGAGGCTCAGTGAAGCTACGTCTTCCAGGAGAGCCTCCTCGCTCCAGAAGGTGTTGCTCAAACCAGTGCCAAACTCCAACTACCACTGTGCCCGTTGTGCCGTGCAGTGCCCGCGCGCATTTTCCCGCGCTCGCCTGCCATCCAACTTTTACCGCTCCTTGACAGACGGGGTATTCACCCGAGGTTTTGCACTCTACATATCGTAACACATTGCCTACGTATGGACCAGACGCACAGTTACAATTTTAAACATCTTACAACAGTTTCAACATTTGTTACATTTCAGTTCTATTACAATATTACTTGACATTTGACATAAACATTAATATTCACATTGAAACTTATTTACAGTTTTCTTAACATAAAGAAATGAAATCAGAACATCAATTACACAAGTTTATCGAAAAATCAGATGAAAAGAATTACTTATATGTACAATAGTACAGTGTCGTTGTTGATACAACAGTTCTTCAGTAACTAAACTTCAGTTTCATAGCATTTGCCTGCCGAATGTTCACGCAGCTTAATAGCAACAGCGATCCGAGACTGCGATCTGTGTGTCATGTAAGCGAGGCAGCCGTCGGGAAGGGGCGAGACACGATACTCTATCCCTCGTATTATCCAATTTGGTCATGCAGTGAACAGTAAACTACACAGAGATTGGGAAGAAGAAATTAAAGTTCAGGTAGAAGAAATAAAGAAATTGTAAACTTTCTCGATGACATTGTAAGTGAAGCATAGAATGTGGAAGATCTTTTGAATGGAATGGGAAGTGTCTTCAAACGATGTTATAAGATGAACGTAAACAAATACCAGAGTAACGTACATTTTGAAATCTGATGATGCCAAGGAAAAGGGTTGGTAAATGTACGCTGAGAGGAGTAACTAGTTTTACTACGTGTGTAACAAAATAATTAGCGACAGCAGGAGTGACAGACTACCAATAACGAGAAAAGATTTCCGAAGAAAAGAAATACATTAATGTCGAATACCAAATTAAATGTTAGGAAGTCTTTGAAAGTGTTTGTGTTGAGTTCAGTGTTATATGAAAGTGAAACGTGGATAGTAAACAGAAAGGGCAAGGACAGAAGAGAAGAATTTGAAATAAAATGCTACACTAGGAACCTGGAAGTTATATGGGTAGGCTAATTAAGGGTAGGAGAGAAAAGAGCTTTATGTCACAGATTCAATAGCATAAGGGTTTTCTTGATAACACCAATCCTGTTTCATCAAGGGGGAAAATATGGCTGATAAGCATCGGAGAGGAAGACCAAGTTTCGTGTACTATGTGATCAAAAGTATCCCGACACCCCCAAAAACATACATTTTTCATATTAAGTGCATTGTACTCCATATCAGCGACCTCAGCAGTCTTTAGACATCGTGAGAGACCAGAATGGGGTGCTCTGTGGAACTCACTGACTTCAAACGTGGTCAGGTGATTGGGGGTCACTTGTGTCATACGTCTGTATGCGAGATTTATACACTCCTAAACATCCCTAAGTCCACTCTTTCCGATCTGGTAGTGATGTGGAAACTTGAAGGGACACGTACTGCACAAAAGCATACAGGTGGACCTCGTCTGTTGACTGACAGAGACCGCCGACAGTTGAAGAGGGTCGTAATGTGTAATAGGCAGAGATCTATCCAGAGCACCACACAGGAACTACAAATTGCATCAGGATCTACTGCAAGTACAGTGAAAGTTAGGCGGGAGGTGAGAAAAGTTGGATTTCAAGGTCTAGCGGCTGCTCATAGGCCACACATCACGCCAGTAAATGCCAAACGACGCCTCACTTGGTGTAACGAGCGTAAACATTTGACGACTGAAAAGTGGAAAAACATTGTGTGGAGTGACGAACCACGGTACACAATGTGGCGATCCGATGGCAGGGTGTGAGTATGGCGAATGTCTGGTGAACGTCATCTTACAGCGTGTCTAGTGGCACAGTAAAATTCGGAGGTGGTGGTGTGGTCGTGTTTTTCATGGAGGGGGCTTGCACTCCTTGTTTTGCGTGACAATATCACAGCACAGACCTATACTGACGTTTTTAGCTCCTTGTTGCTTCCCAATGTTGAAGAGCAATTCGGGGATGGCGATTACATCTTTCAACACGATCGAGCACCTGTTCATAATGCACGGCCTGTGGCGGAGTGGTTACACGACAATAACATCCTTGTTATGGACTGGCCTGCACAGAGTTCTGACCTGAACCTAATAGAACACCTTTGGGATGTTTTGGAACGCCGACTTCGTGCCAGGCCTCACCGACAGACATCGATACTTCTCCTCAGTGCAGCACTTCGTGAAGAATGGATTGCCATTCCCCAAGCATTATTGATGGAGAGCGCCACGAACTTGTAAGTCATTTTCAGCCAGGTGTCCGGATGCTTTTGATCACATAGTGTACACCTGAAGATACCATCGATCATACTGAAGTCGAATCTACCTTTACAAAAATTTGTATTTTCGGAACTGAGTGCGGCCCAAGATTAATATTAGCTCTTGGTACTATTTTCGCTTCGATTAGCCGATAGTTAAATAACTGTATTTTAGTTACGCCTCGTCCACAACCTAAAATATTGTGTTTCATAAAAGCTATAGAACATTGTTCAAAACTTTTGTTCTTAGGAGATACCTTTTGGCAAATCGTAATGGGCCACTCGCTGCCTCATTGCATTTTTGACGCCACTAGCTAGAACGTTGGTCAGGTTAGTTTTGGGATTAGGTTATTAGCATCCGGGCTCAAAGATTACCCTTTTTAACACTTGTTTAACAGTAAGCAGAGGCGCGTGGTCATGGCACAACTTACCAATGACTGCGGCTGTTACACATGTTGTTGCACATAGCAGGAATTTTCCTTTAAGATTATTGATGTTGGTAACAATGGGATCATGGAACTACCAAAAACGGTTGTATTAAACTTCCTGGCAGATTAAAACTGTGTGCTGGGCCGATACTCGAACTCCGGACCTTTGCCTTTAGCGGGCAAGTGCTCTACCAGCTGAGCTACCCAAGCCCAACTCACGCCCCGTCCTCACACCTTCGCTTCTGCTAGTACCTCGTTTCCTACGTTCCAAACTTTACAGAAGCTCTCCTGCGAACCTTGCAGAACTAGCACCCCTGAAAGAAAGGATATAGCGGAGACATGGCTTAGCCACAGCCTGGAGGATGTTTCCAGAAGGAGATTTCACTCTGCAGCGGAGTGTGGGCTGATATGGAACTTCCTGGCAGATTAAAACTGTGTGCCGGACCGAGCAATTGCCCGCGAAACGCAAAGGTCCCGAGCTCGAGTCCCGGTCCGGCACACAGTTTTAATCTGCCAGGAAGTTTCATATCAGCGCACACTCCGATGCAGAGTGAAATCTCATTCTGGAAACTGTTGTATTCACAGACAACTTGGGTTAAGCGACCATCTTCAAGTACAGGATTAACATTACCCCGAGTTAAAGGAATTTTTCTCGGCATTAAGTACGTACATTTAGTTTTTCTCCGTTTCATTAATTTACGTACATTAAGACGGAACGGAAAGGTGCGCTAAAACACACATAATATCTAATTTGTACGTCATCTGTCTCGTTTTTGCATCTGAATTGTCTGTGTTAATGATGATCGCCTGAGAGGACGGAGAAACCAGAAGCATACTATGCTTCAAACCCGTGTATTGTTTACATTTTTGTTTATCGTAGTTTCTTCCTTTGTGGTGATTGTACTGGGCTCGAAAATTAGAAGTCTGATTATCAGTAGCTTAATTAGCAGCATTGTGCTCATCGAACGTGCAGGAGAAATTGAAAAAGTATTACAATTCGTCACTGTAAAGTAAAGTTACAGACAATATTCTAGAAGTAACTGCTAGTTAACGCCATGGAAAGTTGTATAACCTGTCATTTCGTTTATTATTATTTTGAAGGCAAACGTCAAAGCTTGTTTCACAGGTACCTCCATACCGGAATAGAGAAGCAGAGTTTTCGCTTCCGTTTCTTGTGGCCAAAGCTCAATTTAAAATGAGTTTAATAATTAGCCGTTAATTCGTACTGTGTTGCTATAACGCTTTTTTCTGGAGTGGTGGTTCTTCCTGTTTCGTCTCCAGCGCGGAAACTGTCTTTGTTTTTCGGCGAGTCAGGCTATTTTTAAACGTCACACAATAATTCACTTTAAGCAGCGGTCGGTGAGGACGTGTCAAAACACCTCCTGCTGCAGCTGTGCCCAGCGGCATTGTGAACGAACGGGAAACACACATATCAAAAAAAGTTTTGCATCACCTCGGTTCCGAGAGTTCCGGAACCTGTACAGAAAATTGGAATAGAGATCAACATAAACATCATTGCCACCCTTTCTATTGCTCATGAAAACCACACATTGCATGTTCTCTCAGCATACAGCGGGACCTTCAGAGGTGGGGGTCCAGAGTGCTGTACACACCGGTACCTCTAATAGCCAGTAGCACGTCCTCTTGCATTGATGTATGCCTGTACTCGTCGTTACATACTATCCACAAGTTCATCGAGACACTCTTTGTCCAGATTGTCCCACTCCTCAACGGCGATTCGGCGTAGATCCCTCAGAGTGGTTGGTGGGTCACCTCGTCCATCAACAGCCCTTTTCAATCCATCCCAGTCATGTTCGGTAGCATTCATGTCTGGAGAACAAGCTGGCCACTCTAGTCGAGCGATGTCGTTATCCTGAAGGAAGTCGATCACAAGATGTACACGATGGGAGCGCGAATTGTCTTCCTTGAAGACGAATCCCTCGCCAATACGCTGCCGATATGGTTGCACTACCGGTCGGAGGATGGCATTCGCGTAGCGTACAGACGTTACGGCACTTTCCATGACCACCAGCGGCGTACGTCCGCCCCACATAATGCCACCCCCAAAACATCAGGGAACCTTGCTGCACTCGCCGGGCAGTGTGTCTAAGGCGTTCAGCCTGACTGGGTTGCCTCCAAACACGACTCCAACGATTGTCTGGTTGAAGGCATATGCGACACTCATCAGTGAACAGAACGTGATGCCAATCTTGAGCGGTTCATTCGGCATGTTGTTGGGCTCATCTGTACTGCGCTGCATGGTGTCGTTATGGCAAAGATGGACCTCGCCATGGACGTCGGGAGTGAAGTTGTGCATCATGCAGCCTCTTGTCCACTGTTTGAATCGTAACACGACGTCACGAAAGGCATTATTCAACATGTTGCTGTCAGGGTTCCTCCGAACTATAATCCGTAGGTAGCGGTCATCCACTGCAGTAGTAGCCATTGGGCGGCCTGAGCGAGGCATGTCATCGACAGTCCCTGTCTCTCTGAATCTCCTCCATGTCCGAACAACATCGCTTTGGTTCACTCTGAGATGTCTGGACACTTCCCTCGTTGAGAGCCCTTCCTGTCACAAAGTAACAATGTGGACGCGATCGCCGGCCGGTGTGGCCCAGCGGTTCTAGGCGCTACAGTCTGGAACCGCGTGACCGCTACGATCACAGGTTCGAATCGTGCCTCGGGCATGGATGTGTGTGGTGTCCTTAGGTTAGTTAGGTTTGAGTAGTTCTGAGTTCTAGGGGACTGATGACCTCAGAAGTTAAGTCCTATAGCACTCAGAGCCATTTGAACTATCTTTTTTTGGACGCGATCGAACCGCGGTATTGACCGTCTAGGAATGGTTGAACGACAGACAACACGAGCCGTGTACCTCCTTCAAATATGGCTCTGAGCACTATGGGACTCAACTGCTGTGGTCATCAGTCCCCTAGAACTTAGAACTACTTAAACCTAACTAACCTAAGGACATCACATACACCCATGCCCGAGGCAGGATTCGAACCTGGGACCGTAGCAACAGCGCGGCTCCGGACTGGAGCGCCTAGAACCGCACGGCCACCGCGGCCGGCCGTACCTCCTTCCTGGTGGTATGACTGGAACTGATCGGCTGTCGGACCCCCTCTATCCGATAGGCACTGCTCGTGCATGGTTGTTTACATCTTTGGGCGGGTTTAGTGACATCTCTGAACAGTGAAAGGGGCTGTCTCTTTGAGTCTACATCCACAGTCAACGTCTATCTTCAGGAGTTCTGGGAACCGGGTTAATGCAAGACTTTTTTTGATGTGTGTATATGGGGCAGCGCAGCAGGAACGGGGCAGCATTTTCTTCGCTGTCTAGACGATATAATTCTGGGGGATACCTTTGGCTTAAAAAACTCACCAGCTACGTTTCAGAGGTTATTGGATAGAATACTCAGATATTTAAAACCACAGTAGTGCACTGTGTATTTTGGTGATGTAACCGTGACATCTTGTGATTCACTTCCTTCAGGATAACGACATCGCTCGAGTGGCTAGCATGTGAGTAACATGGAGGTACACATACAGCACCTAGGGGATGTACTGTTGAGGTTAAGGAGCCCAAGTTTAACACTAAAGTGTAATTTTCTGTTAGAAGAGGCGGCACACCTTGGAAACATAATTAGTAAGGCAGGTACCTTGCCATCGCACATTTTTATAAAAGGCTCATAAATGAATTTGTAGATATTTCCAGACCATTAACACAACTGATGAAGAAAAATTCAATGTTTGATGCTTAATGGATTGTCAGTTTGCTTTCGAAAAACTGGAAGAAGATTTGACGGCGTGTGCAGCCTTTGGTTGGCGCTGGCGACGTCCGAAAGAAAGCTTTTACCAGGAACACTTTTTTTCTCTACCTGATCTGAAAATCGTTATACGGAACACGTTCGTTAGATTGCATCGAAACTGCTGTGAGCAACTAGTGACCACGTCCAATATGGATTCAGCATCTCGTCAATGTCTCCTTTACTGATGTTGTACAAACTGGGTTACAGTTAACAATAAATCAATATTATGCCTTTCTCACTTGTTTTATCTCTTCCACTTCCCTTCCTTAATTCATCACATATGGAAACATTTCTATAGCTCTTCCTTGCGTTCACAGCGCCAGATTTGCATCTGGTGGCCAAAATTGGAACAAATTTTTTCCTGTGTAAATCAGCTCCGCATTAAGCATAAGAATATCCTCGGAGTTTCGTTCCCATAGGACAATTACAGCCAAAGTGAACCCCTCTAAGTAGCGGCACACCCAGTACATTCAGTGGTCTACACTAAAGAATTTCAATAAAGCTAATAATTCACAATTAATTCCCAGCAGATAAGGTGCAATATCGTGGCAACGTTTGATTGAGCAAAGGAATGTCACAACATTGGTAAACATGTCAGTTTCATGTGTTTGTTTTGTTTACACGAAATCTTATCCAGAAGAATATTGCATACATACAGAATAGTTACCGAAACTGGTACGTTTGTTTACCTGTGTGACGAATGAACGTCCGTTCCATACTGCAGTTTTGGTCGCTGTAGTGTTCTAACGTCCCCCGTGATCTTCGAGCAGCATTACGATACGTACCAGATCGTTATTACTCTTTTAAGTTTCATATTGACAGTTGGCAATGTGCACGTCGTTCTTTTGGCTCCAATAGCGCAGATATGCATAGGCGAACTCGCTGCAACTGTAGCAGTCAGGCAAGCTGTTTTCTCTACATCCCGATTTGCGAAACAATATGGCGTGTCTGTAGGGGGATAGTAACACACTCCTCACCGCCAGAAGACAACAGGTAGCAACAGGGATCCACGATGAGCAGAAAGACGTTATAAAATAACTAAAGTGATGAAAGTTCATCAGAATTATTATGAAGAGAAATAGGTTCCAAACAGCAGAAGAAACTCAGGCGGGCCGGCCGGGGTGGCCGAGCGGTTCTAGGCGCTACAGTCTGGAACCGTGCGACCGCTACGGTCGCAGGTTCGAATCCTGCCTCGGGCATGGATGTGTGTGATGTCCTTAGGTTAGTTAGGTTTAAGTAGTTCTAAGTTCTAGGGGACTGATGACCTCAGATATTAAGTCCCATAGTGCTCAGAGCCATTTCAACCAAACTCGGGCGGAATTGGTAGAAATAAACAAGAAAAAATATGCATCTACTGCAACAGTGAAAAGGTGACTGATTGATTACAGTTTGAAATGACGTGTGGCAGCGACGAAGCCCCTTCTGAAACGCGTAAATAAAAATAAGACACTCGAATGGACTAGGAAACGTAGTAACTGCTCACATGAAGAGTGAAAGAAAGTGTTAAACAGATTTTTGGTCTGTCTGAATGACAAATGGTGCCCCAGCAGTGTATTACATCTTCAGAGCACATGACAGGCCCTCTGGGTGTATTGTCTTTGTTGTGTACATAGTTCCGCGTAGTCAACGCGTACACAACTTTCCCACTACAGCGCCCCGCTAAGCACAACAGCGCAGGTGCAGCTCTCGTCCGTCTCCACACTACGAGATGGCGCTGCCTTAGAGACGGGCCAAATTCTACTTCCGCCGATCCGCGTATTAATATGTCACGCAGCCAATGAGATTGCTGCTAACGTAGAACCTTTTCTCCTCGCGGATCACATTCGCGCAGTGATACATGAATGCTCGAGGTATTATTACGAGTGTAGAGACCTCCGATGAGCCAGTCTGCATTACTCTGCATTAGTCTGTACCAGTCTATAGTCAAGTTTCAGTCTGCGCCTAATAAGATTATCGTATTCCTGTACATAGCCACGAAGATAAATGAATAGAGACTTGTCAAGTATCAGAGATATATGTGAGAATAAGATTAACGTACCAAGACCAAAGGAACTTCAGATTGTCAGTTGTAAATAGCATCCAGAATCAAGTTACATAATATCTATGCTTTTTATTATTTTAATAAATGTGTGTGAAAATTAATCAAGTTCTGTTTAAAGTTGGTCATCGTCAATCTGCTACTCTAAGTGTGCAAGTGGCATTTCTATCGTCTGACCTAACGGCAGAAGATAAACACGCCACGATAAGACCACGAGACATATTGCTGACACTCGCCTACTTCGTTAGAGCGACAAGTCAAATAATCTGATTGTGTGTGTACCGAAGGTCTTAGAGTACGCACACCACAGTCTTAAAAGAAGATCGGAACGAGGATAAGGGTGCTTGTGAGTCTATATACAGCGAGTGGCTATTTGTGCACATTTCATGCACAACACAGGGTTTAACAGTGTCCTAAGTAAGGTAGTTCTGGGTATTCTCTGCAGCCTGTGGTGGAGCCTTGTCACTCCATGGAGTACTAGTGTTTTCGAGCCTGATGTCATCAACTTCGATCCGTGTCAGAGAATGAAGAGGAAATTCGGAGTGCTGCTACGGATCACGAGGCTTCAGTTGATGCACCGTCTGGATCTCGTAAGTCTATCAGTGTAGCAGACAGCGCAAAGCATCCCGCACTGTTGACCATGGGATGGACACTTCTTGTGACACAGCAAGAGCACTAGCACTACCTGGGGCTCGTGCTGCATTTACAGCAACAGCAGTATCTTCCACCGGCACAGGACGCCTTGCTCTTCCACTTGTCGCACCAAGCTCATCCATGCTTTCAAATTTCATAATCTTTAAACCATTTAATGTCGTCGCACCCCCCCCCCCCCTCCCTCATGAACCATGGACCTTGCCGTTGGGCGGAGGCTTGCGTGCCTCAACGATAAACATAGTTGTACCGTAGGTGCAACCACAATGGAGGGGTATCTGTTGAGAGGCCAGACAAACGTGTGGTTCCTGAAGAGGGGCAGCAGTCTTTACAGTAGTTGCGGGGGTAACAATGATTGACTGATCTGGCCCTGTAACACTATCCAAAACGGCCTTGCTGTTTTGGTACTGCGAACGGCTGAAAGCAAGATGAAACTGCAGCTTTACTGGCATGGAGAGCTGCTTCAAACCAGTCTCAGGACTGAAGACCACAACAACAACAATGACGTCGGGACTCTCTTCAGATCTTTCAGTCGGCAAAACTGTCTGAATGCAGCGCCGCAGCTGCTGCCGTTCACATAAAACAGTTTCACAAACAGTATACGGTCTCTGTTCTCGATGTAATGATGGTGTGGTTGTCATACCGTCATAACAAAGAGTACAGCGCCAGATTTGCACCTGGTAGTCACAACTGAACCTAATTTGTTTTCCAGAGAAAATCGGTTCTGCATTAGTACATCAAGCAAGTTTCGCTGCCATACGACAATTACAGCCCATAATGGTTCTCCATGAGTAGCTGCACTTTAATTATAAACACACAGTAGCTGCGAAATTATGTAATTTTACGAGACGTGATTCAGGAGCTACACTGACTATTCAAAACGTATGACCACCTCCTTAATAGTTTTAGAACACATTACACCAGTGATTCTGCATATCATGGATTTGACAGTTTGTTGGAGGTACACTATGTGATCAAAAGTATCCGTACATCTGGCTGAAAATGACTTACAAGTTCGTGGCGCCCTCCATCGGTAATTCCGGAATTCATTATGGTGTTGGCCCACCCGTAGCCTTCATGACAGTTTCCACTCTCGCAGGCATACGTTCAATCAGGTGCTGGAAGGTTTCTTGGCGATTGTCAGCCCAGTCTTCACGGAGTGCTGCACTGAGGAGAGGTATCGATGTAGGTCGGTGAAGCCTGGCACGAAGTCGGCGTTCCAGAACATCCCAAAGGCATTCTATAGGATTCATGTCAGGACTCTATGCAGGCCAGTCCAGTACAGGGATGTTGTCGTGTAACCACTACACCACAGGCCGTGCCTTATGAACAGGTGCTCGATCGTGTTGAAAGCTTCAATCGCCATCCCCGAATTGCTCTTCGGCAGTGGGAAGCAAGAGGTGCTTAAAACATCAATGTAGGCCTATGTTGTGATAGTGCCGGCCGTTGTGGCCGCGCGGTTCTAGGCGCTTCAGTCTGGAACCGCGTGACCGCTACGGTCGCAGGTTCGAATCCTGCCTCGGGCATGGATGTGTGTGATGTCCTTAGGTTAGTTAGGTTTAAGTAGTTCTAAGTTCTAGCGAACTGATGACCACAGATGATAAGTCCCGTAGTGCTCAGAGCCATTTGAACCATTTTGTTATGATAGTGCCACCCAAGACAACAAGGGGTGCAAGCCCCCTCCATGAAAAACACGACCACACCATAACACCACTGCCTCCGAATTTTACTGTTGGCACTACACGCGCTGGCAGATGACGTTCACCGGACATTCGCCATACCCACAACCTGCCATCGGGTCGCCACATTGTGTACAGTGGTTCGTCATTCCACACAACGTTTTTCGATTGTTCAGTCGTTCAATGTTTATGCTCCTTACACTAAGTGAGGTGTCGTTTGACATTTACTGGCGTGATGTGTGGCTTATGAGCAGCCGCTCGACCTTGAAGTTTTCTCACCTCCCGCCTAACAGTCATAGTACTTGCAGTTGATCCTGATGCAATTTGTAGTTTCTGTGTGGTGGTCTGGATAGATCTCTGCCTATTATACATTACGATCCTCTTCAACCGTCGGCGGTCTCTGTCAGTCAACAGACGAGGTCGGCCTCTATGCTTTTGTGCAGTACGTGTCCCTTCACGTTTCCACTTCACTATCACATCGGAAAGAGTGGATCTAGGAATGTTTAGGAGTGTGGAAATTTCGCGTACAGACGTATGACAGAAGTGACCCCCAATAACCTGACCACGATTGAAGTCCATGAGTCAGGGATTTTCTCTGCCTCGTGATGACTGGGTGTTGTGTGCTGTCCTTAGGTTAGTTAGGTTTAAGTAGTTCTAAGTTCTAGGGGACTGATGACCATAGATGTTAAATCCCATAGTGCTCGGAGCCATTTGAATTTTTGAAGTCCATGAGTTCCCCGGAGCGCCTCATTCTGCTGTCTCATTGCTACTGAGGTCGCTCACATGGAGTAGTAGGTGGCAGCACAATGCACCTAACATGAAAAATCTTTTTGGGTGTGTCCGGATACTTTTGATCACATAGTGTATATGCCGACAGATATCTATGCGTAGCTCGCGTAATACCCCTAAATAAAGGGCCACTGATTTGTATGTGTGTGGTGATGGCGACCGATAGAGACGTAAACAGCTGACACAGAGTTTTATATCAGGTGAATTTGATGGCCAGAAACAACGTGAGTTCAGTATGATGCTCTTCGAAGCACTGTAGCACAGTTTTGGCTTTGAGACACGGACAGTTATAGTACTGCTGAAAGATGAAGTCGCCGTCGGGGAAGTAAAGCAGGAAGGGATGCACGCGGTCCGCAGCTGACAGCGTATCTTTGATTACCATTACAGGTCCCATGAAAGAGCAGGAGAACGTCTCCCATAGCATAATACTGGTCCTACTTGCCTGTGTTCGTGGCGCGATGCACGTTTCGTCTTTCACCTCGACGATAACGTTTAGAGAGATGACTATAGACCTGATGTAACAAGAAACGTGATTCATCTGGCCAGCTGACAAGTTTCCGGAAATCCACGGTGCAATCCCGCTGATCACTTGCCCACTGCAACTGTAGTTGACGATGTCGTTTGGTCAACATGTGAACACATAGGAGTCGTGTGCTGCAGAGCTTAATGTTCAATAATGTCCGCTGTGTGGTGTGCTCCAAAACACTTGTGCGTGCACCAGAATTGTGCTTTTTCGTCACAGACGCCATAGATCGCCGCCTTTCCTACTTCACAGAGCAAACAGGCCTCCGAACTCCAGGTTCTGCGTGGATTAGTGAACGTCCAACCATTTAGCACCTAGTGGTAGTTTCACCATCCTTCTACCTCTTAGGTGCCTGTGAGAGTAACACATGAACATTGAACCAGCTTCGCCGTTTCCGAGCTAATCGTTCACAGACTCCTGGTAATAGTAAGTAGCGATTGTACACTTTTATATCAAATTGAGATGCAAATTGTTAAATTCATCAATTAATTACCCATATAAGTACACCAAATCCTCCCACCCCCACCCCCATCCCAGGACGACATGATGTGTTGTCCTCAGCCTGCACAGGGGCCCTGCACCTCCCTCTCCCTTATCCTCCCCCATCTACTCTGTTGGTGGGAATTTCTAATTACGTCGGAAATGTCGATTTTGACGGAATTTCTTTGTCCCAGGGCTGTGCAGATGTCTCACGACACCCGCATCCTGCAAATGGCGGGAAATGAAGAATGGCAGTGCCCTTTCTGGGACTCGAACCTTGGTCCTTCTGGACAGAAAACCCAAGTGGACCCCAAAGACATGGAAACGGTCCAGATACAGGAGAGGAAAGTTAAGTTAGTGTACTTTATGTATTTTGGTTGGGAAACCGAAGAAACAATTAGTCCTAATTCCATATATGTAATTATACTGATTAGTCCTAATTACACAACTACAAAAATTCACAATGCAAAACAAGGACTGCCTAAAATCGCTATACAGTTCAAAAATTGACGATGACATACAACTGGTGTTATACTGCTGAGAAAAAATTTCGAAATACCACTCAAAACTAGTGACAGACGCATTCAAACTCTACACTTCAGCTACAAGGCTATAAGGCTACAAGGCTGCGGTGTAAGGTACTATTTTTATTTTTTTGGTGGAAAACGTGTTCAACTGCCAAGATCCTGGTGTTGGGCAGAGAGTAGTTTAGTAAATTTATTACCTGTAAGCATACAGCTGAGGGCTGTATCTATTCATTACTGTTTGACGTCAGAGTTCACTACAGATGCTTGCTCGACAAGCACCCTACAGTCCAGGTAATCATAGCCAATACACACTATCACAACTGATGGAAGTAAATACGCAAATGTTCATGAAAAAAACAGAATTGGTAATGAATGGGTCACAACGCAGTCCATGTACTGGAGAAAATCGTCATCCCAAAATGTTGCAAAATGGTTCAAATGGCTCTGAGCACATGGGACTTAACTTCTGAGGTCATCAGTCCCCTAGAACGTACTTAAACCTAACTAACCTAACTACATCACACACATCCATGCCCGAGGCAGGATTCGAACCTGAGGTCAAATCTAGTGTCTGATACCACCCGTCGGCTTTGACCAATGTTATTTTGTTTGTGCCGCAGATTGCTGCCGATGAACGTTAAATTATTTCTCTGGATTTCCTCGTTACGAGCGTATATTAAAAATTCGATGTAGATTGTTTTGTTTCCATCTCGTAATTTGTTTCCGGTACCTTTTGTTAGTGAAAGTATTCGTGATTTATAAGTGGTCGTGATTTATGAGGTCTTGATTTCTCACGCTGTTCGTTATGGATAAGTCAGTTGTTTTTACTGCGAAAATTTTGGTTCAGAAAATGAGTAACCGTAAATCATCTATAAAATTTTTGTAATCATTGGGTGTCATTGCTGAATTTTGCAAGTGCAGTGTCTGGGGAAATTATATGGTTTTGACGAAGGTTGCGTTATCACGTACTTCCGACGAATACATGCAGAAGTAAAAAAAAAAAAAAAAAAATGTGGAGATCCATACTCAGGGGGACGTGGTTCGAAAGTTCGAGGCTGAATTCAGAAGTAATTATCATGCAAACCTACTATTTATGCTATGAATATTCTTGCAAATCTGTCATACACGAAGCAGGGGTTTCGTGTGGCACTGTAGTCGACTGGTTCTCGTTTTGTAGAGAAGTCTGCGGGGATTTTATAAAGTATAGGAGTCATTTGGGAGGCCAGGCGTTACAGTTGAAGTAAATGAGTCACACTTTGGAAAGAGAAAGTACGAAAGGTTGTTGGGCTTTGGGTTTTGGGAGTTGTAGTTTCTGGAGGAGATTGTGCTGATGTTGTATTTAGGGTTGTACCAAATCGGACAGAGGAAGTCTTTGACATCTTTAGTAGAATATGAGGAAGAAGGTTCTGTAGTCATGTCGAATGGATTTGCTTCGTACCAGGGGTTGGGTGAAAGGGGTTATCATCAATTGGTCGTGAATCTCAATATTCAGTTTAAAGATTATAAGACGGGGGGCATGTACTAATACTATCAGGGGGTATCGGGGTGCCGTAAAATTTGTTGTCGGGTGGGGAAAGAGAAGGATTTCAGTGTTGCAAGGCCATTTAGATGAATACTGTTGGAGGAAGAGTATTCCTAAAGGTTATTGTTTATTTTTTGTATTTATGAAAGTAGTCAGCAAAATGTACAAGCCTCGTTTTGTTTGTTAGGTGTTGATGGGTCTGATACTTTTTTCTTGTTTTACGTTGCGTTTTTTTATGTTACTGTATTGTGCGAGTGCTACTTTTTGGTTTTAATGGAGGGAGGTTCTTCTGTCTTTTTAATATTTTCTGGTTACAATGCTGGGCCGAGGGGTATTGCTGTGTCTTTGCCGAAGGGTTTGTGTGATTGGCTCGTGTTTTCTTTTTTTTTATTATTTGAAAATTTAGCGTTTGATTGAGGGCGGGCGGTAGGGAAGATCTGATTTGGGTAGTACCTCATTGGTGCCTGGCAGTTTGTGTTTCTTATTATGTTTTTCATTAGTTACTCTGGATTTTGCTTCTTTCGTTACAGTTTGACCTTCTAACATTATTATTTCTTGTTATGTCCTTATTTCGTTATTGTCAGCCTCGATCTTTGACTCCTTTCAAGTTCATATGCGTTAAGTTTCTTTTTATGTAGTCACTTTTATGTTTTCCTTCTCCGTGTTTCTACTACACTTCTCTTACTTTTACTGTCACTCCTGGTGTATCGATTTCACTGAGTGTTATTTGGGCTACTGTAGATGGTGTGACTTTCGTGTAGTATAGTTATCGGTTGCAATATTTGGTCATTTTTTCGTTTTATTTCTTTGTGTTGCAATAATGTGTGTAAACTATTCGACGGTTCATTATTTAGATCGGTTTTGCAGTACGTGTGGAAAATGTAATAGAATATATGCACTCGTAATTGCTCTCGTGTTCTTATTTATTTCAGTCATCTTCAACTCTTTTAAATGAAATTCGCGAGTAAAAAATTGCCGCGTTAAATGTATTACTTTATGGCATGCTACATTCGTTTGTTCACGAATATGATCTGTTCCATTCATAGATTGTCCATTGCAGCATCTTTGCCTTACGTTGACGTCATTGGTCAAAGCCGATGGGTGGTATCGGACACTACAATTCATCCCGAACCTGCGGCCATTGCGGTCGCGCGGTTCGTCTGTAGCGCCTAGAACCGCTCGGCCACTTCGGCCGGCCAAAAGATTGCAGATGGAGCAGTAGTTGAATGTGCATTCTCCTCAATGTACGACCACAAACTACCAAAAATTACAAGCCCTCTTACCTCCCCTCATCCCTCCCGCTCCTTCACCTATGTGGGGGACACATGCCAGCAGCGGACGAGCTGCATCTGGTCCCGCCTTGAGGGGACGGTTCTTCGCTAAGACAAAAGGGAAGTTTAGCTGTGCTGCCCTACCCTACACACTACTCCTTAGTCGGGCGCAGCTGTGTCAGCGATCTCACACACACTGGTCCATTCCCCACACTGCCCCACCGCTAGCGAGCGCCATTCTGCGATGGAGAACACTTTTATTTAATGTCAACACACCTCTTATAATCAAGCATCTTTTAAAAAGGAAAACACAAACGTGACGATAGCAAACGTCCTCTTTCCACGAAAATAGACGGAGTCAATTTTTCTAGTTTATGAGCAAAATCGGAATAGTTTTTACATTCGACTGCAGAGTACAATTCGCATCTCAGTATTTTTCGCCATCCAACGTAGTGTACCACCGCCGATTTCAAATGATCAGGCTGCAGATGGCTATAAATGTCCACTATGTATAAAATTGGGAAAAAACTTCCACAATTTTACTGCGAAAATTAGCGATCACCACATAATATCCTCGTTATTTCAAAAGCATCAAGAGAGTAAAGAATAATCGACAATTTAAAATCTGAAGAAAAAAACATCTATTTTAAACAATTTCTCTCAGCTTGGTGGAGAAATTACATGGCCAGAGAGCTTCATTCGCATTAAAATCAGTATTTGTAAATAAACTGTCATGCATGTTTGTATTACAAACATCTCAGACACATGAAATAGCATTAGAGAATACAATGTTTCATGCCATTACCTCACATGTCGAAAACACAATCATTTTGGATCTACAACAAGAAGCTATAATTCAAGAGGATGTTGCTATTTTGCTCCCTTCTTCAAGTTCTGCTTTACCAATGCAGTGCTATATCACAACTGCATTTATGAAACAATTCCTGAGAGCCTGTCTTGTAATAGAACCTCCTACGAAATTTTACCACATCTCTCTCTCTCTTCCATCACATCAAAACATATTACCGTGTGTGTGCTTACATTTGACATTTTGGCTTCATAACTCAACTCCACAGACACGTCTGTAAAGTTTCTATAATACAGCAGATTCTTCCATTCTAGTTTTGTAAGCAATTTCATCATCACAGCCTGTTTCACACAATCTACACATATGTTGGGTAAAAACACTATCCTTTCTAGGTTCCACAACGATCTATAATTCAATTGGTGTCTACTTTATAATTAGAGGTTATGAAGTCTGAAAGAATACAGGACTTGTGGTAACACCTATTTTTTAAACACATAATCATGACGATAATAACAAAACGAGTCATGATTCCATGAGACTAGATACAGGCGATTTGTATTAATTTTATGAGCAAAATTAGTGTAATTCTGAGAGAACTATCTGCATCCAAACTTTAAGTAGTTATACCACTCCTTGTGACATAACCTCCTATAAGATTTTAGCATGTTTCTCTCTTCCAATATATCACAAAAAACAAATACTGTATGCATGTTGACATCGAACATATTACATATGCACATATCGCTCCATTGGAGCTTGTGGCCAGTGCCTCATGTCACTTGCACAGACCTCCTTAGAGTTTTGTCAACAGTTTTAGAGGAAGATCATTTTCAATAGACTATCCATCACAAGAGAGGGTTCCTATAACAGTCAAAACATAAGCAGTTTAATACATTGGTTTTTTTAATTTTTTTCTGTAACACATCCAAGCAGCGTATGATTACAGCTTTGTACACCACCAAACACTGATTTTCTACTATGACTTCGAGGTCTGTGTCAGCTGCTAAACCAACATTACCACGTTTCAGTCCTTTGGCTCTCACAGGAAGCTGAACACCGCGTGTGTAAACTACGCAGCTGCCACAACACACATGTTTGTAGAAATAAAACACAGAGGTGATGTTTCTCATTGACAAAAATGTGGAAGACATCGCACCATATGGAAACTGTAAGAGCGTTTCCAACAGCTATCCAAAGATGATGATCTATACAGTTTATCTCATCTTCCACGGTGATGGGGTAATTGGTGACTCGGTGTTCAGTTTCAAAGAGCATTCTTTCCTTATTTTGCCCTGCTGACCAACAGTGGAAGGTGCCATTCACAACATGTGTGAGGCAGTAGAAATAAAGCGGTACTGTTATCTTACCAGTGAAAAAAAATAAAAAATTAATAACATGTGGAGGTTATCCCAGCATATGGAAATAGGACAAGTCTGCAGCATTGAGGGTTGCTTCCTTACAACTGTCTGAAGTTGATGACCTCTACATTGAGTCCCATACTCTACGGTGACAAGTAGCAGATATCTAGTGTTCTGTGAAGGCTGCCTCTATCTCATTTAACTGGTACCAGATGAGCTGCAGAACTTTTTTTTTCTTACACCTTCCAACTCTGATACGTCCCCACAATCGCGTCAGACATCTAGAAACTGTAGACTTTGAATATTTTTATTGTAATAAGTTATTCGTCAGTTGACAGTGTGTCGACTGCACTTAGCTTCCTGGACCATAAGAGTTTCCGCTCCCCACACCTACAGAATGCACACCACCAGGCAACATAATTTACAGACGAGTAGTTAACAAGATTTGCATTCGAACCGAATCTGTTCACTGCTGACAGCTCTGCACACAAACATATAGGGACTGAGCATGCATATTAACAATCGTGAACTCTCGATTTCAACTGCTTGTACATTATTTTCGACAGTGCTGCAACCCCACAAATAGCGAAAAACCCTTTGCAGAACGATTCTGTAGGGGATGTAACCACATTTAAATTCATCCTGATAAAGAGCGTAACATCTTCGACGCAGGTTGTATTCCGAATATTTTGTAAAAATGTTGTCTAGATTCTCCAGTAATAACAACAAATCTTGGCATCCTATTGTGCCTATCATACCTCCTTTTATACTCTTAAAGATCACAATGGTGCAGACTCGTCCTATTTCCATATGCTGTGATAACCTCCACATGTTATTTTGTAAATTTTTTCATCAGTAAGATAACAGTACCTCTTTTTATATCTACTGTCTCGCATGTTCTGTGAATAGCACCTTATGGTGATGGTCAACACTGGAACAGTATTCATGTAAATGACTGCAAAACGAGGAAAGAATGCTCTTTGAAACAGAACACAGAGACACCAATTACCCTATCACTGTGGAAGATGAGATAAACTGTATAGATCATCATCTTAGGATAGCTGTTGGAAACGCTCTACAATGCCCCAAACTCTTCCAGTTTCCATATGGTGCGATGTCTTCCACATTTTTGTCAATGAGAAACATCACCTCAGTGTTTTATTTCTACAAACCTGTGTGTTGTGGCAGCTGCATAGTCTACACACGAGATGTTCAGCTTCATGTGAGAGCCAAAGGACTGAAACGTGGTAATGTTGGTTTAGCAGCTGACACAGACCTCGAAGTCATAGTAGAAAATCAGTGTTTGGTGGTGTACAAAGCTGTAATCATACACTGCTTGGATGTGTTACAGAAAAAAAACAAAAAAAAAACAGTGTATTAAACTGCTCATTAAAGACTGTTATAGGAACCATCTCTTGTGAGTGATAGTCCCTTGGAATTGGTCTTCCTCTAGAGCTGTTGACGAAACTCTAAGCAGATCTGTACAAGTGACATGAGGCACTGGCCACATGCTCCAATGGAGCGATATGTGCGTATGAAATATGTTCGATGTCAACATGCATACAGTATTTGTTTTTTGTGATGTATTGGAAGAGAAAAACATGCTAAAATCTTATAGGAGGTTATGTCACAAGGAGTGGTATAACTGCTTAAAGTTTGGATGCAGATAGTTCTCTCAGAATTACACTGATGTTGCTCATAAAATTAATACAAATGACCTGCATCTAGTCTCATGGAATCATGCCTCCTTTCGTTATTATCGTCATGATTATGTGTTTAAAAAATAGGTGTTACCACAAGTCCTGCATTCTTTCAGACTTTATAACCTCTAATTATAAAGTAGACAGCACTTGAATCATAGATTGTTGTGGAACTAGAAAGGACAGTGTTTTTACCCAACATATGTGTAGATTGTGTGAAACAGGCTGTGATGATGAAATTGCTTACAAAACTAGAATGGAAGAATCTGTTGTATTATAAAAACTTTACAGATATGTCTGTGGAGTTGTTATGGAGCCAAAATGTCAAATGTAAGCACACACACGGTAATATGTTTTGATGTAATAGAAGAGAGAGAGAGAGAGAGAGATGTGCTAAAATTTTGTAGGAGGTTCTATTACAAGACAGGCTCTCAGGAATTGTTTCATAAATGCAGTTGTGATATAGCACTGCATTGGTAAAGCAGAACTTGAAGAAGGGAGCAAAATAGCAACATCCTCTTGAATTATAGCTTCTTGTTGTAGAACCAAAATGATTGTGTTTTCGACATGTGAGGTAATGGCATGAAACATTGTATTCTCTAATGCTATTTCATGTGCCTGAGATGTTTGTAATACAAACATGCATGACAGCTTATTTACAGCCACTTATCTGAAAGCGATAGAGACTCTCAGGCCTGGTAATAGGTTTATCACGCTGAATGAAATTGCTTAATATAGATGTTTTTTCTTTGGAATTTAAATTCTCGCTTTTGCATTACTCCTATGACGGTTTTGAAATAATGTGGACATTCTGTGGTGATAGTTAGTTCTTGCAGTAAAACAGAGGAAGTTTTTTCCAATTTTATGTAGGTTGGACATGTATTGGGGGTGTATAGCCTCACCTCTGTATTTTGGTCATATGTAATCAGTGGCGGTGCACTTCATCGGTTTTCACAAATAATGAAACACGAGATGTATCCTGCAGTCGAAGTTAAAAACTATACCGATTTTGCTCATAAAACTAAAATAAAATGGATTGCGCCTATTTTTGAGGAAAGAGTGCATTAATAATCATCGGAAATTCCATGCGGCTTTTCACGGATGATGCTGTAGTATACAGAGAAGTTGCAGCATTAGAAAATTGCAGCGAAACGCAGGAAGATCTGCAGCAGATAGGCACTTGGTGCAGGGAGTGGCAACTGACCCTTAACATAGACAAATGTAATGTATTGCGAATACACAGAAAGAAGGATCCTTTATTGTATGATTATATGATAGCGGAACAAACACTGGTAGCAGTTACTTCTGTAAAATATCTGGGAGTATACGTACGGAACGATTTAAGTGGAATGATCATATAAAATTAATTGTTGGCAAGGCGGGTACCAGGTTGATATTCATTGGGGGAGTCCTTAGAAAATGTAGTCCATCAACAAAGGAGGTGGCTTACAAAACACTCGTTCGGCCTATACTTGAGTATTGCTCATCAGTGTGGGATCCGTATCAGGTCGGGTTGACAGAGGAGATAGAGGAGATCCACAGAAGAGCGGCGCGTTTCGTCACGGGGTTGTTTGGTAAGCGTGATAGCGCTACGGAGATGTTTAGCAAACTCAAGTGGCAGACTCTGACTCTTCAAGAGAGGCGCTCTGCATCACGGTGTAGCTTGCTGTCCAGGTTTAGAGAGGGTGCGTTTCTGGATGAGGTATCGAATATATTGCTTCCCCCTACTTATACCTCCCGAGGAGATCACGAATGTAAAATTAGAGAGATTCGAGCGCGCACGGAGGCTTTCCACCAGTCGTTCTTCCCGCGAACCATACGCGACTGGAACAGGAAAGGGATTAATGACAGTGGCAGGTAAAGTGCCCTCCGCCACACACAGTTGGGTGGCTTGCGGAGTATAAATGTAGATGTAGATGATTCTGGTTTCCTTTTTAATAGATGTTCGATTATAAGATATGTGTTGATATTAAATACGATTGGTACAGTGAATTGTTTTAGTTCCAGAGTACGGCAGTCACTTCTTGGAGCGCTGTAGGGGATGGTCCAGTGTGCATGTGTGGGTGGTCATGCTAGGCAGGTATGTCCCGATCAGGCCGCAGGGTGTTTGGTGGGACAGCTTTCATTTAGTTCCTATTGATTAGATGGGTTTACACACTTTTGAGTTCGTGAAGGACCATTGCTTCAAGGTGGGCCGGGTACCTATTGTCCACTGGCAGAATAGCGTTGGACCACAGAAAAACCGCGAGGCCCTCGGCGTTTTCCGGTGATTGTTTGTAAAAGCCTGCATCCCCCCACAGGTGCAGCGAGGGAGGGAGGAACGAGAAGGGATGAGGCGAGGTAAGATGGCCTCTAATTTTTGGCATTTTGTGATGGTACATCGAGGAGAATGCACGCTCTGCTACTGCCCCCTCTGCAATCTTTTAGGAGGACTATTTTCCCCAGTACAGTTGTTGCACGACGACAAAATCGCTGCGAGTGTTGATTTTGTTTCACGACAATTTCGACGTGCATGTTCCATCAGTTGTGGTGGCTTTGATTACCTGGGCTGCAAGGTGGTTGTCAAGCAGGCATCTGTATGTCTGTTGTCAAACAGCGATAGATACAGCCCTCAGCTGTATGCTAACAGGTAATACACTTGTGTTGTGTACATACTGTAGTTCCACGTAGTCAGCGCATACACAACTTTCCCACTAGAGCGCGCCCCGCTAAGCACAACGGCGCAGGCACAGCGCTCCTCCCTCTCCACACTACGAGATGGCGCTGCCTTAGAGACGGACCAAATTCTGCTTCCGCCGATCCGCGTATTAATATGTAACGCAGCCAATGAGATTGCTGCTAACGTAGAACCTTTTCTCCTAGCGGATCACACTCGCGCAGTGATACCTGAACACGCGAGGTATTATAACAAGTGTACAGACCTCCGATTAGTCAGTCTGTACCAGTCTGCATTTGTCTGCATTTATCTGCACCTGTCTGTACCAGTCTACATTTGTCTGTACCAGTCTATAGTCAAGTTTCAGTCTGCACCTAATAAGATTATCATACTCCTGTACATAGCTATGAAGATAAATGTATAGACACTTTGTCAAGTATCAGAGATATGTGAGAATAAGATTAACGTACCAAGACCAAAAGAACTTCAGATTGTCAATAGTAAACAGCATCCAGAACCAAGTTAAGTAATTTTTATGCTTGTTATTATTTTAATAAATGTGTGTGAAAATTAATCAAGTCGTGTTTAAAGTTGGTCACTGTCAATCTGCTACTGTAAGCGTTCAAGTGGCATTTCTATCGTCTGACCTAACGGCAGAAGATACACACGCCACGATAAGACCACGAGACATATTGCTGACACTCGCCTACTTAGTGCGACAAGTCAAATAATCTGATGGTGTGTGTACCGAAGGTCTTACAGTACGCACACCACAACTTGTTAAACTCCTCTCTGTGCATCTTGTCAGTTGAATATATTTTCCACCAAAAAAATAAAGATAGTTTCTTACACTCCAGCCCTTTTTCTGCTAGATTGTAGGTGAAAGGTAGAGTTTGAGTGCGTCTGCCACTAGTTTTGAGTGGTATTGTGAAATTTTTTCCCAGCAGGATAGCACCAGTCGTATGGCAGCTTCAGTTTTTGAGCTGTATTGCGATTTTTGTAAGTTCTTGTTTAGCGTTATACATATAGTTGTGTAATTATGACTGATCTATGTGATAAATTACGTAATTAGGACCAATCTTTTCTTCCGTTTCCCAACCAAAATAAATACAGTACAATATCCTAACATTCCTCACCTGCATCTGGACAGTTTCATTTTGTTGTAGGGTGCACTTGGGCTTTCCACCCAGAATGACCACGGTTTGAGACCCAGAAAGGGCACCACTATTTTTAATTTCTCGACAATTCCAGGAGGGGGGCGTGGTTGTATCATGGTTGCACGTCAGCACAGCCCTGGCACAAAGAAATTCCCGCCATAATTCGAAATTCCAAGCAAGAGGGTATTTGTAGAATTGGGAGGGGAGGGTGTGGGGACCCACTTGCAGGCTGAGGAAAACGCATGACAGGATAGGGGGGGGGGGGGGGGGCGTGGTTCTGGGTAATTAACTGATCAATTTAAATAATTTGCATATCAAAATTGTGCCAGGAGCATCATCTCCCTACTACTATAGTAATTTACCTGTTGTCACAGGCTCTTGTCACAACAGATTTCCCCATTTATGGCCCGTTTCGCCGTTATGTCACTTATTTATGTATGTTGGATTTTCACCTCTCCCTCTGCTTCCACATTCTTTCTTTTTATACATAAGCTTAGCGTCATCCATAGCAGGAACTTCGTATGCAACTGATTGCTGTAGCCATTTCTCTGTAACACACCAACCGCTCATCACGGTTTTTGTAGTCAGTGTGCTTTCTGCCAGGAGAAGTGTCGTAGCCTTCATAGTATGTAGTGATCACTGTGGTAGTAACGACGCAACAAACATACTTCGTCATTTTATGACTTAAACGCACTAAACCAAGCGAGGTGACATGGGAGCAGCGGCCCTCGCTCTAACTTTTATCAATGATCTTTGCTAGAAGATCTACCTCACTGTGAAAGATTTGATCAAAGAGCTTTCATAAGTGTTTATCCGTGTGCGGTGTCAAACAGACGGCCAGTGAGAGAGTGGACGCGAGACGAGTGGAATGCTTCCCCATACGTCCGGGCAGTTGGATTCGGCATTTGCGTGACCGTAGTGTGATGTGCCCCCCACCCTCATGAGCCATGGACGTTGCCGTTGGTGGGGAGGCTTGCGTGGCTCAGTGATACAGATGGCCGTACCGTAAGTGCAACCACAACGGAAAGGTAGCTGTTGAGAGGCCAGACAAACGTGTGGTTCCTGAAGAGCGGCAGCAGCCTTTTTAGTAGTTTCAGGGCAAACAATCTGGATGATTGACTGATATGGCCTTGTAACACTAGCCAAAACGGCTTTGCTGTGCTGGTACAGCGAACTACCGAAAGCAAGGGGAAACTACAGCTGTAATTTTTACGGATGGCTTGCAGCTTTACTATATGGTTAAATGATGATGGCGTCCTCTGGGGTTAAATATTCCGGAGGTAAAATAGTCCCCCATTCGGATCTCCTAGTGGGGACTACTCAGGAGGACGTCGATATCTCTACGGATCGGAATGTGGGATGTCAGATCTCTTAAGAGGACAGGTAGGTTGGAAAATTTAAAAAGCGAAATGGATAGGTTAAAGCCAGATATAGTCGGAATTAGTGAAATTTGTTGGCAGAAGGAACAAACTTCTGGTCAGGTGAGTACAGGCTTAAAAATACAAAATCAAATAACGGCAATGGAGGAGTCGGTTTAATAGTGAATAAGAAAATAGGAAAGCGGATAAGCTACAACGAACAACATAGCGAACGCATTTCTGTAGCCAAAATAGAGACGAAGCCCACGCCTACCACAGTAGTACAGACGACGAAGAGATTGAAGAAATGTGTGATAAGATAAAAGAAATTATTCAGATAGTGGAGGGAGACGAAAATTTAGTAGTCATGGGGGACTGGAATTTGATAATAGGAAAAGGAAGAGAAGGAAACGTAGTAGGTGAGTAAGGACTGGGGGGTAAGGAATGAAAGGGCAAACCGTGTGGTAGAATTTTCCCCACAGAATAACTTAACATGGCTGCCGCTTGGTTTAAGAATCATGAGAGAAGGTTGTATAAATGGAGACACTGAAAGGTTTCAGATAGATTATATAATGGTGAGACAGAGATTTAGGACCAGGTTTTAAATTGTAAGACATTTCCAGGGTCAGATGTGGACTCCAACCACAATCTATTGGTTATGAACTGTGGATTGAGCCGGCCGCGCTGGTCTCGCGGTTCTAGACGCGCAGTCCGGAACCGTGCGACTGCTACGGTCGCGGGTTCGAATCCTGCGTCGGGCATGGATGTGTGTGATGTCCTTAGGTTAGTTAGGTTTAAGTAGTTCTAAGTTCTAGGGGACTGATGACCACAGCAGTTGAGTCCCATAGTGCTCAGAGCCATTTGAACCATTTTTTGAACTGTGGATTGAAACTGAAGAAACTGCGAAAAGGTGGGAATTTAAGGAGATGGGACCTGGATAAACTGAAAGAACCAGAGGTTGTAGAGAGTTTCAGAGAGAACATTAGGGAACGACTGACAAATACAGGGAAAGAAAGACAGTAGAAGAAGAAAGGGTAGCCTTGAGAGATGAAATAGTGAAGGCAGCATAGGTACGTAAAAAGACGAGGGCTAGTAGAAATCCTTGGGTAACAGAAGAAATATTGAATTTAATTGATGAAAGGGGAAAATATAAAAATGCAGTAAATGAAGCAGGCAAGAATGAATACAACCCCTTAAAAATGAGATTGACAGAAAATGCAAAATGGCTAAGCAGGACAAATATAAAAATGTAGAAGCATGTATCACTAGGGGTAAGACAGACACTGCCTACAGGAAAATGAAAGAGACCTTTGGAGAAAAGAGAACTACGTGTATGAATATCAAGAGCTCAGATGTAAAACCAGTTCTAAGCAAAGAAGGGAAATCAGAAAGGTGGAAGGAGTACATAGAGGGTCTATACAAGGACGTTGTACTTGAGGGCGATGTTATTGAAATGGAAGAGGACGTAGACGAAGATGAAATGGGAGATATGATACTGCGTGAAGAATTTCACAGAGCAGTGAAAGACCTAAGTCGAACCAAGGACCTGGGAGTAGACAACATTTCATTAGAAAGCTTTGAGAGAGCCAATCACGACAAAACTCTTCTATCTGCTGAGCAAGACGTATGAGGCAGGCGAAATACGTTCAGACTTCAAGAAGTACGAAATAATTGCAATAAAAAAGATAGGTGTAGACAGGTGAGAAAATTACCGAACTACCAGTTTAATAAGTCACGGTCGCAAAAAACTAACACGCATTCTTTAAAGACGATTGGAAAAACTGGTAGAAGCCGACCTCAGGGAAGATTAGTTTTGATTCCACAGGAATGTTGGAACACGTGAGGCAATACTGACCCTACAAATTATCTTAGAAGATACGAGGATTATTCGGAAAGAAAGGAACGATCGGTCGCGAAATGGAAACCACAGTGACATTACGATGAAGTCTTGCACGGATGTGTTGGACAGTATCGTTCTTTTTTGTTCCGAGCACACAGGGAATACATAAAGATACCTAGAACAATAGTGTCTCCCGCCAAGTACGAGGACCTGGTAAGAAATTTCTTCTGAAGCTATGCAGCCAACATTACATAACTGTCATTCAGTTTCTTCTTCAAGACAATTCTCAGCCACATTATGCAGTGCCAATGAAGATGCTCCTGCATCGTTTTCAATTGAAAATGTTTGATTACCTGCCTGCATCTCGTGGTCGTGCGGTAGCGTTCTCGCTTTCCACGCCCGGGTTCCCGGGTTCGATTCCCGGCGGGGTCAGGGATTTTCTCTGCCTCGTGATGGCTGGGTGTTGTGTGCTGTCCATAGGTTAGTTAGGTTTAAGTAGTTGTAAGTTCTCTGGGACTTATGATCACAGCAGTTGAGTCCCATAGTGCTCAGAGCCATTTGAACCGTTTTGTTTGATTACCCACAACACAGCCTGTAATTTTCTCCGAGTTTCATCTCTGCTCATATGAACCGCTGGTTATGAAGACAACATTTTGACACAGACAACGAGCTGTAGGCCAGCGTAGAGAATTGGCGGAAAGCACTGGCGGCTGCCTTCTACAACGAGGGTATTGGAAAGTTGGTACAACACTATGACAAACGTCTAAGTCGGATCGGCGACTATGGAGATAAGTAGCTGGAAGTTGTAGCTAACTGTTGCAAATAAAACAGTTTTGATTCTGTGTGTGGTTTCAATATCGCGACCTATCGTTCCTTACTTCCGAATAGCCGCCGTAGATTACGGAAAGGCAAGCCTACCTCTCTAGCATTTGTAGACTTAGAGAAAGCTTTTGACAATGTTGACTGGAATACTCTCTTTCAAATTATGTAGGTGGCAGGGATAAAACAGGGAGCGAAAGGCTATTTAGAAATAAGAACTTTGAGGCTTGCTGTCGACATTGTAATTCTCTCAGAGACAGGAAAGGACCTGGAAGAGCAGCTGGACGGAATGGGCAGTGTCTCGAAAGGAGGATATAAGATGGACATCAATAAAAGCAAAATGAGGATAATGGAATGGATTTGAATTAAATCAGGTGATGCTGAGGGTATTAGATTATCAAATAAGATACTTAAAGTAGTAAATGAGTTTGTAAGGTGTCAGAATAAATGGTCAGATTCGCTCTTTACATGAGACATTTACACATCACAATGAGAAGGTGAAGATGACACATAATGTAATTCGGCGGTCATGAGAACATTTGTCTATCAGTATGTAATGCAAAAATGGATGACAGCCAATTGACAGTAATTAACACACCGTTCCTATACAATGTATGTCTTTGAGTGGAAGGTGGAAGAGGGAACACAAGTCACTTTTAGTTTTGAAAAGCCAGCCCCACAACAGTGTAGCAGAGCTGTGCTGTGGGAGTTATGAAGGAAACCACTTAAAGGAGAGGCAGGAGGAAGGTCAGCGACCCTGGGCCAGGTGATTCAGGCCAGAGAACTCGTGTAGCGGCACCTCTGCAAAAGGAAAAAAAAACAGCTTTAGAAAGCTACATTTCGGAATTCCAACGGGATACGAACAAAAGCAAGTGATGAATCTTCGTCCAGCGAGTGCAACACATGGAAAGTTCAATGTACTTTAGGCATCTAGAACTGGCACAAAATGTCCGATTAGCGGAAATGCACTGGGAAGGAGAAAAATACTGAAGTTTCGATGCAGTTTGATAGAAGGGACATCGTGATTGGCAGAGAGAGTTTCTACAAAATAAGAGGAACGCTCCTATTGGTCGAAAAAAGCCATGATGTGAAAAAAGAACCCAAGTGGAGGGAGGCAGTTCTGCCATGAGTAGGACAAGAGAGAAATTTTAAGGGGTCTCTTCTCTGAACTGGCGTCAGGTGCAGAATGGAGGGCTTAACGCTCTGTACGACTCTGAGAAGAAATTTGTGCGGACACTGCTTTAACAGTGGCTGCACGTCAGCTAGAAATGAACTGTAGCAACGTTTAGCTCCAACTGTGGAGAAACAAATCAGCCAGATGAGTTAATTGTTCTTGCCAGAACTGAGAGGGCACTATA
The DNA here is from genome assembly GCF_023898315.1 of Schistocerca nitens. Taxonomy (NCBI): domain Eukaryota; kingdom Metazoa; phylum Arthropoda; class Insecta; order Orthoptera; family Acrididae; genus Schistocerca; species Schistocerca nitens. The sequence continues at coordinate 142,295,740 of NC_064623.1, read as the reverse complement.
ATATGCACACTGCTCCAACGATCTGCGTGTATATCGTCACATAATAGGACCTGCGCTGAGTTCATGTTTTCTTGCATATTCCGAAACCTAGGGAAAGTTTCTGTTGGAAAGTTCAGCAGGGGCCAGATTAGTTTTATGGGAACTTCAGTGGGAGGGAGCGGCCTTGCAGACAGCAGCACGTCGCAGTTAAGGTAAATACTGCGCGCATAGGTGTAAACTTTGTTGGTTTACCAGCTTATGTCCAATATAATGTCGAACGGCCTTGGCTAATCTTGCACTCAAATTTGTCACTTAACTAATCATCCACCGTAGACTTGATTGTCATTCTAAGTAATACCGAACTTTGATCGGGGATCGGACGATTTTCGTAGTACTGATCAACATCATAATGTAAGTGTAGGAACAACTTGCAATTAAAATTTCATATTATTGTGCTTAGGATTAATGTAAAGAAACTTTCAATTAAACTTTCATAATATTGTGCTTGGCATTAATGTTATTTCAGAGAGTTAATAGTTAACATTGTTGTGTATAAAATTATTTCACTTTTTGATGTTGGCAAGATGCATTATCCATTGCACTGTTTTTATGTTGGTAAGTTGAAAACTGTGTAAAAGCTGTAATTTTGTGAGAAAAATTTGCGACGTTAAAGTTGTCATTTCACCTTACACAATTGTTCTCAGTTCTAGAATAAGCAAACTGCACCTTACAAGTTTTGTTATTTGGGAGCAAAGTAACTGATGATGTTCGGAGTAGAGAGGATATAAAATGTAGACTGGAAATGGTAAGGAAAGCGTTTATGAATAAGAGAAATTTGTTAATATCGAGTATAGATTTATGTGTCAGGAAGTCTTTTCTGAAAGTATTTGTATGGAGTGTAGCAATGTATAGGAGTGAAACATGGACGATGAACAGTTTAGGCAAAAAGGGAATAGAAGCTTTCGAAATGTAGTGCTACAGAAGAATGTTGAAGATCAAAAGGGTAGATCGCGTAACTAATGAGGAGGTATTGAATAGAATTGGGAAGAAGAGGAATTTGTGGCACATCTAGACAAGAAGAAGGGACCGGTTGGTAGGACACGTTCTGAGGTGTCAAGGGGTCACCAATTTAGGACTGGAGGGAAGCGTGGAGGGTAAAAATCGTAGTGAGGCCAAGAGATGAGTACGCTTAGCAGATTCTGAAGGATGTAGGTTGCAGTAGTAATTAAGAGATGAAGAGGCTTGCACAGGATGGAGTAGCATAGAGGGCTGCATCAAACCAGTCTCCGGACTGAAGACCCCAGCAACAACAACAACAGTGTGATGGGCCTGGGCTTGTGGTGATCTTACTGTAGCCTTTTGAGCGTTGCCACGTTGTGGAATATGGTTCGATTCCGCCTCTGCCTTGGTCAATGATTTACTTCTTAGCTAACTGGAAAGCGAAGTGTTTCGTGCTGGGAAGTTGGCACATTATGTGCGGCTAATCTCTCACTCTGGGCTTTGCAATTGCTTCTGTTTTTACTTTCGGTGCTGTTCATTGTATTCTGTACATTTGTTACCCACTTTGTTTAAAACGAAAAGGAAAAAAAAGACAATGCAGCTGATTTCCTTGTGAGTGTTACTTAAGCTGCTATTGAACTGGCGTAAATTTAATCTTGATAAGAAAGAAACGCTTTATATAATATTGAGAGTGTACTGTGTGCTATCACGTCCCTTTTCCCTAATGTTAAAACTAAGTGTGTTTTAATTGGTTCCCTTCGAGGGCCGCGTTGCACGGCCCCGGTTGCGGTGTCTGACGTGTTTGTTTGTACCCACCCATCTACTGGGTAGGAAAGCAGGTTAGAAACTGCAATTAGTTATGGTATTAAAAATATAATGCCTCGTTGTGCTTTCGGCTATTTATATGCCACTTGTTTCAATTTCGATGTTTGAGCTCCTCTGAAGGCTAGTGCTATTTCGTAGCCCTACTATTATTAGAGATGGTTCTTTTAGGTGCCTAGCTTTTAATTAGCAAGGGCTCAGAGGGTGCATAATTTTCTATTATATAAAGTCTCTCTTTGGTTTATTGCATCGCCAAGGTAGCAAACATCTAAAGTGCACTAATGTCATATACATTTTCTGCCGACAAGTGTCATTAGTAGCTGATTCAAGGTGCAACTTGTACTTAGGCCAACCCTTGTTAATAAATTTCCTCTTAATTCGCCCATTAAGGTTGTTAATGAACTGTTGTCACACTAATGATTGAAGTTAGACAGTAAATTTTAAAGCGTCTTCATTTTCCTTTATCTGTAGCTTGCTTTAGTTGATATTCTTGTAACTTACCCGTTCTACTCTGTATTTCGTATCGAGACTGGTACTGAACTATTTATATGTTTTGTTCTGCTACAGGTGCACCTGGGCATACACTTGTTGCTCAGAGGTTTGATAAAGGTTAAACTGCTGCTGTGTTTTGACTCTGCTGAGCACTGGACTTTGAGGGACAACCTCGGGCTGCGTTCAGTGCAACAGAACGGTTTAGACTAGCACCTTGGGGTTTGGGCACAGCAGCTAATGTATAAGATGTGCCACTCATCATTTCAGGCAGCTCGGGCTGCCTGTAGTTTTCAAAGTAGTATTTTTTAGCTGCCCTGTGGTCAGGAACAAAGGAATGAAGTGTCTTTCTAGCTTTAAAACTCTTGTTTCTTTCATCTGAATCTTAAAAGCTGTTTTCCTCCGTGGATTAGTATTTTGATTGTTTAATACCGTTAATGTATTTTATTTAACTGTGGCGCAGTTATTGTTTTATGTAATTTCAAGTTGTTATAAATTTGAGGCCATCTACTGTTCACTTGAAAAGTTAACAGGGCGCTCATGTTATGTTGGGCTGCTAAATTTTTTCTTCGACAGTAGAGATACTTAGCAGTCAGAGGATATGCATAGTAAGCAAGAGGCAGGGGTTCAGATCCCCCTCCGACGCATTTCCCATTGATTTCAGTCAGTACCCACTCGCAGCCAGTGCCTGTAATATCGTTAATTCGTTATGGCTGCTGGATCAAAATAGTGTCTCTCCTTTTGGACAAGCCCGAAAAGAACAGACGCCAAATACATACTGTGGTGTGCGTACTGTAGGACCTTCAGTACACACACCATCAGATTATTTGACTTGTCGCTCTAACGAAGTAGGTGAGTGTCAGCAATATGTCTCGTGGTCTTATCGTTGCGTGTTTTTCTGCCATTAGGTCAGACGATAGAAATGCCACTTGCATGCTTAGAGTAGCACATTGACGGTGACCAACTTTAAACAGAACTTGATTAATTTTCACACACATATTTTAAAATAATAAGCATAAAAATTACTTAACTTGGTTCTGGATGCTATTTACAATTGACAATCTGAAGTTCCTTTGGTATTGGTACGTTATTCTCACATATATCTCTGATACTTGACAAGTGTCTATACATTTATCTTCATAGATATGTACAGGAATATGGTAATCTTATTAGGCGCAGACTGAAAATTGACTATAGACTAGTACAGACAAAAGTAGAACTCGTACAGACTGGTACAGACTAATGCAGACTGACTAATCGGAGGTCTGTACACTCGTTATAATACCTCGCGAGTTCAGGTATCACTGCGTGAGTGTGATCTGCGAGGAGAAAAGGTTCTACGTTAGCAGCTATCTCATTGGCTGCGTTACATATTAATACGCAGATCGGCGGAAGCAGAATTTGGTCCGTCTCTATGGCAGCGCCATCTCGTAGTGCGGAGACGGACGAGCGCTGCGCCTGCGCTGTTGTGTACGTGCTGACTACGCGGAGCTATGGACACAACACATGCATTTTTAACTTTATTACAGTCCGAAATGGTTATTGACAATACTTTTATTTTCTGAATGTGAAATGATGGTGTTCCTTCTAATGGTGATTGATATTTTAAATTACCCGAGACCCAGTCCTTCGTGCTGGATCCAACTTAGGCACAATTACCAGGCTGAGTAACGGTTCTTATAACGGAGCTATTGAAACTGGGAAGGGAGATTGGGATGGATAACTCGTTAAGTTGAAACGGTACAGTAGTTTCCGCTCTATAAGCAGCAGGTTTCGATGCTCGCTCGCACCGGGAAATAGAAACAGAGGCGGCTCCGCAGCCAATTTTATTACACGACGCGGCCGGCCGCGGGTGCAACAGAACCCACGTGGACGGGTGGAAAGAAATGTCAGGCTTCATAATACGTATTTATATGTGTCGTGTATTATGCATTTCTTGTACGTGAATGTGAATCTGCACATGAACTTTCCTAATCCTCCTCACACCTTTCCGTAAAGCGTGGCCAAATCTTTGTTGGGAAGTAGTTCTGTAGTATAGTAGTGCCAACCTTACTCCTGGTTAGGGGATCAGAGAGACAGCACAGGCAGGTAAAAGTCAAAGACTTTCCAGTGTCACAAGATTTGGGGTGGAGAGTTTGGTCACGGCCAAGTGGTTCGACCACCCCTTCCACCGGGGCCCAGGAAGACCTCCGGGTGCCCGCCATCTTCTAGGAGAGTGTTACAGAAGACGGGTATGTGAGCAGACGTGCCCTCAGTGCGTCTGTCTCAATGTTCACGCATGGAAGAGAGGTATTTGAATATTTGTACTAATTCTTTTATTTCCAGCTTCGGATTGTGTAATGATCTCGTTAATTTAGGAAATGACTCCCCCATTAATGTATCTGGTCTCCAGTTTGCCCGTTATCCTCCTCACATAGAGGATGTCCTATGTAAGATATTGGGAGACTTTGGTGGTATACATTTGGCCAACGCAACTCCGTCTTGCTCGTAGAAATGTGCGTGCAGATTAGTATATAATATACCTGAGCTATATGTTGTAAAACTGTAATATCTGTAAACTGGAACAATTGCTGCAATCGCTGTAAAATCTAGTGATAATATTTAAAATAAATACGTAATCAGTTGTCATCAATCTTTAACATACCTTAAAAAGCACAAAGAAGTCAAGTTAAAGGAATTCATTTAAAATAAAAGATATAGAATGCAGGGACCCACACATCAGCGTGTGAGCCCTACAGCCCCTTGCCAAGTATCGTACAGAAAGGGCACGCTCTCTAGGTAGCGCTCTCCAGCTCCCCTCCCCAGTTATCCGTTGCGCAATTTTGATTCAGGGCTTGACGACATCATCTGTCATCTGGCGTCCCTAGTCAAGGAGGCTAGACGGTAAACTTTCAAAGTATTGATACCAGTAAGGTACGAACTGAAAAGTAGCGAGACGTAACTACACTTTCTGGAGACGTCGGTAGACTGGCGCCAGTGCGGGCGGCGGCAGCTGGCGCACGTCGGCTCCCGCCTTGTTGCGGCTGTTCTGTTCCGCCAGTCCCCTTCCACGGCCCACCTAGCGCCTAGCCGAGCAGATAACGAGAGCGCACTTCGCCTAGGTCTGCGCCCGCAGTCGCCAGCCGCGCAGCAGGTCGGCGCCACACACAGAGTTGCTTTCCGGGGTCGAGGCTCCACCCCCGCGACCACGACTACCACCAGGAACACGAGCACCATCGCCGCCCCCGACCTCTTCTCCGCCGCCCGGCCGTCGCGTAAGTCAAAGCTCTGGTGTCCCACTTATACTGACTACTAGCTCTATGCGACAGCGTTATGACGTCACGCCTTTTTCTGTCATTAGTCTTCTGACTGGTTTTATGCCGCCTGCCTCGAAATCCTCCCCTGTATCAATTTCTTCACCATCTCAGAGTAGCTCTTGCAACATGCGTCCTCAATTATTTGCTGGATGTGTTCCAATCTCTTTCTCTACAGTTTGCACCCTCCACAGCTCCCTCTGGTATCATGGACATTAGTCCCTGATCTCCTTAACACATGTTCTATCATCTCGCCCCTTCTTCTTGTCAGTGTTTTCCCTATATTCCTTTCCTCGCCGATTCTTTGCAGAACCGTATTCATTACTTTACCCGTCCACCCAATTTTCAACACTCTTCCGTAGCATCACATCCCAAATGCTTCGATTCTCTTCCGGTTTTCTTACGGGACATGTTTTACTACAGTCCAATGCTGTGCTCCAAACGTACATTCCCAGAAATTTCTGTCTCAAATTAAGACCTATGTTTGATGGTAGCAGACTCCTCTTGACCGGTACTAGTTTGGTTTTGATGTCCTCCTTTCTCAGCACGTCATGCGTTATTTTGCTACCTAGCAGAATTCCTTAAGCTACTTCGTGAACATCAATCCTGATGAGTTTCTAGCTCTTCCCATTTCTGCTATCTCTCATTAACTTCGCCTTTCTTCGATTTACTCTCAATCTGTACTCTTCATTCGTTACACTCTTCGTTCCATTCAACAGATTCTGTAATACTTTCACTGAGGATAGCAATGTCGTCAGCCATTCTTATAATTGATACCATTTCACCTTGAATTTTAGGCCTATTCTTCAACTTTTCTTTCATTTCTAACATTGTTTCTTCGACTTATAGATTGAGCACCAGGGGCGAAAGACGACGTCCCTGTCTTACACATTTTTCAATAAATGCGCTTCGTTCTTGATCTTCCTTATTGTTTCTTCTTGGTTCTTGTACATATTGAATATCACCCATCTCTCCTTATAGCTTACCCCTATGATACGCTACGAACTGAAAGCTGGAGTGCGTATTTCCAAACTGACTTTCCTCCAGTAAAAGATTTTTCAGGTAACACAAATTTAAAGTAATTTATGCTAATAGCAGGCGACTTGTGAGAAACTTTCTCAGTTTTATAGCTTGAAATAATTACAGCATGTAGTCTTCGGAACAAGGGTAGCTGCGAGAATGAAGAGAAAACATCTTTAAAGAAAATTGGCCAAGTGCGAGTAGGGCACTACGTGTTCCGTACAAAGTTCACTGTGTATATAGACAGAGAAACAAATGACAAGACTTTTTTCCGTGCGCTATCGTTACAAATTAACGATTTTCATATTCTTTTCATTTACTTGCATTGCAAAACCTTTCTTCTTGTCAAATTTCATGATTCTACCTCAAGGGGAAGTATCCTACAGGTTTTAACGAGTGAGTTTGTATTAAAACATGTGACATAAATGGCCGTATCTTTTGATTGCGTTGATTTTGAAAGTTGAAATTTTTACACTGCCAAATAATTGTACAACTCACTATGTGACATAAATTTCAACTTCATACGTATACCATTCATGTAAAAAGGGATCGGAACAGAAGGAGCGTATATATGAAGACAGTAACTGTTCTCGAAAGAACAATACTGTTGATGACTGTGCAGCTTTTCCCTGGAATAAATGATGACTAACTGAAACCCTTAGCTGCCACAGGTGTTGTTGATATACCTCGATGTGGACCGCTGAAAATGTGTGCCCCGACCGGGACTCGAACCCGGGATCTCCTGGTTACATGGCAGACGCTCAATCCATCTGAGCCACCGAGGACACAGATGAATAGCGCGACTGCAGGGACTTATCCCTTACACGCTTCCCGTGAGATTCACATTTTCAACTGCCAACTGCCCACCGGGTTCGAGTCCCGGTCGGGGCACACATTTTCAGCTGTCCACACCGAGGTATATCAACAACACCTGTGGGCAGCTAAGGGTTTCCGTTTAGTCATCATTTATTACAGAAGGAGCGACTGGAAGACAGTCGGATGAAAAAATGATAAAACTTTTTTTCATATGATATAATTAAAAATTCACAATTTTCGCATTTTTCTTTACTTGTATAGTAGAACCGTTGTTGTCGATACTTTCATGATTCTAGACCAACAGGAAGTCCACTGCCGGTTTGGATGGGTGAGTTCACGAATATCAAAGTACGTGACATAAATAGCAGTAGCTTTTGATTGCATTGACTTAGAAGCTAATGTTTACTATACCGCCAAAGAACCGTAGACTTCAATGTGATATTAATTTCAACTTTATTGGTCAACCCGTTCCTGAGAAAAGGGCCTCTTAGCAGACCGACGGACAGTCACACAGCCTGATAACAAATGACAAAAAATTTTTTTTCATTTAATAGAATGTCAGATTAATAGTTTTTGGATTTTTTCGTTTGATTGTAGTGTGAAACCCTCCTAGGTTTTGATGAGTGAGTTCGTATCAAAACATTTGACATAAATGGCCGTAACTTTTGAGAGCTTTCACTTTGAGGTTTGACTTTTTACATCGGCAAGGGACTGTAGACCTAAATATGTGACACAAATTTTGGCTCGCTACATCTGCCCGTTGCTGAGAGAAACATCTTGAAGAGTCGAGCGGACACAGACAGATCGACAACAAAGTGATGCTATAAGGGTTCCGTTTCTACCGACAGGTGCAGAACCCTAAAAATGAACCGAACGACATGAAATGGTAATCATGAATTTATGATAAATCCTTGTATATGCAATTCCAGGCACATAATTTTGAACAAATTTATAGAGCATTTCAGTTTCTTGGTGTAAAGGATTTTTGACGTAAGAATGTAATCCATGTGCACTTTTTGTTCATTTTCTTTAAGAGATACAAAAATGTTAGTTGCTTTAGTTACCATTAAAATGGCTGAATACAATTATCCGTGAGTAATGACGAGATTTGGCAAATACGGATATCCTCTTTCAAGCTTTTGTCCCTTCGATTTGTATACAGTGATCGCAAATGCAATTTTAACAGGCAACTGTCATCTTAGCTATTGTAAAGTCAGGCTTGGATGACATGGTGTTAAATTTATCCATGACATAACGACAGTTTTCCCGATGTCAATCAGCCAAGTATCAATTGTACACAGGGGGTCCTGCGAAACTTCCGCTCCTTTATAGTTGTAAATAATGACAGTATTGGAATAAGTGTAGTTCTTGGGATAAGGGTCACTGTCGCTTCGGAAAGTATATTCGTTTAGAAACGTCAACTTGTACAACAGGCAGAGTTAGTGGACTACCGCAGTGGTCACGGTTATTGTCTATGACAATGCTTTATACAAACTATTCAGTTAATGAGTACTTTAAAACAAATAAAATGGTATTTGTAATAAGATGAAATGGAAAGGTAGTTTCATATTCGTGATTAACAAGTTAGCTGAGTAAAATATAGGTATGAAGCTGGTCATCCAAGATGCCTCTTTGTTTATGATAGGTAAGTACCTTTTATTAAAATTTTCCACAAATAGTAAGTTTACGCGCAAAATCGATATGCAGTGTCAGAAGCTGGTTAAAAAGATTTTCCAACAATACCTCATTCGTCCCTGTACGATTAAATGTGTTGAGAAAAAGGGATGTATGATATAAAAGGAAACGTTGTTTAACGTCTTTTCAAAAATCCTCACTAAGTTCATGGCCGATTTACTTCAAAGTTTTACACTACATGGGAGAGCCAAGAAAAGTGGCCCAGTTAAGGTTCTCCTATTTTTTAAGCTGAGAAGCAGTAGACGAAAATGGATACAAATGAGTGATCATAATATGAAGATTCTGAAGTAAAATATCGAGTAGTTTAATTATCTTGCGATCAAGTAATTACGCGAAACATGCGTCATTAATGAATAAATAGAACGAACATGAGAGAATTGTGGTAGGGAAGGAGAATGGTCGACTTCTGTTTTTTGGGAGAATTTTAGGGAAATTAGGGTTCATCTGTAAAAGAGATGGCATACAGGATGCCAGTGCGGCCTATTCTCGACTTCTGCTCGAGTGTTTGGGATCCGTACCAGGTCAGATTAAAGGAAGACATGGAAGCAATTCAGAGGCTGGCTGTTAGATTTGTTACTGGTAGGTTCGAACAACACACAAGTGTTACGGAAATGCTTCGAGAATTAGAATGGAAATCCCTGGAGGGAAGGCGACAATCTTTTCTAGGAACGCTACTGAGGAAATTTAGAGAATCTGCATTTAAAGCTGACTGCAGGACGATTCTACTGCCGCCAACGTACATTTCGCGAGAGGACCACGAAGATAAGATACGAGAAATTAGGACTCATACGGAGGCTTATAGACAGTCGTTTTCCCCTCGCCCTGTTTGTGAAACAGAGGAATGGGAAGGGAAGTGACTGGTAGTGGTACAGGGTACCCTCCTCCACGCATCGGCCGTTGGCCTGCAAAATACGGATGTAGATGTAGATGTAAATTAACAGTAGTATCAATATCGCAACCAAGGCTGTTTTCTTCTCCTCATAAATAGATTTTATTTTAAAACTTGATTCGAATTACATTTGTACAGTTTCACAAATAAAAATCAAAATGCGTTCCTCAACTCCTGTACAGAGTTCGAGGGCACAAAGGGAGCAGCATTTGTAGTAAAACCACTGCTCTTCTGGTGTTTAGTCTGAAAAATTTTCCTTCGTCGTTGTCGTCAAAAAAAGCTCTTTTGGGGTTCGGTTGGCTGCTCTTCGCAGTCTTCTTGGTACTCCCTTTCTTCTCTTCGGCTGGTTTCCGTTTTTCCTTGTTTTTATTTCCCGTTTTCTCTCCTTGTTCATTTGCTACTGTTTTAAGGACTTTGTGTAAGTATTGCCGCAGAACCCTTCTTTCGGCTGTTTTTAAAGTTTTCACCATATACAAAATGCCCAAAAGTCACCGCATAATTTTAAACAAAAATTGTTTACACAACTGTATGCCGATTTGTTTTCTTAGGAGAGAACCTGTATGTTAGAAAAATTTTATTTATCCTTATGATTCGAATATTACTACGCAGTTCCAATCGTCTGCAACTTTTCAATGCTACTACACTCGCAATGTATCCACCTTTTCAATATGAAATTTTCGCTCTTTAGCGGACTGTGCACTGATATGAAACTTCCTGGCAAATTAAAACTGTGTGCCGGACCGAGACTCGAACTCGGAACCTTTGTCTTTCGCTAGTTCTGCAAGGTTCGCAGGAGAATTTCTATGAAGTCTGGAAGGTAGGAGACGAGGTACTGGCGGAATTGGAGCTGTGGGGCAATTTGTGACTCGTCTTTGGGTAGCTCAGCTGGCAGAGCAGTTGGCCGCGGAAGGCAAAGGTTCCGAGTTCGAGTCTCGGTCTGGCACACAGTTTTAGTCTGATGGGAAGTTTCATATCCCCATTTTACGTGACAGTACGCCCTTTAAACGTTAAATGTTTGAAAGTTAAATTTCTCTCAACAGTGGGGCACGTCATATAGCCGACAAGAAAAGGAAAATGTTTAGCTGCTACATTCAGTGATATGGGAAAAGTTTACCTTTAGTGCCTTTTTGTAGTAATAACGTTGAGATCACCATAGCCAGAGTTCGTAGACGGTAAAGAGTAAGCTTGATGATACCAGTTGTCACAGATAACGCAAAAAGTCACCTTTGTATCAAAACATAAACTGCAGGCTCGAATGATGTACTTTGTAATTTGGACCACTTCCAGGTAATTTAACAGACAGAAAAATAGATAAGATTTTTGATTAGTGTAGTGTGGTACTAAATATACCTCTACCATCTTACCATTACTTCGTCATGAAATTACGATAACAAAATATACAGGATCTTCTTGTGCGAAAGCGTGAAGAGGAACAAGTGAGTTTTACATAGTTTTCACATTTATTAACAAGTTAGAGAAACTCAGTTCCCTTTGATAGTACAATGAGCATAGGAGGTAAACTTTCTATAGTACAATAAGTCTTTGATGTTGTCGTAATCATTTGTTACACTACCCGTTTGCAGATGAAAACAATGCGAAATTACGTCATGCAGGATATGAGCCTCACAAATCCTGCAAGTAGAGAGGTTTTTCTGATACCCATTGTACCAGTGACCTTATCCAATTTACCAGTTCATATTGAGTCCAGTTCCCAAGCATGCGCCGACTGCAATAAACTAGGCAGAAAGTGAGACATTCAGACACGTTCGAACTGACTGACGATAGGTGCGCTTATTGCATGGTCTGCTGTATGTTGCTCCTTAACTATCTGGTAATGCAGAAAACCAATTCATACTGTTACCACATAGTACTCTAAAAACGAAAACAAATATGTATATTTTGAAGTTCCACAATTGTATTTAGTACAAGATATTTAAAACAAAACCCTTCTTTGTGTCATCTGTCTTCTTTCGTCGATCAGCTGAAGTATATCTTCTGTTACTACAGTTTCTTTGGAGTCACATTCTTTGTACCTATATCTTTCTCTCCAACTTCTGTGACTGCTCGTTCTCTTTGACTGAACTGCCTACTGAGCTATTCATTCAATATCTTCGGTTTTTTATCTTATAAAAATCTTTTCACCGATTATCTTTATAAATATAATATAATGTAATTAATTAATTCATGAAGAAGGTTCTGCATTGAAACCCTGCCAAGTGCACTCAACATACACACTTCATACTACCTATAAAAATCCACTACAATTTTGAGCACACTAATTAAACTAACTCTACGTGCAAGGTGACAATTATTCAACTATATGAACTGAACTCGTCATAACTTCTGACCGGCAAGCGTCAGGACGTTCAAACTATAGTGTTGGCAGCAGGGCATCACGGGAATTAGTGAGGGCATTATGGTTTGACTTAGCGACGAAGCCCACTTTCATTTGGATGAGTTCGTAAATAAGCAAAATTGGCGCATTTGCGGGCCTGAGAATCTGCATTTCGCGATTGAGAAGATTCTTCACCCTCAATGGGTGCAGTGTCCAGTCACGGTACAATCGGTGCGGTATTCCTTGATGGTACAGTGACTACCGAACGGCACGTGAAGGCTCTGGGAGATGATGATCCAAAGTGAGCCTGATTTCGACAATATGTGGTTCATGCAAGACGGAGCTCGACCCGATCGAAGCAGGAGAGTGATGTTCTGGAGGAGCACCTTTGGACCTCATTCTGGTTCTGGGGTACACAGAGGCCACTGGCATGGGCCTCGAATGGCCACCATATTCTCCGGATCTGAACAATTGTTCATAATTTTGACAGCAATCTGTCAGTTAAATAAAATTAGTGAAAATCAAGTCTTGATCACACACTCATTTATTAAAAAATATGACCTATTCTAGCCACCGGTTACTGTAGCATCGAAGAAGAACGGACCAATGATTCCGTGGCTTGACTTTCTCCTCGTAGGTGTCGTTCGTGTGGATTATTCTCTGAGGTTCACGTGCCCAGAAACGAACGTTCTAACGTTCTGTAGGTTCACAACACGGTTCACGTTAAAACCAGCTTCGTCAGAAAACCATGTGTTGTGTAGCACTGCCTCTTGGTCTTGCTCGATTGCCCACCTTGCAAATTGCTGAAGTCTCCGCTCCTTATCTGGCGCAGTAAACTTATGCGCCACAGTCATCTTGTATGGATACAAGGAAGGTCGGACTGAATTCTTTGTGAAGATTAGCGTGAAATTTCCAACTCGGCACTGCCCCTTCTTGTTGATTTACTTGGACGGCGAGCCGAAGCCACTCGAACTGCTTCAATGTTTTGCGCCGAATGTACGAAACGTGCATGTGGCCGCTGGCACTCCAAATCAGATCCAGTACCTTCAAATTTTTGATATAATCTGCGTATTGTCTGTTGTCTGGAAGCCTACCGTATGCCGAAATGAGCACGAAACTTTCTCTGTGTCAATGTAGCGCTGTTCGCCACCGCGAACAGTAACACAATATTCGTCTTTTGTGCGACGGTTAGCCGTCCTTTGTCCGCCGCCGCGGCAAACTAAAATAGCGGATTCACAACGGAAGGGATGAACTCGCAACATCTGGCGTAGTTTCCATGAACTTCACGAAGTTGAGGGCACTACTTGAAACTTATTGCCCCAACAATATACCTGTAGGATCAAAATTAAGTTCGGTGACTTATCGTGAGCCACCCTGTATTTTTATTATCACCATGACTGTTTTTTTAATAGTAGCTCACTCATAAGAGGTGCGTTGATATTAAATACAACTGTTACACCCCCCAGGGGGTCCACAACTCTTTTGTGCATACGTGCGTAGCGAGCACGGGACCCCGAGCTAATGTGGCCCTCCTTCCTTTCCGGGCTGCATACCTTCCTTTTCTGCATCCTTCCCTCTCCCCCATCTTCGCCCCCCTCACCTCACCTCCGGCTCTTTCCTTCCCTTTCTCCCCCTCTGGGAGTATGTTTTGTGCCTACGTCCGGAGACGGACGCTCAAAAAATGTAACACATTCTTCGCTTTCTCTGCTTGCACGTCTTCATCCTTCCTTTGTCCTTCTCTTTTCCTTACCTCTTCTCTTTACCCTTTTCTCCGCTGCAGCGTTTGAGAACACTCTTCTTTCCTTTCCCTTTCTTTTTTTTCCCTTTCTCCTTTTTACTCCCTGTGCGTGTCTGAAGGCTGACCCACGCATTTTCATGTGTAGCTGGAGATGGGGTAAGGCGTAATTCCCCGCCCGGGTCGACAGGTAGGACACGTACGTACCCCCTGGTAATGGCCAGGCCCAGGGAGGGGTGATTACCTTCCGAAAGTGCCGATTGGTCCCTCCGTCCGTTTCTCGGGAGGTGTGACCTGAGGTGTGAACAATCACCTAAGGCGGGAGTGCCCTCAGAGAGGGCCCCCACAAGGGAGGAGTGCGCCATTGGAGACGCTGGTAATCATGGGGGATTCTTCCGCAATGGTTTCCTCATCTTCCACTATGCTCACAAGCGTAAGTTCACTGAGTCTGAGCCACAGACAGTTCTTCCATCGTTGCCACAGTTCCTTGTTGTTTCTCGGTCTGACGAAGGTCACGACTTCTCCACGGTCAACCCTTTCATTATTCAGAAAGATGTCGACGCAATTGCAGGTCCTGTAAAGTCTTGTTCCAGATTACGGAATGGCACCTTGTTGTTAGAAACAGTCAGTGCCCTCCAGGCACAAAAATTGCTGCGTACTTCACTGCTCCACACCTTCCTTGTCTGGGTGGAAGTGCACCGCACTTTAAATTCCTCATGTGGAGTCGTTTATACACGCTCCCTCGACGGATTGTCCGACGAGGAAATTCAACACTACCTGTCTGACCAGGGCGTAACGGCTGTTCATAGTCATGAAAAGGGTTGACACGAACATCGTTCCAACCTGTTCTGTCTTCTTGACATTTGATAGAGTTCAACTCCCATCGAACATAAAAGCGGGCTATGAGATAATTTCTGTTCGCCCCTACGTCCCAAACTCTACGCATTGCTGTCGGTGTCAATGGTTCAATCATACCAGCCAGTCCTGTTCCAACCCGGCCAAATGTGTTACGTGTGGCAAGGATGCCCATGAGGGTGCTTGTCCACCTCCATCCCTCATTGCATCAACTGTATGGGTGACCGTGCTGCTTCCTCTTGAGATTGCCCCATTTATAAAGACGAAAAGCTCATTCAGGAAATCAGAGTGAAGGGAAAGGTGTCGACCTTTGTTGCTCGAAAATTATTCGCCAATCGAAAGCCCACTGTGCCTCAGACAGGAAAATACAGCACTCTCCTTGCCTCTCCTCGGCCAACAAAGGAGGTGGCCACGCAGACTTGTGATCTCACCTTTAGTGACACGGACTTTCACCTGCTCACTCTATGGCTAACCCTTCATCGGGTTCTGCTAAATCTCGATCTCAAAATTCAGACACCCGGACTTCCAAAAAAGAGCATACTCGTAAAGATTTTTTACGTACCCCAACTTCACAACCATCGGTTCCTCCTTCATCTAAACATCATGTTTCCAAGAAGGCTAATAAGAAACCCAGTTCCTCTCCTTCTCCGCCAATGCGTGTCTCATCTCCAGCACCACCTGGCGGTAACCACCCTGGGCCGTCTTCTGTGTCGCTGAGGCGCACTGCTGGCGGCCGATCAACCGGCCGATCACTGGTGGCAGGAGCTGCTCCTGAACAACCTATGGATCAGGATCTTCTGCCTTCGGGTGAGTGCGGTTCCACGCTGTCGGTCGCAAGCTCTGAGCAGTCGCTGAGTTGACGGCAACTTTGGCCACATTCTTCCATTTTCTGTCCACCCCATGTCAATTATCCATTGGAATATCCGCGGCATTCGAGCCAATCGGGATGAATTGTCGATCCTCTTACGATCCTACTCGCCGGTCATTTTCTGTCTTCAGGAAACAAAGCTGCGTCCCGATGACTGCTTTGTTTTCCCCCATTTTCAGTCAGTCCAATTTGGTCTCCCCTCTGTTGAAGGCACTCCAGCACATGGAGGACTCATGATTCTTCTCCATGACACTCTCCATTATCACCCAATCCCCTTAAACACTTCCTTCCAAGCTGTCGCTGTCCGTCTTTCCCTTTATGGATACACCTTCTCTCTTTGTACTGTATACATTCCATCGTCCACACCAATGGCACGAGCTGATCTCCATCTTCCTGGTGAGCTTCCACCACCCTATTTGCTGGTTGGTGACTTCAATGCCCACCACCCGCTTTGGGGATCTCCACGTCCTTGTCTGCGTGGCTCTCTATTGCTAGACGTCTTCCACCAAGCGGATCTTGTTTGCCTCAACACTGGGGACCCTACATTTTTGTCTGCCTCCACGACAAATTTCTCTCATTTGGACCTTTCGGTCGGTACTGTTCCGCTAGCTCGGCGCTTCGAATGGTTCGCCCTTGCTGATACACACTCGAGTGACCACTTTCCAAGTGTCCTTCGATTGCAGCCACAACTGCCATACATGCGCCCGAGACGCTGGAAGTTTGCCCAAGCCGATTGGACACTTTTTTCGTCTCTAGCGACATTCGATGACCGTCACTTTCCTAGTGTCGACGATGAGGTTACTCATATTACAGACGTTATTCTTACAGCTGCGGAACGTTCAATACCTCGCACCTCCGAATTGCCCCGGCGGCCCCCAATTCCTTGGTGGAACGAGGCATGCCGTGACGCAATATGTGAGCGGCGACGTGCTCTTCGCGTTTTCAGACACCATCCTACTTTGGCCAACTGTATCCGCTATAAGCAGTTCCGTGAGCGGTGCCGTCGCGTCATCCGCGACAGCAAGAAGGCAAGCTGGGACTTCTTTACTAGCTCATTTAACACCTTCACTCCCTCCTCGGAAGTTTGGAGTCCGATTCGACTAGGCGCACCTAGTTTCTCCCCGGTCTCTGGGCTCACTGTCGCGCATGATACATTAGTGGACCCCGTCGCAATTTCTAACTCAATGGGTCAACACTTTGCTGAGATTTCGAGCTCTTCAAATTACCCGCCAGCGTTTCTCCCGAAGAAACGTGCAGCGGAAGTGCGACCTCTTGCTTTCTCCTCTCAAAATCTCGAAAGCTACAATACTGTTTTCTTCATGCGGGAACTCCAACATGCACTCTCTTCTTCTCTCTCCTCTGCCTCAGGACCGGATGGTATCCACAGCCAAATGTTGCTGCATTTATCATACCATAGTCTGCGTTACCTCCTTCGCCTTTATAATCGAATTTGGACCGACAGTAATTTTCCCAGACGATGGCGGGAAGCTATCGTCGTTACTGTTCCGAAACCTGGAAAGGACAAACATCTCCCCTCTAGCTATCGCCCCATTTCTCTCACGAGTGGTGTATGTAAGGTTTTGGAGCGTATGGTGAAGTGACGTTTAGCTTGGTGGCTGGAGTCCCGCAGTCTTTTAACACATGCCCAATGCGGTTTCCGAGAGCATCGTTCTGCAGTTGACCATCTTGTTGCTCTCTCCACTTATATCATGAACAATTTTCTCCGGAAACGCCAAACAGTAACAATATTTTTTTATCTGGAGAGAGCATACGATACCTGTTGGAGTACAGGCATCCTCCGCACACTGTTCTCTTGGGGCTTTCGCGGTCGGTTGCCGCTTCTTCTTCGCGAATTTATGGTAGAGCGCACATTTAAAGTGCGGGTGAACACTACTCTCTCTCGTACTTTCTCCCAAGAAAACGGGGTACCCGAGGGCTCCGTGCTAAGTGTTCTACTGTTTGCCATCGCCATAAATCCAATTATGGATTGTCTCCTTCCTGATGTCTCGGGCTTCCTCTTTGTGGACGATTTTGCGATCTACTACAGCTCTCAACGGACCAGCCTTCTTGAACAACGTCTTCAAGGCTGTCTCGATCGCCTCCACTCTCGGAGCATCGAAACTGGCTTCCGCTTTTCTCCCAGTAAGACCGTTTAATTTTTGGCGTCGTATGGAGTTTCTTCCACCTTCCTTACATCTAGGACCTGTCAACCTTCCGTTTTCGGACGTCGCTATATTCTTGGGTCTCATGTTTGACAGAAAACTGTACTGGTCCTCCCACGTTTCCAATCTTTCGGCTCGCTGTCTGCGATCCCTCAACACTGTCCTGAATGGTACCTCCTGGGGAGCAGACCGAGGGGTCCTTCCCCGCCTCTATCGCTCCTTAGTGCGCTCGAAATTGGACTATGGAAGCATAGTTTACTCCTCTGCTCGGCCGTCTATTCTTCGACGTCTCGACTCTATCCACCACCGTGGATTACGTTTAGTGCCTGGAGCTTTTTACACCAGCCCTGTGGAAAGCCTTTATGGTGAGACTGCTGAACCTCCGCTGTCCAATCGGCGAGCTGTCCTAAGTCGTTATGCTAACCATTTGTCTTCCATGCCTCCTAATCCGGCCCATGACATTTTTTTCGACGCCTCCTTGGATTTAGGATATGCAGGCCGCCCTTCCTCCCTACTACCACGAGTCCGCTTCCGTCAACTGCTCCATTCTCTTTCCTTCCGCTTTCCTAAAACTTTCTTGACAACTTGGGGTACAGCACCGCCTTGGCTCCGTCCCCGGACCTGCCTGCTCCGTGACCTTTGTCAGTTTCCCAAGGATGGTACCCCTTCACTTGTTTATCGTCGGGCATTTTCTGCTCTATGTGCACAAATGAAGGAAGCCACATTTATTTACACTGATGGCTCAAAAACATCGTTTGGTGTAGGGAGTGCCTATATTGTTGGCGACACCCCAAATCGATTTCGGCTTCCCGACCAGTGTTCGGTTTATACTGCGGAGCTTTACGCTGTTCTCCAGGCTGTCCAATACATCCATCGCCATCAGCGGAAACAGTATGTTATCTGTTCAGACTCTCTCAGCTCTCTCCTCAGTCTCCAAGCTCTCTACCCTGTCCACCCCTGGTCCATCGGATTCAGGACTGCCTACGCTTGCTCCACTTGTAGGGCGTTTCGGTGGTGTTCCTCTAGATCCCAGGACACGTTGGAAATGAGGCGGCCGATATAGCGGCCAAGGCTGCAGTCTCTCTTCTTCGGCCAGCTATTCGTACGATTCCCTTCGCCGATCTACGGAGTGTTCTATGTCGTCGCGTTGTTCTTTTATGGCACGCACATTGGTTGACACTTCCCCATAATAAATTGCGGGACATGAAAGCTCTTCCCTGTGCTTGGACCTCTTCCTCCCGAACACGTCGTCGGGAGGAGGTAATTTTAACTAGACTCCGGTTAGGGCACTGTCTTTTTAGCCATAGACACCTTTTAAGCAGCGATCCTCCCCCACTCTGTCCCCACTGCTCTCAGCTGTGGACGGTAAGACACCTTTTACTTGAGTGCCCCTATTTTACTCAGTTACGGGCCCGTCTACAGCTGTCGCCTGAAATATCGTCCATTTTAGCAGATGACACGCGCTCAGCCGATCGCGTTCTTGAGTTTATTAGTGCCAGTGAGATGACGTCAGTCATTTGAAGCTCTTTTTGGGGACAACCAACCCCTTTCTGTAGTGGTTTCTTAAGCTTTCCTTCTGCTTTTAGTTTCTCCAATTTTTTGAGTTTCGTTCCCATTGCTGCTGGTTTCCATTTTCGTTTTTTACCTTTTCCTAAGTCACAGACCGGGCGCTAATGACCATAGCAGTTTTGCGCCCTAAAACCAAACAAAAAAAAAACTGTTACACTGAAATGTTTCCTATCTCAGAATGGCTAGTGCTTGCGGGGCCGTTGGTGGTGTAGAGCATGTCTCATATGCGGCCGCATCTGTACCTTTAGAGAAACTAACATGTGGTCATCTTTGTGTGGGGGAGCCATCAATTGTTCTCACTTTTTCTGTGTAGCTTTTGTCTGCACTGATAGAGCTGGCCTCCTGGGCCGTGTTCTCGACCAGAGGCATGCCTCTGGCTACAACTGCTTGGCCTCGGTGGACTAAAGACTCTGCACTCAGCTACAGCAATCGGGGAGGGACAGCAGAGGGCCGCAGTCGCAGGGGTGTAGCAGCAGGGGTGTAGCAGCAGAGGCGGTCATAGCAATCCATTTCCCAACCAGTGGGCGTTGGGAAAAGTGTTCTGGAGAGTTCTCCGGAATTATGTTGTTGTTCCAGGTGTGCAGACTTCCCAAGGTTTAATGGCTTGCAGGAAGCATCGTGTTATTGAGTCTTTTGGCCACGTGTGACTGATTTCTGCAGACTGGAGACAGTGTACCAGTGCCACCAGGAGGTTCTCTTTGTATAGCAGGCCTGTGTTCCACCTATGGTGAGGAAAAGGAGGGAGAGAAGAGGGGTGATAGGAAACGAGGTAGGATTAGTTCTAAGCTGGTTAAGTCAAGGTGAACACACGCACAGCCGGCACCTCTCACAGTGTGGGTCACTTTTTATGTTATTACAATTCCCAGTAAGTGCGTTGCATTATGACCCTTCGTTTGTGAGTGATGGTTTTTTTTTCTTTTTTTCTTCATAAGTCTCGATGTGTAATTCGTGAAGCATTTTGCATCAGTTGTGGTAGCATGTACTAGTCTTCCTGAACTTTAGCGATGGTTTTCAGTCACATCTCTTCTTACTATGTATCAGTGTATGTGTTACTCAAAAGCTTTAACAAGATGACCTCTCAGGGGGCAGTGGAATACGAAGAAGTTGTCGAGAAATAAAGAGAGCACAGTTTACTTGAATTTCGAGCACCAGGGCTGCAGGATGTTTGTCGAGTAGGGCATACAGCAATGTAGCTCGAGGCATTTACAGCTAACTGCAACGTCGGTGAGACACACATGTGGTTGGTAAAAAGAGATGGCGGTAAGCGTTCTGAAGTCGTCCCGTGCAATGCGGACTGACTGTCCATTTGAGAAACATGAACAGCCCCAGGACAGGCAATGGTCTCTATGAGTTGTGAAATGCATCTTCACTTCATCCCACTGCGTCACTATTACTGCTGAAATATATTCCCCCCATGCTCGTCCATTATCACCACCTTCAATTCACCATGTAGGAGGCTGTCGACACATTCCTCAGCTTCATGCTTGCAGGTAATATACTTATTAAACTGCTCTCTGTCCAGAACCAACATTTCGTCAGTTGAACACATTCCCCAGCAAAAATATACTACCTTCGACTCCAGCCTTCTTCCCACCAATTCAGAAGTGTATCAGAGATATTTATTTCAATTTGGAGGTAAAGGGATTCTTCTACGTAGAGTTACTATTTATTTTGAGTACATCTACTACTAGTTTTGAGAGGTATTGCGATTTTTTTCCAGTAGGATAATACCAGTTGTATGACATCAATTTTTGAGCTGTACTGCGATTTTAGGCAGTTCTCTTGTAACGCTATGAGTATAGATGTGTAATTAGGACCGATATTGATGATTAATTACGTAACTATGACCTATCTTTACTTCAGTTTCCCACTCAAACTAAATAAAGTATGCTAACCTAACCTTCCTCTCCCACAGCTGGAGAGAAACTAACAGTTTTCCTTTTTAGGGGGGTGAACTTGAGCTTTCTGTACATAAGGACCAGGGTTCGACTCCCAAAAAGGCCACCTGCCATTTCAAATTTCCGCCAATTTACGGGTGGGGTGTGTGACGTCAACCTCTTGACAAAGAAATTCCCACTATTTTTGAAATTCTCGCGGAAATTCGAAATTCCTACCAATTGTGCAGGGGCGGGAGAGTGTGGGGAGGGAGATGAAGTGGAGGGGGTAGGGAGAGCTAATTTGCGTAATAATGCGATTAATTTACGTAATTAAATTGCGATGTTGCCACATCTATCACTAGAGCCCTGTTCTGGGCTAGGGGAGAAAATTTGGCAACAATGCAAACTGGGCTCGTAACATCTCTGCCCTCCTACACCAGTGAGTAGCTACATTGCAATCAGTGTGCCAACCTTCAGACAACTAAGAACAGACAGTAGGTACTATTCAAGAATTTTGCCGTTTCTCCCCTGTCATTTGCCTGGAAAGAAGTTCTGGGTTGTCAGGCTGATAATCATGATAGACTGTTCCGCCTAGGACGTCGAGTTGTGGAGTGTAGGTGTGTGGTGATTAAATTGCGATGTTGCCACATCTATCACTAGAGCCCTGTTCTGGGCTAGGGGAGAAAATTTGGCAACAATGCAAACTGGGCTCGTAACATCTCTGCCCTCCTACACCAGTGAGTAGCTACATTGCAATCAGTGTGCCAACCTTCAGACAACTAAGAACAGACAGTAGGTACTATTCAAGAATTTTGCCGTTTCTCCCCTGTCATTTGCCTGGAAAGAAGTTCTGGGTTGTCAGGCTGATAATCATGATAGACTGTTCCGCCTAGGACGTCGAGTTGTGGAGTGTAGGTGTGTGGTGGTGGCGAGTGAGGGCGAAGAACCGTGCGTGGGTCCGCAAGATCCGATATTACATTCCCGAGACACTTGTCGGCAGGCTTTGACGGATTTAACTGTTTGAGTGAGTGTCGCAATTTCAAAGCAGCGCAGTCCTTTTACCTCTGAGCAACTCGAAACTGGCGTGTCCTTTAAATAGCAACTTGCATTTGGATTAAGTAAGAGTTGGATTTTGTATTCAATATTTTCCTTTAATTGCATGTCTGAGCTACTGAGACCCACTGGAACGTCACCTGCACGCCCGGTAGCAGTCTGCCTTATTATTAGCTTCAGTTTGCTCATAAATAGTAGAAGTGTAATCAGTTGCGTGGTTTGATAACCGGACGTCTTCGTGAAGAGTCTTCGTTAATAATTAATTTAACGGTGTTGCACACCGAAGTTCGTGAATCAGTAACCATTTTCTGGACAGTTAACATTCCACCATTTTTAGTTTCAAGCTGGCTTTCTCTTGTTTTACCATTCTTACAACAAATTCCGTTCTTTTATGAGTATCACTGATCTCACATTATATTGCATACTCTACATTAACGAAATAAAGTGGATTAACTTAAAATGATCCCTTTAGCTTACTTCGTCGATCATCATGACTTTCAAAAGGCGACCCCTCATTAGTGAAATTCATATAAATAGATTCAGTCACTTTTTTCTTAATTTCCATCTGTGTTTTCATTGTGCTGACGATCGTCTATCTGTAGAAAGATTTCATTGTTGTAATCAGCATTGAACCAGCAAAGATCATTAAGTTTTTGAAGGCTGAAATCCCTGGGAGTGTTTCTTTTTCCACAATGTTGGTGAGAGCGGCAGGTACAATGCATGACAGTTGCCGAACCCCAGAACGTCTTCTCACTGCTAATACGAGACCAAAATAAATAAATAAAAAAAAAAAAACAGAGAAAAATCGAGGAGGAAAGTAACATTTCATGTCAACCCTTGGCCAGGATTCTTTAGTTCTGGATGACCTGATGAACAGTCACAACGCACAATGAAGCACAGGTTGTAATGGTACTTGAATTACGTAACCATTACGGCACCTCATCTCAACCTCTCGATACCAGCAATATTCTACTGTGTTTCTGTAAAGTAGTAACATATTTCTGAGACATCATTCAGATTTGATTTCATTAATGTGGAGGTACTTTGATATATCGATACGTTTATATTGCAATTATATTATTCTTATGTGAATTCTTTCTTTTGTCACTATGATCTTTGACGTACTTGTAACTCTGATTTTTGGGCACGTAAGAGGTTATTAGAGAGTCAAGTCTTGGTTGTCGTGTTGAAAAGACGCAAATCGTAGTCAGTTTATGAAATGTGAACTTTAACAGTGAAAGATATTTTGAAGTATGTTTTATATTGTGAAGTGATGTTTTGGAACGAGTTGCGTGATATTGCAACAAAAGTAATAAATAAGAAGTGTAACTTAAATTCGGAGTGCTGGTTACTTTTTTACATCACCATTGTCCTAACTTGCAAAAGTTTAATCTTCAAGAACGGTTTATGAAACACATTTATAAAACTTTTGAATATCGCAGAATAACACCTAGGCCTCTTTGCATCCGAGCTTGGAATCATCACTACCGAGATTTTCGACGATTGAGCCATGAGTTCACAACGAGACCAGCGTGGGAAACACGAACAGATGAGTGCCTAGTTTATCCATTAATTCAAGAAATGACTTTATTAACTGTGCTCTAATGACACCTGCCACATGATATAACTTTTTTGTTGCCCGAAAATGCAATATTTAGCAGCGTGAGCAACACTACAAAAAAAAATGGTTCAAATGGCTCTGAGCACTATGGGACTCAACTGCTGTGGTCATAAGTCCCCTAGAACTTAGAACT
This sequence comes from Schistocerca nitens, assembly GCF_023898315.1. NCBI lineage: Eukaryota > Metazoa > Arthropoda > Insecta > Orthoptera > Acrididae > Schistocerca > Schistocerca nitens. The sequence goes on along the minus strand of NC_064623.1, from coordinate 142,271,530 downwards.
ACTTAAACCTAACTAACCTAAGGACAGCACACAACACCCAGCCATCACGAGGCAGAGAAAATCCCTGACCCCGCCGGGAATCGAACCCGGGAACCCGGGCGTGTGAAGCGAGAACGCTACCGCACGACCACGAGATGCGGGCTAGCAACACTACAATCATAATTAATTTTTGACCTTTATTGTGGTAGGGTTGTTCGACTGCTGCCCTGGCCAGCACATTCTCCAGATCTCTCACCAACTGAAAACGTCTGGTCAATGGTGGCCGAGCAACTGGCTCGTCACAATACGCCAGTCACTACTCTTGATGAACCGTGGTATCGTGTTGAAGCTGCATGGGCAGCTGTACCTGTGAAGTAAGTTCTAACTACCCTACCACAACAAAGGTCAAAAATTAATTATGATTGTAGTGTTGCTCACGCTGCTAAATATTGCATTTTCGGGCAACAACAATGTTATATTATGTTACAGTTAATAAAGTCATTTCTTGAAATAATGGATAAACTAGGCACTCAACTTTTCGTGTTTCCCACGCTGGTCATGGAAGCTTTGTTGAAGCGATCAAATGATTGTCACTATTTGTAGTACCGATCAGCCGCCCAACAGACCAATGACAGAACTCACAGCTATAACCAGACCATTGTAGTTTCAAAAGGCGATAACTGTACTACCATACGTCCAACGAAAAGCCAGTGAATGTGGCTCATAGCTCAATATCACCCTCATAGGCCCCCATTCGCCTGAATGAGGATTATGCGGACACGACGAGCCAGCACCACAAGAAAAGTGCTTCATGCAAACAGACTACACCCCTTAATTGATCCACGATCCAACATGGATGATACCGTTCATACTGCAATCCTAATTGACGACGCCGTTAGGACAATGTGGGAAGACGTAGAGTTCGTTTAACAACGTGCACTGAACGGTCTATTGTAAAACACTTGTGCCCATACTAAACACTAACAGTGTACTGTGTCGTCAGAGACAGACGCCCATCCCGCCTTGCAGAGCGCGTGACCCCCCTATGTGTGTGCGCTGTGTGATGAGGCGCGGACTTCCGGCACCCTCCCCCCCCCCCCCCCTCCCACACCGCTGTCGCGCGGCGTCACAGCCCTGCAGTCACTCTTCGGAGATTGTGATCAGCCGACCAGATTCGTCGATTCCGAGATGCTGGCTCCGAGGCTCCACGTCATTGCGTCAAATGCTGGTATTTCAGTGGGTATCTTCGTTTTCCGCCTGTATCATTGCTAGAAGCATTCCCTTTTGGTCTCTGATCCGCTTATGCACAGGTTGATTGCAATAAACTTCAGCTGCCTGAGCCAGTGTTGACAGAAAACTATTCACCGTATTGGTAGCCAACTTAAATACACTATTGGCCATTGAAGTTGCTACACCAAGAACAAATGCAGATGATAAACGGGTATTCATTGGACAAACATACTATACTAGAGCTGAGACGTGATTACATTTTCACGCAATTTGAGTGCATAGATCCTGAGAAATCAGTACCCAGAACAACCACCTCTGGCCGTAATAACGGCCTTGATACACCTGGGCGTTGAGTCAGAGCCCGGATGGCGTGTACAGGTACAGCTGCCCATGCAGCTTCAACACGATACCACATTTCATCAAAAGTAGTGATTGGCATATTGTGACGACATGCAGTCGTGCATTATCCTGCTGAAATGTAGGGTTTCGTAGGTATCGAATGAAGGGTAGAGCCACGGGTCGTAACACATCTGAAATGTAATGTCCACTGTTCAAAGTGCCGTCAATGCGAACAAGAGGTGCCCGAGACGTGTAACCAATGGTACCCCATACCATCACGCTGGGTGATACGCCAGTATGGCGATGACGAATACACGCTTCCAATGTACGTTCGCCGCGATGTCGCCAAACACGGATGCGACCATCATAATGCTGTAAACAGAACCTGGATTCATCCGAAAAAATGACGTTTTGTCATTCATGCACTCAGGTTCTTCGTTGAATACACCATCGCAGGCGCTCCTGTCTGTGATGCAGCGTCAAGGGTAACCGCAGCCATGGTCTCCGAGCTGATAGTCCATGTTGCTGCAAACGTCGTCAAACTGTTCGTGCAGATGGTTGCTGTCTTGGAAACGTCCCCATCTGTTGACTCAGGGATCGAGACGTGGCTGCACGATCCGTTACAGCCATGCGGATAAGATACCTGTCATCTCGACTGTTAGTGATACGAGGCCGTTGGGTTCAAATGGTTCAAATGGCTCTGAGCACTATGCGACTTAACATCTGAGGTCATCAGTCGCCTAGAACTTAGAACTAATTAAAACTAACTAACCTAAGAACGTCACACACATCCATGCCCGAGGCAGGATTCGAACCTGCGGCCGTTGCGGTCGCTCGGTTCCGGACTGTAGCGCCTAGAACCGCACGGCCACTCCGGCCGGCAGGCCGTTGGGATCCAGCACGGCGTTCCGTATTAGCCTCCTGAACGCTCCGATTCCATATTCAGCTAACAGTCATTGGATCTCGACCAACGCGAGCAGAAATGTCGCGATACGATAAACCGCAATCGTGATAGGCTACAATCCGACCTTTATCAAAGTCGGAAAAGTGATGGTATGCATTTCTCCTCCTTACACGAGGCATCACAACAACGTTTCACCAGCAACGTCGGTCAACTGCTGTTTGTGTATGAGAAATCGGTTGGAAACTTTGGTTGTGTCAGCACGTTGTAGGTGTCGCCACCGGCGCCAACCTTGTGTGAATCCTCTGAAAAGCTAAACATTTGCATATCACAGCATCTTCTTCCTTTCGGTTAAATTTCGCGTCTGTAGCACGTCATCTTCGTGGTGTAGCAATTTTAATGGCCAGTAATGTGGAAATGTAGACTGCCAATGGTAAGGAAAGCGTTCCTGAAGAAGAGAAATTTGTTAACATCGAGTATAGATTTAAGTGTCAGGAAGTCGTTTCTGAAGGTATTTGTATGGAGTGTAGCCACGTATGGAAGTGAAACGTGGACGATAAATAGTTTAGACAAGAAGAGAATAGAAGCTTTCGAAATGTGGTGCTACAGAAGAATGCTGAAGATTAGATGGGTAGATCATATAACTAATGAGGAGGTATTGAATAGAATTGGGGAGAAGAGGAGTTTGTGGCACAAGAAGAAGGGACCGGTTGGTAGGACATGTTCTGAGGCATCAAGGGATCACCAATTTGGTACTGGAGGGCAGCGTGGAGGGTAAAAATCATAGAGGGAGACCCAGAGATGAATACACTAAGCAGATTCAGAAGTATGTGGGTTGCAGTAAGTACTGCAGTAAGTAGTGGCACAAGAAGAAGGGACCGGTTGGTAGGACATGTTCTGAGGCATCAAGGGATCACCAATTTGGTACTGGAGGGCAGCGTGGAGGGTAAAAATCATAGAGGGAGACCCAGAGATGAATACACTAAGCAGATTCAGAAGTATGTAGGTTGCAGTAAGTACTGGGAGATGAAGAAGCTTGCACAGGATAGAGTAGCATGGAGAGCTGCATAAAACCAGTCTCAGGACTGAAGACCACAACAACAACAACAGTGTAGAAATGCGTAATTTAAATGGAACACTAAAGCCATATTTTCAAAATATTCATCGCTCAGTCACACTTGCATTACCTTCATGTGCTACTATTAAACAAATAAGTACTGGCAGTCATTGGCTCATGTCGCATACGACTCTTACAATAACTATGTGTCATGTACCGTCACCCATCAGGAGTGTACACTGATAAGCCAAAACATTATGGTCACTGCCCATCGCGATGTTGGATGCTGCCTAGTGGCGTTTCGGGCACGTTACGCAGTAAGAAAAGGGTGTAAGCTTTTCAGTAAGAATTTTGGGTAAGTGTGGTTCGTCTGTAAAGGAGACGGTGTATATAATACTAGCGCGATCCAGTTTTGAATTCTGCCCGAATGTTTGTGGGTCGGATTAAAGGAAGATGTCGAAACAGTTCCGATGTGGGCTGCTTGATTTGTTACTGGTACATTTGATCAACATGCAGCTGCAGTGGAGATGCTTCTCGAACTCAAATGGGATTTCCTGCAGGGAAGACGACGTTCTCTTCGAGGAACACTATGAAGAAAACTAAGAGAAGCGGAATCTGAAGCTGACTGCGGAATGATTCTGCTGCCGCCAACGTAAATTTAACGTAAGGAGCACGGAGATAACTAGGGCTTGTGTGGAGGCGTATAGACAATAGTTCCTCCGTGCTATATTTGCGAGTGGACACTAACGTATGCGAAGGACAACACACACACCCATGCCTGGAGGAGGACTCGATCCTCCGGAAGGAAGGACCGCGCAATCCGTGAATAGCGCCTCAAACCGCGCGGCCACTCCGCGCGGCACGTATTTATGGCTACCTTTCAGGGATTAAATAGTTTTTGAGGGCGATTTCCGACAGATGATGAAATTATATATATATATATATATATATATATATATATATATATATATATATATATATATATATATATATATATAGCTAGGTCCCGACTGATTGACTGACTCAGTCACTGACTCGTTCATCGCCCAGCCCAAAACACACTGACAGAAACTTGAAATTTGCAGAGGGCATTGGTCTTATACTCTAGGCGTTGCTTAGGAAGGGATTCTTCGAAATTCCACCCCTATCAGGGCGAAATGAGGGATGAAAATCTTTTTGAAAAAGGCAGTTTTAAAGCTAGACCAACGAAAATTGCTGAAACATGCGTTTCAGAATTTTTGGAAATAGAGGGTAATAATTGTTTTTGGAAATAAATCATTATTAAAGGACTACTGAAGTATTATTATATCTAAGTCTTTGAAAACTGGTATTTGGATTCTCGGTTCGAAATACAGAAAATTCGTGTTTCAATGTTTTGGGAAATTCCAACCCGAAGGGTGAAATAGGGGATGAAAATCTTTAAGAAAATATTTTGTTATATCAAAAAATTTTTGAAGTTAAATCTATGGAAATGGTATTTCACTTCTCGGTTAGATAGAAAGAAATATGTGTCAGGAAATGAAAGTTTCTTTGAAAATATAATCACAATATCGCAAAGAATGTGATCAACGAAAATATTCGAATCCAGCGACCGCAATCACTTGTTGACCAGAGGTACATTAGGAAAGGCCATGCTTCTATGGCCTTAATGAGCGTGAAACGTTTAGAAGGTATTGCAATTTGAAGAGTCCAGGGAAAAATCCTGATAAGTCCAAAGTTCCAAAATTTCTGTTTCTTTATGATTTAATAGACCAGCCAGTGTATTTTTAGCTGGTTTTACAGAACGGGTAAAACCTGATTGATCAAGAGGTATTCTGATATCTTGTAAGCATGTGCAGGCGAAAAACATAAGTCCACGCAAAACATCGGAATATCCTGACAAGTACTGAGAATGCAACAATAAAATTTTAAGACTTAATGATTCCCAGCCCGCGCAGTTCTATTATCACTAACGTTATCGTTGTTTTATCATTGTTGCCACAGTCATTGTTGTGTATAAGTTGGCCATTGTTGTCAGTTTTGTGGAGTTTGTAGAGGAAGTTAGATCTAGCATTGTATTCTGTCAGTGCAAAATGAATGAAGAAGACTTGCGAAGAAAACTATAGAATGTCATCAAAGAAGCTGACGGAGAAAAGGAATAAGTATGGTCGCGTTAGAGATGCCTCCAAACGTTTAAGATTGCAGTCACATGAAACAGGAGAATCATGTAAGTGAAAAACAATTGTTTTGATATTGTCAGTGATGAAAATAAACGGAATATTATTAATAACATGAACCACTTTCAAAATCATGATGAAATAAACTTCTATTTAAGTGGTTTAATCACAGTGGTCCCTGTACAACGCAGGCGTGCTAGAAGAGAAGAGCAGGAAGCAAAGTTTCGTGATGCATCATACAAATTCAGTGTTGTATTACCATTAATGGAAGTCTCCAAGAAGTACATGTGTGGAAGCAAGCATTTATGTCGTTACATGGAATAAAGAAGGGCAAGGTAGATCATTTACTGAAGAAACTTAAATCTGGAGACCAACCTCTATGAGACGGCCGAGGGAAGCACAGATCCCGCCCACAGGCTTTGAAAGATGAAACACGTGAAGTAATAAGAGGGCACACTAAATCATTTAAAGGTCGCAACAGCCACTACAGTTTGACGAAGTCAGGACAAATTTACCTACCAGAGTCTTTGAATATAAAAAAATGTTCCATATGTTCAAGGAGAAGTTTCAAGATCAGAACGTGTCGTATGAAACATATCGCATTATATTCAATTCAGATTTAAATATAAGTTTTGGATATCCACGATCTGATACTTGTGGATCCTGCAATGAGTATATAGCCAAGTAGAAAAATTTGGTGAAGGAACTGACTTTAACATCATCTGTTGAAAATAAATTAAGACGTCATTCCGGACTTCGATCGAATGAAATAGCCCACGAATTGCATCTCAGAAAACAAAGTGTTCTATAACAGGAAAGTAAGGCAAAGATGGAATGTCAAAAAAATCCATCAAAGGTTGCAATTACGATGGACTATAGCAAAAACTTTCCTTGTCCAAATATAAATAAAAATGAAGTTGATTATAAACGACAGCTTTCTGTATTTATATTCAATGTTCATGTTTTGGCAACAGGGGACAGCTATTTTTACATGTATCCAGAGAGCACAGGCCGAAAAGGAGCAGACGAAGTTTCATCGTTCCTTCATCATTTTGTGCACTATTTTCTAAATCCAGTAGTCATATATCTGGAGATATTCTGTGACTAATGCGGAGGGCAAAGCAAGAATGCCACTGTGTTCAGATTCCTTCACCATCTGGTGCATACAGAAAACGATTGGAATATGTGAAGATGACATTCCCCATAAGAGGTCATTCGTACCTCGAATGTGATAAAAATGTTGGTGAGATAGACCAAACTCAGGAATGTCAAATTCCAAAGGACTGGTGTCAGGTTTTTCAGAATTCACGCAAACACCCTTCGCCTTTTGTCATCATTGATGTTGAGGAGCAACCAGAGATAATCAAATGCTGGACAGAGCATATGGATAGTACAATATACAAGAAGAAACTCCCTTTCCAGTCCAGTCCAGGCCAATAAGAGAACTGGAAGTCACATAACACCTTGCAGTAATGGTCCGGTACAAATAAAGCTACAATGGAGCATATGAGCAAGCTTCATTACTTCTTCATGGAAAGAAAGGGCAAGATTCCAGCCCGAAAGAAGGCGAGTTCAGCCTACCCTCTGTTAAACATGAAGGTATAGTAATTCTTTTACAGCAATATGATTTGAAAGTTTTTTTATTTATTGAAATAAGTATTTTTTATTATTAGGCATATAGCTATTTAAATTAAGGGATTCTGATTTTTTGCAGGTGATCTTAAAATATCTGCTGAGAAATATAGAGATTTAAAAGACTTGAAAAGATTTTACCGTAGTGAAATGCAAGTGCATTTTGATCATCTTTTGCATTAATCCACCATCAAAAATGCACAAGACCTATTATAGAAGATTGTTAAATGATTATATGAGATAATTTGTTGTAACATGAATTTGAAATCTTGTAGTCACCTGAAATATGTTATGGACTTGTCACATTTTTCCTCTGTATGACCTGCCTTCGTAATAAAAATGCATCATATTATTGTAAATCCTATTCAGATGTGTATAATTTCAGCAGTACTCTTTCTCTGAAAGATATATTAAGGTCTAAAACAAAAATGAAGAATATAACTTGAAAAACTAAAATTTTATGTCTTAAAACTTTAAATTTCATCTCCTGAAAAAATAAGAATTGTGACATATCAGGTTTTCCCATGGACTCATCAATTGTGAACAACATAAAAATTTGATTAGAGAAAAAAAAAAAAACAATCGCTGCAGACCATTTAGTCGATGTGAACAAATCAGTCGGCGATAAATTGGTTTTGTATAGAATTCATATACGCAGCTCCGTGTCGTGCATTTCGTAAAATGCCTTGCACCGGATTTGTGGTTGCCATGTAGGATTTAAGGTTGCCTGGTCGTTGGCAGGCCTTACAACTGCGTTGCTAGGTCACAGTAACGTCACAGCTTCCACTGTAAAGAAATGGGCTACACTGCTAGAGGAAAAACTCTTAAAACAATGTTGTATGGAAGATTTTTAATTTCTAAAATGTGCCTCAAAAGCAACTGACAATCTACTGCTACTTCCAAATTGTATGTAGAGGTTGTCAAAAACCCTGTCACCCTCCCCCCCCCCCTTTTCTCTCTCCACAGATTCCTTAAATTATCGAACTTCCATGCATGAAACAGTATCGAGCGTCTGATTATACAGGGGTGAAACTCCATATCAAATTAGATGAAATTTGACATTTTCTGTGTTCTGTTCTATAATATACTTTAGACTCCGCTGAACAGTTTTGTATGTGATACACTAAAAGGAGACCTTCAAATAGTATTTTTAAATTTTAGATGCGACAGACAATTATCAGCGTTGCGCGTACACTGTCAGATTTAAATGCACGTGTTCAGACAGTGAAGGAAGTAAAAACACCCGGAAAAATGTATCTGAAGTGACCTTATCTCTTAATACTTTGTGTAAGTTTAGGCAATCTGAAATTTCTGGTAACCTTTGGCCGTACTGTGGCAGTCATACCTAGATTCAAAAATTTGGTAATTCCAGAACTACTAAAAAATGTTTGTATAGGAAGATCCAGAATGTGAATCAATGCTTCAACATTGTTATGTGGTGACGTGTGCCTAAAAATGTTTTTGTTGACCTCATAACAAAAATTAGCAGTGTCTGATTCCG